>NC_135955.1:15190440-15546457 GCF_053455715.1 Rhinoraja longicauda
GATGGGGAGAGTGGTTTGATTAAAAATGTAAATGATAAACAATATGATCTCTCCTCTGAGAAAAAAAACCCGCTCGGAATGAGGGTGGGGGGGGGGGGGGGGGGGGGGGAGATTGGAGTTGTGGTTAGATTTAGCCTGCTAACAACAACTGCACCAGACTCCACTATCTCCTAATAGGCCTCAAGGGAGCAAGCCTCCACGTAATGGTCGTTCTGATGCAAGTAACAGAGATAGCGACAACTTTATTTGTTATGCTCAAACTCAGCTCCGTGCTTTCATGAGGGAACTGACTGTTCAGGACTTGGCTTCGATTGTCGAATGGCCCCGGCGATGTCAGTACAAACAGGATTTGTTGTTAATTTGCACTAAAACACACAAGCGGAGGCATAAACTTCAAACGAGATGAAATTCTAGTCCTCTTTCAAGTTTTCAAAACTTGAAATGTTTATAACGCACAAAAAACAACCCTGTGTTCTTAAATTAGGGGATGTTTTAAAGTGCATGCAGCGCACTTAATCCTGTTCAAGCTGCCCAGTTTCTGAACTGAGGGATTTGTTTCCACAGTTGCTGCACAAACCCTTCACTGAACGCCCATAGTCATTTGAGTTCATTGCACCGTGTTGTTACACGACTATAGAAGAAACCCGAATGAATTTCTGAACGTAGAATATTTTCTGCAAAACTGCTTGACTACAACTTGGACTATTCACCAAGCAGTGGGTCTGTTTTTGACTGGAGGAGAAAGCCAATTGGTATTGAGAAAATGCTCAAGTATAGGACTAGGAAAGTGGTCGAGATTTCTAAAGACATGAGTGAATGAGATCTCTTTAACTTTATTCCACATTTTAAATTCAGTATTTTCATTTCAAGTTAATATTTGGGACATAACTTATTTTTTAAATTTAGTTTTTGTTTTAGATTTTAGAGATACAGCGCGGAAACGGGCCCTTCGACCCACCGGGTCCGCGCCGCCCAGCGATCCCAGCATATCAACACTATCCTACACACATTAGGGACAATTTTTACATTTTGCCCAGCCAATTAACCTACATACCTGTACATCTTTGGAGTGTGGGAGGAAACCGAAGATCTCGGAGAAAACCCACGCAGGTCACGGGGAGAACGTACAAACTCCGTACAGACGGCGCCCGTTGTCAGGATCGAATCTGAGTCTCCGGCGCTGCATTCGCTGTAAGGCAGCAACTCTACCGATGCGCCACCGTGCCGCCCTGTGAAAATTTAGTTTCTGCTTAGTGTGGTTCTGTTTGGGGATACAGCGTGGAAAAAGACCCTTTGGCCCACTGAGCCCATGATGACGATTGATCCCCGTACACCAGTTCTATCCTGACTAGGGACAATGTACAGAAGCCAATCAACCAACAAAGCTGCCCACCTTTGGAATGTGGGAGAAAACCCACGTGGTCACAGGGAAACGTACAAACTCCATACACAGGCGGCTATAGACGGGATCAAACCCAGGTCTCTGACACTGCAGGGCAGCAACTCTACTGCTGTGCCATTGTGTCACGTGGCAAATAATTTACCATCAGGCAATCTCCATTTATGCCTGACACAAAAGACTCTTTTACCTAGGGTAGGGGAATCAAGAACCAGCGGACATAGGTTTAAGATTAGAGGCAAGTGATTTAAAACGATTTAAAGGAGGGGAAAGAAACTATTGGCCGGTTAGCCTCATTTCAGTGGGGAGATGGGGAGAGTGGTTTGATTAAAAATGTAAATGATAAACAATATGATCTCTCCTCTGAGAAAAAAAAAAAACGCTCGGAACGTTTCAGTGAATCATTTCAGTGGTTGGTAAGATTACAGTCCGTTATTAAGAATGAGATTTCCGAGTCCTTAGAAGCACATGATAAAATGGGCCGAATTCAGAATGGTTTAGTGAAAGGAAGATCTTGCCTCACAAATCTTTGGCAATTCTTTGAAGAGGTTAATAGCAGGTTAGACAAAGGAAAGTCAGTGGATGTTGGTTTTCAGGCTTTGGTAAAGTGCTATAGGTAAGGCTGCTAAACAGGTTGAGAGCCCATGGTATCAAAGGGCAGATACTAGCATGGATAGCAGGTTGGCTGAATGGCCGAAGATAGAGAGTGGCAATAAAAGGGGCTTTTTCTGGTTGGCTGCCAGTGATTATTGGAGTTCAGCAGGGGTTGGGGCTGGGCCAACTATTCGTCCCGTTTTGTTTAATGATTTGGATGACAGAGTTGGAGGCTTTGTGGCCAAGTTTGCGGGTGATACGAAAATAGATGGAGGGGCAGGTAGTGTAGAGAAAGCAAGGACTCTCTGCAGAAGGACTTGGACTTGGACAGGTTAGGAGAGTGGGCAGAGAAGGGGCAGCTGGAATATAGCGTAGCCAAGTGTGGAGCATGCATTTTTGGCAGTAGGAATAAGGGCGTAGACTATTTTCTAAATGGGGAGAGAATTCAGAAATCAGAGGTGCAAAGGGACTTCGAAGTGCTGGTTCAGGATTTCCAAAAGATTAATTGGCAGGTTGAATGGATGGTAAGGAAGGCAAATGAAAGGTCAGCATTCATTTCAAAGTGACTAGAATACAAAAGCAGAGGTGTAATGCTGAA
This sequence comes from Rhinoraja longicauda, assembly GCF_053455715.1. Taxonomy (NCBI): domain Eukaryota; kingdom Metazoa; phylum Chordata; class Chondrichthyes; order Rajiformes; family Arhynchobatidae; genus Rhinoraja; species Rhinoraja longicauda. Next base: position 15,193,032 of record NC_135955.1, read on the forward strand.
GCTTTATAATGCACTGGTCAGACCGCATTTGGAGTATTGTGAGCAGTTTTGGGCCTCATTTCTGAGGAGGGATGTGTTGGCATTGGTGAAGGTCCAGAGGAGGTTTATGAGAATGACCCAAGGATTGAATGGGTTTACTTATTATAGGCACTGGGCATGTACTCGCTGGCATTTAGAGGGTGAGGGGGGAATCTCATTAAAACTTACCGAATAGTGAATGGCCTGGATAGAGTGAATGTGGAGGATGTTTCTACTAGTGGAAGAGTCTAGGACGAGAGGGCACAGCCTCAGAATAAAAGGACGCACCTTGAGGAAGCAGATGAGGAGGAATTTCTTTAGCCAATTTTTGTAATTGATTGCCATAGACGGCTGTAGAGACCGACTTTGGGCATTCTTAAAGTGGTGATTGATAGGTTCTTGATTAGTAAGGGTGTCAAAGGTTACGGGGAGAAGGCGGGTGAATGGGATAGGTCAGCCATGATTGAATGGCAGACTCAATGGGCTGAATGGCCTAGTTCTGCTCCTATTACATGAACCTATGACTTCTTGGTGGAAATAATTAACCAGATATCATTCATTTTATTATGAAATTATCCTCCATCCCATATTTGTTTTTAATTCAGTGAAATGCAGTAGATTTGCACAAGAATGTGAAGGTAGCATCTCTTAAGAATGTGTGCCTTTTGTTGCAAATTTCCTCTGAATATCTGAGGTTGAGATTGATTAAAGGGCTCACTGGCCAATGAAGATCATTCAGTACATCCTAGGAACCACCTCTGAGAAACTGGATTAGGTTGGAGGCAACACCTTTGGACTTTGACTAAATGTTTCTTTTCAGAAGAATTAAATTCAAATTATAACATACTTGGTTGACCTTAACAAAAGTTTTTAAAAGGAACGCAGAAGCATTCCCAGAATCATGGCGGCCCTTTAATCTGTTCAATGAATCAACATTGTCCATCAGGAGGCAAAGTTTGTCCAGTACAATGGGAACTCAGGATTAAAAGCGGGCTTAGTTTAGTTTAGAGATACAGTGTGGAAACAGGCCCTTCGGCCCACTGAGTCCACGCCGACCAGCGATCCCCACACAATAACACTATCCTACACACACTCGGAACAATTTACAATTATACCAAGCCAATTAACATACAAACCTGTGCGTGTTTGGAGTGTGGCAGGAAACCGGAGATCCTGGAGAAAACCCACGCAGGTCATGGGGACAACGTACAAACTCTATACAGACAGTACCCGTAGTCTGGATTGAGTCCGGGGTTTCTGGCGCTGTAAGGCAGCAACTCTACCACCTTAGATGCATTCTACATCTTGATATTCAGGCCCTCAGATGCACTTCATAATTGCATGAGATCACAGCATAAATGTAATTCAGGGAGACAAAAAGAACTGCATAGAACATATGACATGCGACAGCACAGGAATGGGAGCTTTGGCCCACAATGTTTCCCTGAGACAATTCCGAGTTCTGCATCTGTTGTCCCTGAGGTTTCCAATCAAGCAGAGCAGCCAGCAATCACATCGGGATCATTTGTCGACAGTGTTTTACTCTTGTGAAATATATTTCCACTGCAAAATCCAACAGGGAAATAGAGCTATCTACCTCCCATCCATTGACTCCGTCTGCATTTCACGCTGCCTCGGCAAGGCCACCAATCAAGGACCAGTCTCACCTCGGTCATTCCCTCTTCTCCCCTCCCATCAGGCAAGAGGTACAAAAGTGTGAAAGCAAACACCTCCAGATTCAGGGACAGTTTCTTCCCAGCTGTTATCAGGCAACTGAACCATATTCTCACCAGCCGGAGTGCAGTCCTGACCTCCCATCTATCAGACTTCATCTTGCATTAAATGTTGCACCCTTTATCCTTTATCTGTACACTGTGGTCGGCTTGATTGTAATCATGTATAGTCTTTTCTTTGACTGCATAGTACGTAACTAAAGCTTTTCGCTGTACTCTGGTTCACATGACAATAATTAACTAAACTAAACTAAACTAAACTAAACTAAACTAAACTAAACTAAACTAAACTAAATTAAAGCGAGCTGCATTCTGCATCTCTGAGTAGCCTTCCCCACATGTCACCCTTCCCAAGTGATACAGAGACCTCATTTCAATAAATGGCCGTAACATTGGGGTCACAATCTTTGCCCTGGAATGCATGGGAAAACAAGTGGTTAAGATGAATTTGGAAAACCTTAACCGCTCAACATGTAATGAGAGGATGTAGAGTCCGGGTAGGACGTTTTAGTTGTTGCAATGCTATTTTGGTGTTTAAGAATGTGTGAATAAACTCAGAAAACGGGTGATCGTTGAACTCTGAAGCTGGTGGTCAAATTCCATGGCAGAAACTATAAAACGAGATTTGCATTGATCAAGTTCATTGCATCGCAACGTCCTTAAAACACTTCAGGAGCTTCTTCACGTTTGCAATTGAGGCAACCAAGGGTAAACCTTGAGAACAGCAAGGAACTGCAGGTGCTGCTTTACAAAAAAAATCTGATAGAAACATAGAAAATAGGTGCTGGAGAAGGCCATTTGGCCCTTCGAGCCAGCTCCGCCATTCATTGTGATCATGGCTGATCATCCACAATTACGGCATGGTGGCGCAGCGGTAGAGTTGCTGCCTTACAGCGAATGCAGCGCCGGAGACTCAGGTTCGATCCTGACCACGGAGTCTGTACGGAGTTTGTACGTTCTCCCCGTGACCTGCGTGGGTTTTCTCCAAGATCTTCGGTTTCCTCCCGCACTCCAAAGACGTACAGGTTTGCAGGTTAATTGGCTGGGCAAATGTAAAAATTGTCCCTAGTGGGTGTAGGATAGTGTTAATGTGCGGGGATCGCTGGGCGGCACGGACCCGGTGGGCCGAAGGGCCTGTTTCTGCGCTGCATCTCTAAAAATCTAAAAAAAAATAACAAATCAGTAACCTGTGCCCAACTTCTCCCCATATCCCTTAATTCTAGCCCCTAGAGCTCTCTCTAACTCTTTTTAAAAATTCATCCAGTGAATTTGCCTCCACTGCCTTCTGTGGCAGAGAATTCCACAAATTCACAACTCTCTGGGTGAAAAAGTTTCTTCTCGCCTCAGTTTTAAATGGCCTTTCTTCTCATCTCAGATGTTACATAGAATTAACTGAAAGCTGTAGTATTGTTCTTTGTGAGGAAACTTACACTCCCTTCAAAGACTGAAACAACAGTGTATAATTTTGCTGGCTGATTAATATTTAATGTTGAATTGATTACTATTGAATTATTTGATTATTTTGAAAATAATTCCTCCCCCTCCCCCACCCCTACCCACCCATTTTCCCCGTCTTTGCAGAAACAGGGAACTGCAGATACTGGTTTACACAAGAAGACACGATGTGCTGGAGGAACTCAGCATCTCTGGAGAACATGGAGAGGCAATGTTTCAGGCCGAGACCCTTCTTCAGACATGATCGACACAATGACCAACGCTGTCGTCATAGAGACATAAACACAGCACGTAAACAGACACGTAGAAACAAAGAGCTGCAGATGCTGCTTTATAACATAGGTAGACACAAAGTGCTGGAGTCATTCAACAGGTCAGGCAGCATCTCTGGAAACATGGATAGAAGACTGGTTGTTCAACAACAGTTCAACAGTTCAACAGAGCTTTATTTGTCATTCGGTACCAAGGTACCGAACGAAACTACATAGCAGTCACACACAAAAAAGAACACAAGACACATGACCCCAACACAAACGTCCATCACAGTGACTCCAAACACCCCCTCACTGTGATGGAGGCAACAAAACTTCCACTCTCTTCCCCACGCCCACGGACAGACAGCTCGTCCCCGACCGACCCGCACAGTCCCCGCAAGGGGATGGAAGTCCCCGCGGCCGAGTCGCACCGGGCGCTGAAACGTCTCGTGGCCGAACCGGGCGATGGAAGGCCCCGCGACCGAGCCGTGCGCAGCTAAGTCCCGCGGCCGAGCCACGCCGGGCGATGTTAGGTCCCGCGGCCGAGCCACACCGGGCGATGGAAGGCCCCACGGCCAAGCCGCACCGGGCGATGTTAAGTCCAGCGGCCATAACTTCATGCGTTTATAAGTTATAGGAGCAGAATTATGCCATTCGGCCCATCAAGTCTACTCCGTCATTGAATCATGGGTCTTCTATCTTTCCCTCGCAACCCATTCTCCAGCCTGCCCCCCCGTTAACCTATGTCTCCTTACTAATCAAGTATCTGTCAATCTCCGCCTTAAAAATACCCAGTGAGTTGGCCTCCACACCCGTCTGTGGCAATGAATTCCACAGATTCACCACCCTCTGACTAAAGAGATTCCTCCCCATCTCCTTTGTAAAGCTTTAGTTAAAGCAGGAGGGCTGGTCTTAGTGTTGCCTGCTGAAAAATCTGTCACTCAATTTGCTTCAGACCAGTGTAGTTGGCCTCTGCAGCCTCTTCCAGAAACAAGAACGCACCACCAAGAATGCAACTGATATGTTTCTCAGGCAGAACAGTCTAGTTAAACATAAGGATTCCTTTAGTTTAGTTTACTGTCACATGTACTGAGGTACAGTGAAATGCTTTTTTGTTGCGTGTTTTCCTGTCAGCGGAATAACTGCACATGATTACAATCAAGCCGTGCACAGTGTCCAGATACAGGATAAAGGGAATAATGATTAGTGCAAGATAAAGGCCAATAAAGTCCGATTAAAGAGAGTCCGAGGGACTCCACTGAGGTAGATGGGAGGGCAGGTCTGCTCTCTAATTAATGATAGGATGGTTCAGTTGCCTGATAACAGCTGGGAAGAAACTGTCCCTGAACCTGGAGTATGTGTTTTCGCACTTCTGTACCTCTTGCCTGATGGGAGAGGGGAGAAGAGGGAGTGACTGGGGTGAGACTGGTTCCTGATTATGCTGGTGGTCTTGCGAAGGCAGCATGAGGTGTGAAGTCATCCTCCTGACGACTTCCAGACTCAGCGTCAACATAAGCACATGTTGCTGGCATCGAGTTTTAGTGGTTTAATTTTTCCAAGCTGCCTATCAGGGTGAGTGGGGTGGCAGATGGGCACATGGTTGTGGAGGCCAAGTCATTGGATATTTTGAACTTACGAACTTCTGGTTGTTTTCCCCAGTTTTTATTGATCACAAGCTCTGACAATTGGGTCAACTTTTGATAATTGTACAAGCCTTGAGATTTAGGACTGCTAAACTCACTTTTACTCTCTGTCATCCTTTTATTTAATATCCACTCTTGTAGCCTATTTATGTGCATGTGTTTTTTAAAGTCATCGGTTCATAGGTCATAGGAGCAGAAGTAAGCCATTGGGGCCTTCAAGTCTTCTCCACCATTCAATCATGGCTGCCCTATTTTTCCCTCTCAACCCCATTCTCCTGACTTCTGCCCGTTATCTTTGACAACCTTACTGTTTAGTACCTGTCAAACTCCACCTACAATCTGTCAACCGACAAACCTGCACATCTTTGGAATGTGGGAGGAAACCGGAGGATCCGGAGAAAACCCACGCAGTCACAGGGAGAAGGTGCAAACACCGCACAGACAGAACCCAATGCCAGGATCGAACCCGGGTCTCTGGCGCTGTAAAACATTAGCTATGTTCCAACAGTTCTATGTTCCAACTACACAAAAGTGCTGGAGTAACTCAACAGGTTGGGCAGCATCTCTGGGGAACATGGATAGGTGATGTTTCGTGTCAAGACCTTTCTTTGTTTCTAACTATTTTCTCTACATCACAAATATACCCATTGACTTTTGGAAAATACCCTGTTCATAACAAGTTATTATTTTTTCCATAGATAAACACAAAAATCTGGAGTAATTCAGCGGGACAGGAAGCATCTCTGGAGAGAAGGAATGGGTGACGTTTTGAGTCGAGACCCTTCTTCAGACTCTGACACAGACAGGTCTGAAGAAGGGTCCTTCCCAAAACGTCACCCATTCCTTCTCTCCAGAAATGCTGCCTGTCCCGCTGAGTTACTCCAACTTTTTGTGTCTATCTTCGGTTCAAACCAGCATCTGCAGTTCCATCCTACACATTATTTTTTCCATGTTTGTTTCTATTATTCAATAACTCCGCTGCAATTATTGACGGCTGTAGCTAAGTTTGTACAATTACATTCTGGGTGCATATCTTAACTGGCAAGGCATCTGGGAATATTCATATAACTGTGGAAGTTCCAAAGGTCTCTGAACGCAAAACGCCAGACACTCAAGGTAGAGTTTTCTTTTATTCACAATATTGTTGGATTGTGGTGCAGTTGATAGAACTGCTGCGTCACTGCGCCAGAGATCCAGGTTCAATCCTGACTACGGGTGCTCTCTTTGCGGAGTTTGCATGTTTTCCCTGTGACTGCTTGGGTTTCAGATGGGTGCTCCGGTTTCCTCCCACATCCCAATGATGTGCAGGATTGTAGGTTAGTTAGCCTCTGCAAATTGTCCCTAGTGTGTAGTGAAAGTGCGATAACATCGAACTAGTGTGAACGGGTGTTTGATGTTTGGTGTGGACTCGGTGGGCTGAAGGGCCCATTTTCATGTTGTATCTCTAAAGTAAACTACACTAAATTATGATGGCTTCCTCGATATACAAGCACTCCAAATATCGACTGACAGAATATATCTCTAAACATGTCAATATCTTTAATTGTGCGCTGAGATGACCACTTAATCCCTTCTCTGATCTCACCCTCGGAGTGGGCCAATTTATAGAAATATTCATCTATTGTTTTGACCCATGTAGTTTACATTAATACAAAACCAGAGTGTTCACACTCAATCAGGGATTTTCTTGTGACAGTACACACCAGAATGTTGTATACAAGGGGCGGCACGGTGGAACAGTGGTTGAGTTGCTGCCTTTCATGCCAGAAACCTGGGTTCAATCCTGACTATGGGTACTGTCTGTACAGGGTTTCTACATTCTCCCCATGACCACGTGGGTTTTCTCCGGGTGCTCCGGTTTCCTACATTCCAAAGAGGTTTGTAGATTAATTGGCTTCAGTAAAATTGTAAATTGTCTCCAGTGTGTATGTTAGTGTCATTGGTCAGCGTGGGCTCGGTGGGCTGAGGGGCCTGTTTCCACGCTGTATCTAAAGATGCTGTTTAAGGGTACAATTAACATCATCTTCCATCCGTTTGTTGGATTGATTGGATGGTAGTCAGCTGGATAGGATTTGACCTGCTTCTCCTAAAAAGACCACTACCGGAGAATTTTCCAAATTGTTGGGGTGATGCCAAGAGATGAATACCATGGTTAAAGAAGCAATTAGTACTGGAACACTTGTGCACTGCAACCATAGATGTGGTTTGAGATTCGTAGTTGTTGCTGTAACCATTGGAGTCAAAACCATTTCTTTATATTACGTAATGCAAATCAATCTGTTAAAAATTGATCCAGAAATTCCTTTTTAATTGGCAAGACATTCAGTTCGATCAAAATAACACCATTGAAACACAGTTGCAATGAAACCCAGTAACCACCCGACCAGCACCAGATTCCGATACATCCCAGCCCGGTCATCATGATGAAAGAATGGAATGACTGGGCTTGCAGTCACTGGAATTTAGAAGGTATGAGGGGATCTTATAGAAACATATAAAATTATTAAGGGATTGGACACGCTAGATGCAGGAAACATGTTCCCGATGTTGGGGGAGTCTTGAATCAGGGGCCACAGTTTAAGAATAAGGGATAGGCCATTTAGAACTGAGATTAGGAAAATCTTTTTCATCCAGAGAGTTGTGAATTTGTGGAATTCTCTGCCTCAGAAGGCAGTGGAGGCTGATTCACTGGATGCATTCAAAAGTTTGATAGAGCTCTTCGGGCTAGCGGAATCAAGGGATATGGGGAGAAGGCAGGAACGGGGTACTGATTGTGGATGATCAGCCATGATCACATTGAATGGCGGTGTTGGCTCGAAGGGCTGAATGGCCTACTCCTGCACCTATAGTCTATGCATCTATGTATCTTGCAAAGTTCTTCCCATGCCTTTCTGGGATTCAGTTCAGTTATGTGTAGTTTTTATATCTAATGTCTTCAAAGACAAGGAGCGATGCAGTGGCGCAGCAGTAGGGTTGCTGTCTTACAGCGACAGAGACCATGGCTACAGGTGCTGTCTGTACGGAGTTTGTACGTTCCCCCCGTGACCTGCGTGGGTTTTCTCCGGGTGCCTGACACTTCCTACACCGTGAGCGGCACGGTGGCGCAGCGGTAGAGTTGCTGCCTTACAGCGAATGCAGCGCCGGAGACTCGGGTTCGATCCTGACTACGGGTGCCGTCTGTACGGAGTTTGTACGTTCTCCCCGTGACCTGCTTGGGTTTTCTCCGAGATCTTCGGTTTCCTCCCACACTCCAAAGACGTACAGGTATGTAGGTTAATTGACTGGGTAAATGTAAAAATTGTCCCTAGTGTGTGTAGGATAGTGTTAATGTGCGGGGATCGCTGGGCAGTGCGGACTTGGTGGGCCGAAGGGCCTGTTTCCGCGCTGTATCTCTAAATCGAAATCGAAATCCTACATATTGAAGCCTATATCCCTCTCTCACAATCCCTGGTGGGGTCAGAGAAGGGGATGGGGAATAATGTCATTGAGATGGAGACAAATGGCCCTGGGAGTCCTCAACGTTGACCCAGACCGCGTGAAGTCTCCAGGTATCCTGTGGAGAATGGGCAAGGATATCACCGGAAGCATTTGGAAACAGTTGAGATCAATTATTTTAAATATATATTTTAATGAATAAAATGTAAAAAAATAAATATTACATAGCACGTTAAAGTAGTACTGATTAGTCAAAACATAATATGAGGTGAAATCAAGAAAACTCAACAAAATAGCTACCTTTTAAGTCAAGATGGGTGACCCATTCAAATGGCAGTGTACTGTAGACATGTTAGTTAGAGTTCATAAGTTCATAAGTTCGTAAGTGATAGGAGCAGAATTAGGCCATTCGGCCCATCAAGTCCACTCCGCCATTCAATCATGGCAGATCTATCTCTTCCTCCTAACCCCATTCACCTGCCTTCTCCCCATAAACACCCACATCTGTAAAGTTTAATGGCAGAGGTGAAGTGCACGTTGTCACTTTGCCCAGCAGCTCCCAGAATGCCCCGCTCTTACTAATGAATCCAGGGGTGGTGTCTGATCTCTGCGATTCCCAACCTCCACACTCCTCAGGATGCTGCCGTGTGGTGCCCAGGAGCTAGCCAACTGCTCTGTGCACAACAACTGGCAGGCCAGCTCTGTATATGGTCCATTATATTGCTCATACAATATCTGTGCTGATTCAAGTCTTGTAATTGATGTCCTTGGCTTCCTTCAAGCCTCCTTGTGCACCGTATCCACTCAAAGTTCCTCCAAAGCTGGATGTTCAGTAATAACTTGGGAGCTGGCTCCAGGCGAACTTTCTTTGGGTGCTGTAGACAGACACAAAATGCTGGAGTAACTCAATGGGTCAGGCAGCACCTCTGGAGAAAAGGAATAAGCGGCGTTTTGGGTTTTTCGTTTAGTCTAGCTTAGAAATAACGTGCAGAAACAGGCCCTTTGGCCCACTGAGTCCATGCCAACCAGCGATCACCCCATACACTAACATTATCCTACCACTAGGGGAAATTTACAATTTTACTGAAGCCAATTAGCCTACAAACCTGTACGTCTTTGGAATGTGGGAGGAAACTGAAGCACCCGGAGAAAACCCACGTGGTCGCAGGGAGAACGTACAAACTCCATACAGACAGCACCTGTAGTCAGGATTGAACCATGAGTCTCTGGCGCTGCAAGGCAACAACTACCGCTGTTCCATCTGTTCACCTCATGGTCGGAACTTTTCTTTAGACTGAAAGATAGAGAAGGCCACAACAAAACATGGCCAGCAACAGATGACCTCAGGAAGGGTGGAGTCCACAATGGCCCATTGTTGGCTGGGTTGAGACGTGCCAACAACAGGGAACGACAAGGATGCGAACAGTGAAACTAGTAGAATGACTAGGGTGGGGGGGGGGGGGGGGGGTGCAGGAGTTACTTGAAATTTGAGAAATCAGCATTGCCCAAGCAAAATATGTGACGCTGTTCCTCCAATGCTCTGGCAGTGGAGTAGGCCGAGTGTGCAACTTTTGATGCGTTAATGTAACTGACTGAGAACACAGGAGAGCATTAGTCCAGTCCTTCTGGACTGAAATGAAAATGTCTGCAAAAGACAAATTGAAAGTGTTTGTGTGAAAGTTCTAGGTTGGCTATTTTAATTGACACCAATTAACTTGTCCAATTTAAAACGAGGGCTCGTTTTGGCCACAGAGACAAAGCAACTTAACCCACTGGGAAGCACTTTAAGGCAAACTACCTTTTCAACTTTCGTAAACGCCATCTGTTAGTTGCAAATATGTGATCGGGAGCAATTTCATCCCATTAGGTGACCAGAAATGATGCGATGGGGAAGTCGGAGAAAATGTTTACTTATTTATCTTAGCGTAAATCGCGGACTGTCAGTTATGTTGTGTTTGATAAGGGAACAAAGAGTGAGGTAAAGCCAGTTAAAGTCGACAAAAAAATAAACGTTGGCAGCCATAGGTATTTTATTAACTTTTGGAACAAATTACTGGCACTTAATGCGAATGTACTGTGGTTTCACAATCACCAATTAAACTAGGGTCTCAGATTTAGTCTTCACCTAAATGTTACATAAAAGCCAATGAAGCATTATATCAATGCTTTGTGTTTCCACAAACACAACATGGGGCTAAGTACATTGGCAAAAGTAAAAAGCTTTGTTCATGAGTCAATTATTCCAGATGGGCGTTCAAAATAACAGAGGCGGGTTTGTTGCAGTATGTTTTTGGCTTCGCAATCCACTCAGCCAAACAACTTGGGGTGGCACGGTGGCTCAGCGGTAGAACTGCTGCCTTACAGGGTTCGATCCTGACTACGGGTGTTGTCTGTACAGAGTTTGTACGTTCTCCCCGTAACCTGCATGGGTTTTCCCCGGGTGCTCTGGCTTCCTCCCACATTCCAAAGACATACAGGTTTGCAGGTTAATTGGCTTCGGTAAAGATTCTAAATTGTCCCTGATGTGTGGGACGGTGCTAGTGTACGGGGATCACCGGTTGGCTTGACTCGGTGGGCCAAAGGGCCTGTTTCCGTACTGAATCTCTAACTAATCTAAACTAAGCTGATTTCAATTTGTCGATTGATTCGAGGGCTATCTAGTGAGTAGTGCATCTTCGCTTTACATTGTTGGAAGGAATGCACAAATTCTGCCCTGGGCTCATGTCTATGGGCAGAACTTTCACTCTCTAGGGGAAGATATGAAGGTGGGGAGCCATTTGGCTCCTCAAATCCGGGTTAGAGGACAGTGGGTGCACGTTCCATCTCAGAGACCGGATCACAAAACCGACGCTGGTGCCTCAGGGCAGTGTTGAGGCAGCACGGTAGGATCAGAGAGACCCCCTGTCATATGGAACCAAACAAATGAATATTGAAGAGTAAAGCACAAGGTGCTGGTAACTCAGCAGGTCAGGCAGCGTCTCTGGAGGATATGGATAGGTGATGTTTTGGCTCAGGACCCTTCTTCAGACTGATACAATGTCGTAGAACATAGAAAAGTACAGCACAGGAACAGGCCTTTCGGCCCACTAAGTCTGTGCTGAACCAACTCTTATCTGCTTGCGGGAGCCTCGGCTGGAGGGAACAAAATCCGACCCGCCGATCAGCCGCAGAAGTCGGCTGGGGGAACGGATCTGCTGGCACTGACCGGGCCAGAGTTCCAGAGCCCCGGCTGCAGGGGACAGATTCAGCCCGCCGATCGTCCACGGAAGTCCCAATGAGGTAGAGATCGGCCGCCTCTCCCGGTCTAGGTGCCAACATTTTCGGGGGGGATTTCCAGGGGGGGATTTCAAGTACGCTCTCGTAATTCTGTCCGGATTAAAGTAGGTGCCAGACCTCCGAGATGTTATCACTAGTGGGCTAGAAACATATTGTCATATCAATCAAGAGCAAAATGTGCAGGTTACCAGGAATAAAATCAATATATAGGAGACACTCAGTGGGCCAGTCAGCAGCTGTGGAGAGAGGATCAGAATGATCAGTTAAGGTTAGTGACCTTTAATTATCTGGATATTTTTTGTGGAAGCTTGCTGTGCACAGTTTGGCTACCACATGTTCTATGTTTACATTGGTTTAGTGTAGTTTAGACATACAACGTGGAAACAGGCCCTTCTGCCCAAGGAGTCCATGCCGACCAGCGATCACCTTGTACACTAGTTCTATCCTACACCCTTGGGACAATTTTACAGAAGCCAATTAACCTACAAACCTGCATGTCTTTGGAATGTGGGAGGAAACTGGAGCACCCAGAGAAAACCCACGTGGTCACAGGAAGAACGTACAAACTCCGTACCAACAGCAATCGAGGTCAGGATTGAACCCGGGTCTCTTGCACTGTAAGGCAGCAGCTCTACCGCTGCTCCAAGCTTGAGAAGTCCTTGATTGTGAGATGCCTTGGGACATTCTGGACTCACGGAAGACACTAGGTAAATGCAAACCTTCTTGTTTCTCAGGATTCAGATGAAGACACGGATTGGACTCGTTATGACCAACACTTCAAACCGAAACTTACCTCCACTATCTTCTCATTACAACCCAAACATCCACTGTTTCTATTTCAGTAATTTATCAGAATGATACGATCTCTCTCTATGTGACAACAACTTTCCGTTGCACTGAAAGGTCACCCGAGATTAAATCTTGGCAATGGGTCTCAGAGTGTGACTGCTGTCAAGCCAATGGAATGGGCTCTCCTGTAGAGAACTTTAAAAAATCTGGCTGCAGAGTTTAGACAATAGACAATAGGTGCAGGAGGAGGCCATTCGGCCCTTCGAGCCAGCACCGCCAATCAATGTGATCATGGCTGATCATTCTCAATCAGTACCCCGTTCCTGCCTTCTCCCCATACCCCCTGACTCCGCTATCCTTAAGAGCTCTATCCAGCTCTCGAAAGTTTAAAAGTTTAAAAGTATTACGGCCAACTGGGGTAAACCTAATTTAATAGAATGAATGGGTGATTAATGTTTGGTTGGCATGAACTTGGTGGGCTGAAGGTCCTGTTTCCATGCTGTATCTCGAAAACTACGAATATAAATAGTATGTTCGCTCGGGCACCTTGCAACCCAGCAGTATGAATATCGATTTTTCTAAGTTCAAGCAACCCTTGTTTCCCCTCTCTCTCTGTCCTTCCCCCACCCAAGTTCTCCTACTAGTTTCACTGTCCTCCTGATTCATTTTACTGTTTGTATGCCTTGTTGTCACCTACCCCTCATCCAACAATGAACCATTGTACATTTCCTTGATCAGCGTCTGCTTTGATCTGTTCTTTTCACACCTTACATTTTCTTTGTACCCTTCCATACCTCATTTCCCTCTTCCCTGACTCTCAGTCTGAAGAAGGGTCTCGGCCTGAAACGTCGCCCACGCCTTCTCTCCAAAGATGCTGTCTGTCCCCCGGAATTACTCCAGCATTTTGTATCTATCTTCAACATAAATAGTATGGCCATGCCACTAATGTTGCCAGTTTAACCCATTTGCACCGATCGTATCAGACACTTTTTATACTGGTCCAAAAATCAAACTCTCGCACTTTGTTTTGTGCTAAGGATTCCAGCATTGGTAGACTAATGTATCCGCTTTTTTTACTGGTACATATTACTTCACACTAACCTCCAGAACAAGCAGCTATAGACAGTGTAATGAAGGTACGGGCCTATGTTAAGCACTACATATACGGCCACTGTTCAGATAAGACACTGCATAAATGCAAACATGTAGTAAGCCTGCAACTGCCACTTATATATGCACATACTGCAGGCTCAACTTGCACTATCGGTGTGTAGAGACAGGTATTCAACTCTGTTCGTTGGTTTACCAGTCCTATGTTTGCCAGAATGCTGTCTGGATTAGAGGGTACCAGCTGCAAGGAGATACTCAGATTGTTTTCACTGGAGAGTCGGAGGGCTGATGGGAGACCCGATAGAAGTGTGTATAAGTAAGAGAGATCAGTCTGAAGAAGGGTCTCGACCCGAAACGTCACCCATTCCTTCTCTCCTGAGTTGCTGCCTGACCTGCTGAGTTACTCCAGCATTTTGTGAACAGATAGGGTAGTCAGTCAGAACCTTTATTCCTAGGGTGGAAATGTCAAAGACTAGGTGGCTTACCTTTAAGGTGAGAGGGGGAAAATGTAAGGGGGAACATGTTTGTTTGCACAGAGAGTGGTGGGTGCCTGGAACACACTTTCAAGGGTGGTAGTGGAGGCAGATGTAATAATGGCATTAAAGCTTTTAGACAGGCACACGGATATGCAGGGAATGGGGCTGGAGGGGGGGGGGGGGTGCATAAAGGAATCACGTACAGGCAGAGGAGATTAGTTTAACTTGGCATCATGTTACACACGGACACTGTGGGCCAAAGAGCTTCTTCCTGTGCTATACTGTTCTATGTTCTATGTTCAATGCTATCCTCATCGTGTAATCCCGAGAAATGTCCCATACTTAACCATCCCTAATTGCATTTGTCACTAACTGTGTTTATCAGTTCTATCGCACCTACACTGGGGACCTTGTGAAATGTCCCTATCGATAAAGTTGCCTATCCATTCCCTCTACAGATGCTGCCTGACCTGTTGTGTTATTGCATCTTGACCTTCAGCAAGGGCTTGGAATCTGAGTCCTTAGGCCAGTCGATGAACAGCTTGACAGCTGTAAGGGAAACCATCACCTAAGTGAGTATCACAAAGACCACATTATGAATGGATTACCTGCCAGTGAACTTAATGTAGATGCTTCACATACTTGCAGGTAGCAGAAGGATTACTATTGGGGTTCTGTGTTGTCTCCTTGTCAGGGTTGTCCATTACAGTATCACTCCCACACTTTTTCCACATTTAATCAATTCCCGTTCAAATACATATATAATTGTCCTTCAGATGGAAGGTGTTTCAGTCTGAAAACTGTGACCTTCTGGTTCAGGAACAGCTTCTTGCCAACAACCATGAGGATACTGAACACGACAAATACCAACTAAACTGAACTACCAACTGTCTTGGTTGCACGTGAGACTTTTGGCTTTAGTTTTGTCTTGCACTAATATTGTTATTTTTATTTATTAAACTTTTTTTTTGCTTTTATTATGGTATCTACTTTATTATGTTATCTATTGTGTACTGTGTTTATAGACCTGTTGTGCTGCTGCAAGTATGAATCTCATTGTTCCGTTTCAGTACATATGACAATTAAACACTATTTTTAAGGGCGGCACGGTGGCACAGCAGTAGAGTTGCTGCCTTACAGTACCAGAGACCCGGGTTCAATCCTGACTACTGGTGCTGCCTGTATGCAGTTTGTACGTTCTCCCCGTGACCGCGTGGGTTTTCTTTGGGATCTCCGGTTTCCTCCCACACTCCAAGGACATACAGGTTTGTAGGTTAATTGGCTTGGTATAAAAGTAAAATTGTTCCTAGTGTGTGTAGGATAGAGTTAGTGTACAGGATCGCTGGTTGGTGCGGACTCGGTGGGCTGAACGGGATGGTTCCGCACTGCATCTCTAAACTCATAACTCTTAATTCGACTCTTGATCTGTTTTCACCTGATGCAGTGTTCGCTAGGTCGGAGCACCATTCTGTGAGACCACACCTCTTGTAATCTTTTGCCGGCTACTTTACACCAAATTTCCACTCACCAGAGGAGCCAGACTCTCTTTATTTATTCTGTCAGAGCTCATCATGATTATCAACACTACATTTAGTTCTCTCATCTGACCTCTAATGGGGACAATCACATCTGGTACAGATTTAGCAATACAAAACAACGCTGCTGTCTCTTATTTAGGTGAAGATATCCTGTGATTGCTGCAAATGGTGATATTGTATCCACGGTTCCCCATCTTGGAATCAAGTGTGTTAAGAGTCAAGAGTCCAGAGTAGTGAGTAGTGAAAGGCCTGGATAGAGTGGATGGGGAGAGGATGGTTCAACTAGTGGGAGAGTCTAGGACCAGAGGTCACAGCCTCAGAATTAAAGGACGTTCCTTTAGGAGGGTGATGAGGAAGTATTTCTTTAGTCAGAGGGTGGTGAATCTGTGGAATTCTTTGCCACAGAAAGCTGTGGAGGCCAAGTCAATGGATATTTTTAAGGCAGAGATAGATAGATTCTTGATTAGTACAGTTGTCAGAGGTTACGGGGAGAAGGCTGGAGAATGGGGTTAGGAGGGCAAGATAGATCAGCCATGATTGAATGGCGGAGTAGACTTGATGGGCCGAATGGTCTAATTCTGCTCCTATCACTTATGAACTTATGAAGAGTATTTGGTTCTACCAAAACAGAACAATGAAATTCTTATTTGCAGCAGCACAACAGGTTTGTAAACGCAGTATTCAGTAGATAATATAATGAACAAAAAATGTTCAATGAATAAAAAATCTCAATATAGTGGGTTTTAAGTTGGAAAGGGTGCAGGGGAGATTTACGAGGATGTTGCCAGGACTCGAGAGTCTGAGCTATAGGGAGAGGTAGAGCAGGCTAGGACTCTATTCCTTGGAGCACAGGAGGAGGAGAGATGATCTGGTAGAGGTGTAGAATGTCATGAGAGGAACAGATTGGGTAAATGCACAGTCTCTTGTCCAGAGTAGGGGTATGAGAACTAGAGGACATAAATTATAGGTGAAGGGGGAAAGATTTAATAGGAACTTGAGGAGTAACCTTTTATACACAAAGGTTGGTGGGTGTATGGAATGAGCTGCCAGAGGAGGTAGTTGAGGCAGGTACTATCGCAACATTTAAGAAACATTTAGACAGGTATATGTATAGGATAGGTTTTAGAGGATAGACACAAAATGCTGGAGTAAGTCAGCTGGACAGGCAACATCGCTGGAGAGAAGGAATGGGTGACGTTTCGGGTCTTCAGACTGAGAGTCAGGGGAGAGGGAGAAACAGAGATAAGGACGGGTAAGGTGTGAAAAGGAGACATCAAAAGAGATGCAGGGCAAGTAAGAAGATAGAATAGATCATCGCTAGCTCGGAGAAGGTGACAACAAAACAAACAGAGATCAAATGTAATCAGGGGGACAGTCAGACTGGTCAGAGAACTGGGAAGGGGGAGGGCTGAGGAGAGAGGGAAAGCAAGGGTTATTTGCAGTTAGAAAAGTCAATATTGAACCATTGAACCATTGAGATAACCAAACATTTGATCAACGAACTACTGAGCTAGAATACACTGAAAAGGTATTGAAAAGGTGCTGCAATCAGGTGCTAAACAATTATTACATGTAGACTTGTAAGAAGAATTTATTGGGCTGATTGGTGTTATCGTGTGAGATTTTCCCGATATTCTTAACTGGCTGCTATTTCAGTCTTGATGAACAAGCTTTGAGGGCAGGCTAATACTAAATTATGCTATTAAAAACAACAGCTGTATAACATGGCAGATGCCCAAAGGAGAATTATTTTCACATGTGCAACCTTTAAAGTGTAACTGGGAAGTAATGTAACTTGTTATTGTTGCACTTGTAACAGCATTTGCAACCTGACTTGTACCGTCCATTGAAATCATTAGATGTCTCAAGCAAATTGACCCCTTCACTATCATTACTGCTTCCTGGTTTATTTTTTCTTGCCTCCATTTAGATTTAATCATGAAGTGTTGGAGGGACAGTGCTTTTCTTTTGTTCTGAGTCAATTAAATATAATATCACCGTTACTGTCCCAGCTGTTTATCATTCGTGACTGAACTATAGGGAGATGTTGAGCAGACTGAGACTGAGTGCTGGAAGAGGGGAATCAAGAACCAGAGGGCACAGGGTTTAGGAGATGAGGAGAATTTTCTTTAGTCAGAGGGTGGTGAATCTGTGGAATCTGTGGTGAGGCTGTGGAGGCCAAGTCAATGGATATTTTTAAGGTTTCAAGGATTCAAGGTCAGTTTATTGTCACATGTACCAATTAAGGTACAGTGAAACTCGAACGACCATACAGTCATACTTCACAAAAAGCAACAAGACCCACAACTACATAAAAATTAACATAAACGCCCACCACAGCGGATTCCCTACGTTCCTCACTGTGATGGAAGGCAATAAAGTCCAATCTTCTTCCTCAGTTAATCTCCCATGGTCTGGGCAGTTGAACCATCCGCTGTTGGGGCGATCGAAGCTCCCGCAGCCGGTGGTCGAAGCCCCCGCGTCGGGGCGGTAGAGTAAAGACTTGGTGAGGTTTTTCACTGTTTTCAGTGCGGGACATTTTAAAAACCCTCGGGGCCAGCCTGCGAACTTAACTTCAAGGCCGACAGAGCAGCAGCAGTTGAAGCAATGAGTGTGGGGATTGGCTGCAGAATCTAAATAAGTCAATTGGTAAGTTAGTTAATTAGTATATTAGTTAATTGATTAACAAATAAAAGTAGGGCTTGGTCTCGGGGAGCGGCCTTGTTGAGGTGAAGTGTGAGTCTTCGGCGAGGAGGCTACATTTATTCAATTCTGTGTGTAATTTAATTTATATATTTAAACTTATTGTCGTTTGCTGCAGGACGTGGGAAGTCAGGGGCACCGCTGGTTTCACTGACCGCTACAGCTGTGGGAACTGTGTCCAGATGCAGCTCCTCAAGGAGTGAGTTCGAGAACTAGAGCAGCAGCTGGATGACCTGCGGTTCATCCGGGAAGACGAAAGCTTCCTGGACAGGACTTCCAGTCAGGTCGTCACTCCAAGAGTACAGGAGGTGAGTGAGACGGTTAGAGACGTAAAGGAAGGGGATGAAACTAGTGCAGGAGATCTCGGTGGAAGTACCTCTTGAAACCAGGTACACCCTCTTGGGAGCTGTGGGGGCAGATGACACTTCCAGTCCAAGCGGCGGACAGGCCTGTGACTCAGAACCTGTCGCTGAGGCTTGACCGGCGAGACCGACGCCAGGCAGAGGGTGACTCCATTGTCACAGGAGATTCTGTGGCGACAGGCTAGACTCGAGGAAGGCATGTTGCCTCCCTGGTGCCAGGGTCCCAGATGTCTCAGGCCGACTTATGAAGATCCTTGTGAGGGAAGGTGAACAGCCCGGACGGAAGTAGTGGTGCATGTAGGCACAAATGACGTGGGTGAGAAGAGGAAAGGAGGTTCCACAACGTGATTATAGAGAACTAGGTAAGAGGCTGAAAAGCAGAACTTCTAGGGTGGTTATCTCTGGGTTTCCCACAGTACCTCGTGCTAGTGAGGGTAGGAACAGGGAGATAGGGGATCTGAATGTGTGGCTGAGGAGTTGATGCAGGGAGCAGGAATTTAGATTTCTAGATCACTGGGATCTCTTCTGGGGCAGGGGTCACCTGTACATAAGGGACGGGTAGCACCTTAATTGGAAGGGGACCGACATTCTGGCAGGCAGGTTTGCTAGTGCTACACGGGTGGGTTTAAACTAGACAGTGGTGGGGGGGGAGAGTCATCAACGTGGAAGTGTATGCATGCAGTTAACGGGAAAGAAAGTGTAGGAAAGGTCATGTTTTAACTAACAGGGCAGGGGGATGGGAACCAATGCAAGGAGACAGAGGGACATAAAAGGAGGACAGAAACAAAAGGTAGAAGGGAGATAAGAAAAACAAGCCTGAAAGCTTTGTGCCTTAATGCGAGGAGCATTCATAATAAGGTGGATGAATTGAATGAGCAGTTAGTAGTTAAGGAATATGATTGGGCCAACCAAATTGGTAGCAGAGCTGAGGAGGAGGATTTCCTGGAAAGTATATGGGACAGTTTTTTTAAACCAATATGTAGAAGAACCGACAAAAGGACAGGCCATGCTAGACCGGGTATTGTGTAATGAAGGATTAGTTTGCGATCTTGTTGTGCAAAGCCCCTTGAGCAACAGTGACCTTAATATGGTGGAATTCTGCATTAGGATGGAGATTGACACGGTTAATTCAGAGACTAAGGTCCTGAACTTAAAGAAAGGAGACTTTGAAGGTATGAGATGGGAATTGGCTAGGATAGACTGGCAAATTATACTTAAAGGGTTGACGGTGGAGATGCAATGGCAAAGATTTAAAGACCGCATGGATGAACTCCAAAAATTGTTCATCCTTGTCTAGCGAAAAAATAAAACGGGGAAGGCGGCTCAACCGTGGCTAACGAGGGAAATCAAGAATAATGTTAACTCCAAGGAAAAGGCATATAAATTTGCCAGAGAAAGCAGCAAACTGGAGGACTGGGAGAAATTTAGAACTCAACAGAGGAGGACAAAGGGGTTAATTAAGAGGGGGAAAAAAGAGCATGAAAGAAAGCTTGTGGGGAATATAAAAACTGACCCTAACTGCTTCTTTAGATATGTAAAAAGGAAAAGATTAGTGAAGACAAATCAGAGACAGGTGAATTAACGGGTCCTTTACAGAATGGCAGGCAGTGACTAGTGGGGTGCCGCAAGGCTCGGAGCTGGGACCCCAGTTATTTACAATATTTATTAACGATTTAGACGAGGGAATTAAATGTGACATCTACGGGTTTGCAGATGACACAAAGCTGGGTGGCAGTGTGAGCTGCTATGAGGATGCTATGAGGCTGCAGGATGACTTGGATAGGTTGGGTGAGTGGGAAGATGCATGGCAGATGCAGTATAATGTGGATAAATGTGAGGTTATCCACATTGGTGGCAAGAACAGGAAGGCAGATGGTGTCCGATTAGGAAAAGGGGAGGTGCAACGAGACCTGGGTGTGCTTGTACATCAATCACTGAAAGTAAGCATGCAGATCCAGCAGGCAGTGACGAAAGCTAATGGCATGTTGGCCTTCATTGCGAGAGGATTTGAGTTTTGGAGCAAGGAGGTCCTACTGCGGTTGTACAGGGCCCTGGTGGGACCGCACCTGGAGTATTGTGTGCAATTTTGGTCTTCTAATTTGAGGAAGGACATTATTGCTATTGATGGAGTGCAGTGTAGGTTCACCAGTTAATTCCCGGGATGGTGGACATGCCATATGATAAAAGAATGAGTTGACTGGAATTTGGAAGGATGAGAAGGCATCTTATATCATTCTTAAAATTCTTAAAGGATTGGACAGGCTAGATGCAAGAGAAATGTTCCCTATGTTGGGGGAGTCCAGAACCAGGGGTCACAGTTTAAGAATAAGGTGTAGGCCATTTAGGACTGAGACGAGGAAAAACTTCTTCACCCAGAGAGTTGTGAATCTGTGTAAGTCTCTGCCACAGAAGGCAGTGGAGGCCAATTCACTGGATGTTTTCAAGAGATAGTTTGATTTAGCTCTTGAGGCTAAAGGAATCAAGGGATATGGGGAAAAAGCAGGGAATGGGGTACTGATTTTAGATGATCAGCCATGATCATATTGAATGATGGTGCTGGCTCAAAGGGCCGAATGGCCGACTCCTGCACCTATTTTTCAATGTTTCTATATTTCTCTGAATGGCCTTGTTTTGCTCCTGCCTTATGGTCTTACGGTCTCATGGTTTTATACTGTGCACCACTATAGTTCATTAGGGGTGGCATGGTAGCGCAGCGATAGAGATGCTGCCTTACGGTGCCTGAGATCCGGGTTTGATCCTGACTATGGGTGCCGTCTGTACGGTGTTTGTACGTTCTCCCCACGACCGCATTGGTTTTCTTTGGGTGTTCCGGTTTCCTCCCACATTCCAAAGACGTGCAGGTTGGTAGGTTAATTGGCTTCTGTGAATTGTCCCTAGTGTGTCGGATGCAAAACTGGAATAAAGTTGAATAGAGTACGGGTGATCTTTGGTCAGCTGGACTAGGTGGGCCGAAGGAAGTATTTTGCACACTGTATCTCTAAACGAATGTGAATTCTCAACCCCCAGACAGGCCCAGACTAACGAACAGCAAATGTTTTTCAACATTTTTTTTTAAAGGAGGCACTAGGCGCCAAATGACTTGGATCTTAATGCACAGAACACTCCTTCAATATCTTGACTCTTACACTAATTAATTTTTATCATTTCCTGTATGCAGTTAAAAACCCATTTTAAAATGGAGATTTTCCCACTAACTGGGCAGAGTGATGGGTGGCGGTAGAGCAGCGATTAACAACCCTTTGGTCATTTATTCATGATGATGCACTGACGGACTAAGGGTTACGTGTAAACAGGATTTTTGTTTTTGCGTATTACTCTTGAAAAGCGCTCCTATTTTCTTCCCTGCTTTGCGTCGGAGGTGGCTATTAACGCAGGGAAAGCAGCCCTTCTGCTTAATAACCAGTAAAAGCTGGTGAAACCTTTGCAATCTTCTCATTAAAAAATATGGCCTCCTATGTTGATGTTTACAGCTTCCTTGTCCACCCTAGGCGACAGGAACAACATGAGATATTCATCTGGTGACAAGATAAAGGAGATGGAAACAAAACAGTCAGAAGACTGCTATTTTTTCCAACAAACATTTTGGCAAGCAAATATACATGTTCTACAAATGATCCCACCAATCAAGGTAACGGATTTATAGATGGGGTTTGAGGGTCTCAAAAAGTATTATTTGAGGGTCTCAAATAGTACACTTTTTCAAAAAGTAGAAAAAAATGTGTTGATTAACTTGCGTGCAGAAAGCCCCCATAAACAGCAATGTGATAAAAAACAATGTGATGTTGATTAAGAGATAATTAGCCTGGCTGCCGCAGAGAAAGGCTTTGTAGCGGGTCCTCTTCAGCTGTCTTCTCACACCGACTCAATTGCTGCGCTCCCATTATCACCATAATCATTGCGCTCGTCAAGAGGGATCGTGAACATGAGCTTCACCACATGCCAACTCTAAGGAAAAATGCAGGCCGTTGTACCAGCCTTTGTATATTTTGGTTTAGTTTAGAGATACAGGCCCTTCCTTCTCTGTATCTCCACATATACAGAGTCCACACTAATCAGTGATCACCCACCCGTACACTATACACCTGGAGTAATTCACAGAGGCCAAATAACCTGCACGTCTTTGGAACGTGGAAGGAAATCAGAGCAGCTGGAGGACACCCAAGTGGTCACAGGAAGAACGTACATACTCCACACAGAAGGTATTTATTCACAAAATGCTGGAGTAACTCAGCAAGTCAGGCAGCATCTCAGGAGAGAAGGAATGGGTGATATTTCGGGTCGAGACCCTTCTTCAGACTGATGTCAGGAGGGCCGGGACAAAGGAAGGATATAGTTGCCCAAGCGAAATATGAGGTGCTGTTCCTCCAATTTCCGGTGGGTCTCACCTCATATTTCGCCTGGGCAGCTTGCAGCCCAGCAGTATGAATATTGACCTCCAACTTTAGATAGTTCCTCTGTCCCTCTCTTCCCCTCCCCCTTCCCAGATCTCCCACTGTCTTCCTGTCTCCACCTATATCCTTCCTTTGTCCCGCCCCCCTGACATCAGTCACCCATTCCTTCTCTCCTGAGATGTTGCCTGACCTGCTGAGTTACTCCAGCATGTTGTGAATAAATACCTTTGATTTGTACCAGCATCTGCAGTTATTTTCTAACTCCACACAGACATCTTGTAAAGAAGATTCCCTATGCAAAACATCACCTGTCCATGTTTCCAGAGATGGTTCAATAGTACATTATTGTCACGGGTACCTAAGTATAGTGAAATTCTTTTTTTGCGTACAGTTCAGTGACAATCCTGCCATATATTAGGCAAATCATACTCAGAGCAAGATAATGGATCCTACTGAGTCTGTACACAAAAGTTACCACGTCTCAGGTGCCATCTTGTAGCCATCATGTCCGAAATGTATTAAAAATGTTAGAGTCTTAACTTGGCCAAAGAGGCCCATTTTTCTGGCTCAGCACTGGGTTGGAGTTGTAGGAGTTGGCCTAGCCAGGCGATGTTTCGATGCCCTCCACTGCTGCTCCACCATTCCGAGTCACTTCCGTTCCGTGCGCTCAGCCACTTGGAGCGGCACCCGATCTACTGGAGTCCCCTGGCTGAATCACGGCCTCCAGCGGCCCACTCCGCCGACTCGACCACCCTGACGCATCCTCGATGTCAGCCTGCCATTGGGCCGTCCCATGTCTCCGGTGGACATTGCTCATCCTCCTTCCCCCCAGGGCACCTCCTGCAGCCGACCCAGAGCACCTCCAAACACCCATTCCTTCCCTCCAGAGATGCTGCCTGTCCCGCCGAGTTACTCCAGCTTTTTGTATCTAACTTCGGGTGAATGCACAGAGTCTTTTACACAGAGTATGGTAATCGAGAACCAGAGGACATAGGTTTAAGGTGAGAGGGGAAAGATTTAACAGGAACCTGAGGGGTAGCCTTTTTACGCAAAGGTTAGTGGGTGTGTGGAACGAGCTGCTGGTCGGTGCGGTCTCGGTGGGCAGAAGGACCTGTTCCTGAGCCGTAACTCTGTATCTGTATCTATGTAGGAGGTAGTTGAGGCAGGTACCATCACAACATTTAAGAAACATTTGGACAGCTACATGGATAGGATAGTTTTAGCATGGTAAGGGTCATACATAGGTAGGTGGGACTAGTGTAGATGGGGCATGTTGGTCGGCATGAGCAGGTTGAACTGAAGGGCCTATTTCCACACTGTACGGCTCTGTGACTCGCATGCAAGATTCTAGCATCTGCAGTTCCTTTTGTCTCCCTTTATTTTCTTACTGGTGGAAAATCTGTTTCCCAATGGAATCAACTCAATGACAATAGACAGTGCATCGCACCCTGCTGTGTATGGGGCTGCTCACGGAGGACCAACAAGGTGTAGGTTATTCGGCCCTTCGAGCCAGCACCGCCATTCAATGTGATTATGGCTGATCATCCACAATCAGTACCCTGTTCCTGCCCTCTCCCCATACCCCCTGACTCCACTATCATTAAGAGCTCTATCTAACTCTCTCTTGAAAGCATCCAGAGAATTGGCCCCCACTGCCTTCTGAGGCAGAGAATTCCAAAGATTTACAACTCTCAGAGTGAAAACGTTTTTCCTCATCTCCGTTCTAAATGGCCTACCCCTTATTCTTAAACAAATTACTAAACAAATGACATCCTTTTAAAGCGGTAAGAATTCCAAATATTCACAACTTTCTGAAGAAATCTCTCCTCATCTCAGATCAAAACAGTTGACCATCCGAACTGCAGCCACTCTTTAGCCTGTCAGGAATTCAGTCTCTGCACTGATAAGCCCTCTATGAGTTTGTGAACTTCAGCGAATTCCTCTAAACTCTGGCTCATTTCAGTCGCGGAGTTAATTAAAAGAAGCTTTAAGGGTAGGGAAGGAAAGGTTCGGGGAAAATTAAACGAAATAAAAGTCATCAACCTCAAATGTTCTCTCTGTATCTCTCTCCATCAATCTTGTGGAACCTACGTAAGTATTCCCAGCATTTTCTGGTCTTATTTTGGGTATCCAGTGTTTACTTTATCCTGCTTCTGGAGTTAAAGTGACAGAGTACCTGTCAAATGGGAAATAATTCACATTGACTAAGGTCAATTACTTGGGGTAATGTAGAATAGATCAATTGATCAAATATCTGGGTGGAATTTTTTAAATATGCAATGCAGGAATAGCAATGTTTAGTGACGATGCTGTATCTCTAAACTAAAGTCTGAGGAAGGGTCTCGACCCGAAGTGACACCCATTCCTGCTCTCCAGAGATGTTGTCTGTCCCGCTGAGTTACTCCAGCATTTTGTGTCTATCTTCGGTTTAAACCAGCATCTGCGGTTCCTTCCTAAGCTAAACTGAATTTAGAAGATGGACACAAAGTGCTGGAGTAACTCAACGGGTCAGGCAGCTTCTCTGGAGAAAAGGAATAGGTGGCGTTTCAGGTGGAAACCCTTCTTCAGACTGAAAGTCAGGGGAGAGGGAATCTAGAGGTAGGAAAGGGTTCAGCACAAATCAGAGCCGGCACCAAGTAAAGTTAGAGCACACAATGGTCCATTGTTGGCTGTGGAAGAGGTGATAACGAAGGGATATATGGATGCGAACAGTGGAACTAGCAAGAGGACTAGGGTGGGGTGCAAACAAATGTAAGGTGGGCGCCACCTTTTCTTGGTCATCGGTGCTGGCTATGATTTGTTGAGTCTTTTCATACCTCTAGTTTCCTTCTTCCCTGAATCTCAGTCTGAAGAAGGGTCTCAACCCAAAACTTCATACATCAGCCAAAACATTATGACCTGATGAGCCAAAACATTATGACCACCTGCCTAATGTGCTGTTGGTCCTCCGTGAACAGCCCCATACACAGCAGGGTGCGATGCACTGTGTATTGTGACACATTCCTCCCATTACCACCATTAAAACTTTCTGTGACGTGCCACAGTAGACCTTCTGTCGGTTCAGACCAGACGGGATAGCCTTCGTTGCCCTCGCGCATCGATGAGCCTTGGGCGCCCAACACCCCGTCGCCGGTTTGTGGTTTGTTCCTCCTCGGACCACTGTCGGTAGGTACTCACCACTGTTGACTGGGAGCTCCCCATAAGCCATGCCGTTTCAGAGATGCTCTGACCCAGTCGTCTGGCCATAACAATTTGGCCCTTGTCAAAGTCGCTCAGATCGCCCATTTCTCCTGCATCCAACACATCAACTTCAATATCTGACTGTTCACTTGCTGCCTAATATATCCCACCCCTTGACAGGTGCCATTGTAACAAAATAATCAATGTTATTCACTTCGCCTGTCAGTGGTCACAATGTTTTGGCTGATTCCTTGAACTTAGAATGGAGCTACAATTCACTGATTGATTGGGGCAAAATCTACATGTGGAGCTAGAGAGAGATATAGCACAGAAATACGTCCTTCAACTCCCCCATCCATACAGAGCATCAAACACCCATATTCACCTGTATCCTAGCCCAATTTGTTTTATCTTCTCCACATTTCCATCAGCTATCACCAGATTGTACCACTAAGGGCAATTTACAATATACAATTTACAATTTACAAAGTGCTGTGCATATTGGCATTGGGAAGGGATTAAGAACTCACTTGAGCTGTTTACAATCCAGCGGTATGAATGTTGATTGCTCTAATTTCAAGTAACTCCTTCATTCCCTCCCTCCTCACTCCTCCTCACTATTTTATAAACATATATATATACATATCTATATATATATATATACACACACACTCATACATACACATACACACACACATACACATACATACACACACACACACACACACACACACACACACACACACACACACACACACACACACACACACACACACACACACACACACACACACACACACACACACACACACACACACACACACACATACACATACACATACATACATATATGATATATGATATATTATCTATGTATAATGTGTTATAGGCTTACAAGTGATAATTTCAATGTTCTGTTGTTGATATATATAACAATTAAACACTCAAACTGTGTGGAGTTTGTCTGTTTTCCCTGTAACCAAGTGAGTCTCTTTTCGGTGTTCCAGTCTCCTCACACATCCCCACAAAAGGATATTGTAAATTGCCCTTAGTGGTAAACTCTGGTGGTAGTTGATGGAAATGTGGAGAATATATATACATGGTAAGTGTTCTAGCTTTGATGGTTAAAGCCACTCTTATTTTTAAAAGGTGACTTATAGTTCTAGATTTTCCCCACAACAGTAAATATCCATTCCAGATCAACAATCAACATCTGTTGGAAACTAATTGCAGATGCTGGTACAAATCGAAGGTATCACAAATCAATATCTTATATATTTTAATTCCTGCTCCGTTTACAAACTCCAGTGGGTAATGCTGAGTCTGCCTGACCTTTCTTCATCAGACTCATTAGTGCGGTACAGTGGCGCAGCAGTAGGGTTGCTGCCTTACAGCGCCGGAGACCCGGGTTCGATCCTGACTATGAGTGCTGTCTGTACAGTTTGTATGTTCTTTCGGTGACCGCACATGTTTTATCCGGGTGCTCCGGTTCCTCCCACATTCCAAAGTCGTACAGGTTTGTAGGTTAATTGACTTTGGTAAGTTGTAAAATTGTCCCTGGTGTGTGTAGGTTAGTGTACAGAGTGATAGCTGATCGGCGCAGACTCCATTGGCCGAAGGGCATGTTTTTGTGCTGTATCTCTAAAGTCTAAAGACATTCCACTCTTTCCAGAGATTAGTTGTAGTCTTAGAGTGATAGTGTTGTACAGCGCAAATGTACGCAAAACTTGCATGCGGTAAAAAGGCACGCAGTAACAGATATTTAAATAGAAAGAGGGCAGGTGGTAAATATAGGGCCTTCAGAGAATGAGGCTGGTGAAATAATAGCAGCAAACAAAAAAAATGTCAAAAGAACCTGTATTTCCCACTTAATAAACTACTGAAAATAAACTGTGGCATGGTGACACAGTGGTAGAGTTGCTGCTTTATGGTGATCTACCAGCAAGAAGGAGAACAATTCTCAAGATGGTTAATCAAGGGAAGGCCTTTTGGGAGTTTCATGCTTGTAATTCAGGCTCTGATTTTATTCAAAACATAATGTCCTTGGTAATTGTAAGGCTTGAAGTTAAATTAGTGTAAAATTTGAAAATATGGCATTAAAATATGGACGTTAAAATGTTGAAATTTGAAAATATGGTATTAAAATATGGACGTTAAAATGTTGTTCCAAATCAGTTTCTGAATCCAGAGACAGGCTTATTTGCATAGGTTGTCGCAGGTAACCCACAGATATACGGTACCGGGGAAAAGATTTCTAAATGAATATAGTCAAAGTTTCAAAAAGACAAAGTGCTGGAATAACTCAACAGACCAGACAGCATCTTTGTAGAACATGGATCATAGATCAGAGATGCTGCCTGACCTGCTGAGTTACTCTAGCACTTTGTGTCCTTTTGTGTATTAACCAGCATCTGCAGTTCTTTGTTTCTATGTTTTGAGGGGTGGCACGGTGGTGCAGCGGTCAAGTTGCTGCGTGCAGCCCTGGAGACCCGGGTTCTATCCCAACTACTGGTGCTGTCTGTGCGGAGTTTGTACGTTCTCCCCGTGACTGCATGGGTTTTCTCCGTGATCTTCGGTTTCCTCCCACACTCCAAAGACGTACAGGTTTGTAGATTAATTGGCTTGATAAAAGTGTAAATTGTCCCTAGTGTGTGTAGGATAGTGATGTGCGGGGATCGCTGGTCGGTGCGGACCCGGTAGGCCGAAGGGCCTGTTTCTGTGCTGTATCTCTGAAACTAAAACTAAGACTGCTCCACTGTGAAATCTCCTCAAGGTAAGCCCACTTTGAAGAAGTTCTCCTCCTCTGTCTGACTGGTGTTCTGTGAGACCCTCGCTCACTGCTCCGTCTCTGTGTCTGGAGATGCTGCCTGACCTGCTAAGTTATTCCAGCACTTTGCGTCCTTTTGTGCATTAACCAGCATCTGTAGTTCTTTGTTTCTGCAAAGTAAAAGTTCAGATTTTAGTATGTGCGGAACAAAATTTTCAGTCCATAAATTTAAAAAAATTCCAAATTAGTTTAAACATAATATTGAATGGGAATTGCGTGTATGGGTTACAATAATTCGATTCTCTGGGCAGTCAATTGTCAAGGACGCAAGGTGAACATTGCAAATGAAGAAATATTGTTAATGAGTAATGTGAGTCTGTTGCCAGATCACCTCCCTATGGGCAATTTCCTAATTGCTGAAGGAAGCATTAAAGTATGTTTAAATAAATATTGTTCAGACTGTCCTCTTGATAACTGCCTGTGATAAGAGACTTGTTTTGAAATGATGTGCATACAGTACTCATGGCTGGATAGCATTCAACAAGGCAGGAAGCAATAAATCACTGGTCTGAACACTGATTGTGGTAACTAATTAGATCTTGCCTCTCTTTCATTGTTCCCTGTTCTCCTATAACACGATTTCCAACTACCAGCCTCCGATAATTGCTGGCATTCTGCGGTTCTAGCCAATCGCCATCTTAGACCAGGACTGCTGGCAAGCAGCTCGGACAAGGGGAATGGTATATTATTCCATGTTCTCAGATAAACAGTGACCTAGTCCAGATACCTGCTCTGTGGCTCTTAATGCAGTTACCTTGATGTACTCTGAGGATTAGCTCGGCCTGGGCGATGGGGCTGTGGGTTATGTCCTCAACGATTAGATTTGCGAGCCATCTGTTTCTTTGCTGGGCATAAACAAAGAGAAATAGATAGGAATAAAAGAAATTGGAAACATCTGCCCATTTATTGTATAAATATTGAGATCGCTGAGTCAGAAAATGAGAACCTCCAATGGCCTATTATAAATAAGTCCTTGGGTTTGCTGGATTTCATCTTTGAAGCTCATTTAGATTTGTATTGTTTGTACTTTGTGGTTATGTAAGTTGTATAAACAGCACATTAAAATAGAGATAGATTTCCGTGATTGATAGAGATACTGACAATAACTCAACACTTTAACAAATCTCCAAACGGCAGCTATTATCCAAACCACTGGGTGGATCTTGACTGTGCTCCGGAACGTTACCAGCACTGAAGCCATTGCTATCAGTTGTGGTGTCTTGGCCATTGAAGAACCACTCTCCAGTCCCTCATCCTCCGTATCTTCCGTAAGATCACTCCTTTCTGTCTTCGCTGATTTGCTGCTGAAAACTTGTTTTCAGCAGCAAAATATGACTGTCATATGTTGAAAGACTGGAGCGACTAGGCTTGTATACACTGGAATTTAGAAGGATGAGAGGAGATCTTATCGAAACGTATAAGATTATTAAGGGGTTGGACACGTTAGAGGCTGGAAACATGTTCCCAATGTTGGGGGAGTCCAGAACAAGGGGCCACAGTTTAAGAATAAGGGGTAGGCCATTTAGAACGGAGATGAGGAAAAACTTTTTCAGTCAGAGAGTTGTGAATCTGTGGAATTCTCTGCCTCAGAAGGCAGTGGAGGCCAATTCTCTGAATGCATTCAAGAGAGAGCTAGATAGAGCTCTTAAGGATAGCGGAGTCAGGGGGTATGGGGAGAAGGCAGGAACGGGGTACTGATTGAGAATGATCAGCCATGACCACATTAAATGGCGGTGCTGGCTCAAAGGGCCGAATGGCCTCCTCCTGCACCTATTGTCTGTTGTCTATTGTCTATGACATGCGGCCAAGAGTGGTGGTGGAGACAGATACGATAGTGGCATTTTATCAGCTTTTAGATAAAGACATTGATATGTAGGAAATGGAGGGATATGGATCCATGTGCAGGCAGAGATTAGTTTAACCTGGCATTGTGTACAGCATGGACACTCTGGGCTGAAGTACCTGCTCCTGTGCTGCACTGTTCTGTGGTCTATGTTTACACTTGGGCCTATTAACCCACCCGTCTTTGGCATGTGGGAGGAAACAGGAACTCCTTGAAAAAAACAATGAGGTCTCAATAGGATGTGCATGTCCTCACAGACAGCACCCAAGGTCAGGGTTGAACCCGGGTCTCTGACACTGTGAGGCAGCGGCTCTAATAAATGCACCATTTTAAATATTAATATACTATAAATACTTTTAGTTTTTAGTTTTGAGATACAGTGTAGAAATAGCCCCCTTCAGCCCATTTAGTCCACGCTGACCTCCAATCGCCCGTTGACACTGGTTCTGTGTTATCCTACTTTCTCATCCACTCTCGACACACCAGGAGACAATTTTCAGAGGGCCAAATAACCTGTGCGTCTTTGGGATGTGGAAGGAAACCAGAGCACCCGGAGGAAAGCCACGTGGTCACAAGGAGAACGTGCAAACTCGACGCAGACAGCACCCAAAGTCAGAATTGAACCCGGATGTGAGGCAGTAGCTCCATCAACATCAGAAAAACAAGATGTCTATAAAAGGGAGCCAGTGTAAACCAGCGACCTTGAGTGTGTTGACAGGAATGGATTAGGATATGAACATGAACATCTTGAACGATCTGGAGTGTACAGATGGTAGAATGTGACTAAAAATTGGGTGGCACGGTGGTGCAGCAGTAGAGTTGCTGCCTTACAGCGCCAGAGACCTGGGTTCGATCCGGACTACAGGTTCTGTCTGTACGGAGTTTGTAAGTTCTCCACATGACCTGCGGGGGTTTTCTCCAGGTGCTCTGGTTTCCTCCCACATTCCAAAGGCATAGAGTTTTGTGGGTTAAATGGCTTGGTAAAATTGTAAATTATCCATTGTGTGAAGGATAGTGTTAGTGTACGGGGTCGCTGGTCGGTGGGCTGAAGGGTCAGTTTCTGCGCTGTATCTCTAAACTAAACTAAACTAAACTAAAAATACAGGAGGCAGTCAACAGGTCAGGCAGCAAATGTGAGAAGAGAAACAGAGGCGAGGTTTCGGGTCAGGGACTCCATTGGGGTGAGGTAGACTATCTGAGAATGCATTTGAGTCTGAATAAGGATTCCGACCTGACACGCCATCTAGCCATTTCTTCCAGGGATGCTGCCTGACGCCCTGAGTTACTCCAGCACTTTGTATTTTTTTTTCTGTAAACCGACATCTGCAGTTCCTTGTGTCTACTGCAACGGAATAGTCAGACCTGGAGTTGGTCGGGGTGGGAAGAGGGGATTGATTAACAAAGAAGCATTAGCTAATATTGAAAAGAATAGTTCTGAAGCGATGAATTATTAGATTGACGAAAGAGCGAACTTGGGATTGAGAGGTAGAGAGGGCAGCACTGTGGTGCAATGGTGGAGCTCCTGCCATACAGCGCCAGAGACATGGGGATGATCCTGACCACGGGTGCTGTCTGTATGGAGTTTGTACGTTCACCCCGTGACCACAAGGGTTTTCTCCAGGTGCTCCGGTTTCCTCCCACACTCCAAAGACGTACAGGTTTGCAGGTTAATTGGCTTGGTAAAATTGTAAATTGTCCCTAGTGTGTGTAGAATAGTGTTAGTGTATGGAGTTTGTACCAGCATCTGCAGTTATTTTCTTACACTTGGTGTACGGAGTGATCGTTAGTCAGTGCAGTCTCAGTGGGCTGAAGGGCCTGTTTCCACGCTGTATCTTTAAAGGCTAGAGCCTAGAGCATTTTGCACTTGCAGACCCTGAGAACTCTGGAACGATCACTGAATGGCAGGGAACATACATTTATTGAATAAATCACAGATGTCAGCGATACAAGCTGGGAATGAATGAATGACTAATGGTTCAAAACGCACCAATTTGGATACTCCTTGTTACCTTTTCTGCAGCAAATTTTAGCCCTGCCCTGCAAGACAAAGCTTTTAAGTATCAAGCATGGTTTCTATTCAGAGGCTTTATTCTCTCCCTCCCTCCCCCCAACCCCCCCCCCCCCCCCTTCCCCTGCATCTGGCCAAGCAGACCTCTGCTCAGGTGTGTCATCCATTGGTAATGAGCAATGTTGTTGAACGCTCGGGGAATTCTGTGCGGTTTTATTGCTGCCTTTTAAGATTAGTCGGGGAGGGAGAGGAGGGGGAGGGGGAAGGGTGGGGGGTGGTGGCGTAGGGGGAAGGGTGGGGGGTGGTGGCGTAGGGGGAAGGGGGAAGACCTAATTTGGGAATCAATTAGCCGCGTGGGCTGACGAGGTGCTGGTCCAGCTCAGGTTCACACCTGCCGCCCTGCTATTAATGTGGAGATTATTGCAAGTCTTTGCGCTGGGCCCAGCCTCGGCACATCTGGAGCGCACATGTTGGACGCGCTCGATAGGAAAGGAGAGGCTCAGGGGTGGTACGAATCTCGGCCGCTTTCCTGTTTCCTTTATTTATAGCATGGCAGCATTTACTGCCCATCTCCATCTCCGCCGCTTCCTGTCCTGTTCTCTCCCTGCCCACCCGAAGAATCAAATCTCCCAGCCCGCTGCTTAACCACTGCTGTAGCTTGAGGTAAAAGCCGGGGCAACCCAGATGCTGCAAAAACAATCAAATTTGCAAAAAGACGTGGTTGAGATAAGTGCGTTTAAAAAGGTCATCAAGTATCATAGAACATGGAATATAGGGCGGCACAGTGGGGCAGCAAATGCTGTCTTTGTTACCGGTCCCAACGACCTCCTCTGGCAGCTCATTCCATACACCCACCACCCTTTGTGTGAAAAAGTCTCCCCTCAGATTCCTATTAAATCTTTCCCCTCGCTTTTTAAATGCAAACATAATGACGCCTCAGGATTGTCATAGAGTCTTACAGTCTTACAGTGGAGACAGGCCCTTCGGCCCCACTTGCCCACACCGACTAACATGTCCCATCTCCACTACTCCCGCCTGCTTGCGTTTGGCCCATATCCCTCCAAACGTGTCCTGTCCATGTACCTGTCTTAATGTTTCTTAAAATGTTGCGGTAGACCCAGCTTCAACTACCTCCTCCGGCAGCTCATTCCATACACCCACCACACTTTGTATGAAAAGGTTACCCCTCAGGTTCCTCTTAAATCATTTATCCTTGATACCCTGAGGTTAGAAATGAAGCAGAAGAATGTAAATTCTCATTCAAATTTTGGAACATCGTTATTGAAATCTCTCATCAGTGTTTCCCAAAATCATGGACCGTGACTCTGTAAATATTAGGGGTTGGTGAAAGGTGGGAAGAGAAGATTGCTAATGAATAAAAAGGAGGATGTGAAAATTATATAGTCCTGTTCCGTCCAGACAGTTGCTGTAGTTTGAGATGAACACAAAGTGCTGAAGCAGCCCTTCTTCAGTCTGAAGAAGACCTCTGTCCCGAAACGACACCTATCCATTTTCCCCAGAGATGTTGCCTGTTACTCCAGGATTTTGTGTCCATTTTTGGTATAAACCAGCACCTGCGGTTCATTTTTATTAGTTGCTGTAGTTTGATCTGGTTCTGTGGGAAATCTATTTACAGAAATATACAGCCACTGCACAGATGTGCATATGCCTTATGATTTCTCCTGTTTTATCTTGTTTTGTTTCATTCATAGATACAGCACGAAAGCAGGCCCTTCAGCCCACCAAGTCTGTGCCAACCAAATTCACCCATACGCTAGTTCTCTCCTACACACAAGGGTCATTTTGGAGAGGCCAATTAACCTACAAACCAGGACGTCCTTGGAGCGTGGGAGGAAACCGGAGCACCCAGAGAAATCCCTCACGGTCACAGGGAGAACGTACAAACTACGTACAGACAGCACCCATAGTCAGGATTGTACCCTGGTCTCTGGCGTTGTGAGGCTGAAACTCTACTGCTGCGTCACTGTGCTGCCCTGATGGGTATTATATAGAAAGTGCAATTTATGCAATAACCTTTTGCACTGCACGTTCAGTGCAGGTAACGGTGGGTGGCACAGTGGCGCAGCAGTAGAGTTGCTGCCTTACAGCGCCAGAGACCCGGGTTTGATCCTGACTACGTTTGCTGTCTGTATGGAGTTTGTACGTTCTCCCTGTGACTGCGCGGGGTTTTCCGGGTGCTCCGGTTTCCTCCCACACTCCAAAGGCATAAAGGTTTGTTGGTTTATTCACAAAATGCTGGAGTAACTCAGCAGGTCAGGCAGCATCTCGGGAGAGAAGGAATGGGTGACGTTTCGGGTCGAGACCCTTCTTCAGACTCAAAAACTTGTTGGTTAATTGGCTTGGTAATGATTGTAAATTGTCCCTAGTGTGTAGGATAGCGCTAGTGTACGGGGTGATCGCGGGTCAGCGCGGACTTGCCGGGTCGAAGGTCCTGTGTGTGCGTGCTGTATCTCTAAACTAAATTAAACTAAGCTAAACATGTATGAAAATAGTTTATTCATTTGAGTAGAAAATGATGTTAGAACGAAAAGAAATGTAAGAATACGAGCAGACCCGTTTACCCCTCAACCTTGGTTTGGAACTCAGAATAACTGCTGCCCTCTGCACTACTCTCCATTTACATTGTGGTTTCCATCTACCTTAATATCCTCAGCAAACTGCAACCTATCAATCTCAATTTAGAAATCTCCAATTGATCCCGGCACTACAAGTTTTTTGGGGAGCAGAGTTCCAATTTTCATTACCCTCTGTGTGATGTACTGCTTCCTGCCTTCACCCCTGAATAACTTGGCTCTAATTTTAAAAACATGATCCATTGAGAGGAAATATCCACCTTATCAACTCCTTTAATCATCTTAAACACCTCAATTATGTCACTCCTCAATCTTCTCCACTTAAGGGAATACAAAGTAACATGTCTTCATAATTTAACCCTTTCAGTTCAATACTTCTAAAAATCAATAGTTTAAAATCCAGCAGATTGTGTGTGTAACTTCTCGGGAAATATTGCCTAAAAATTGACCCTCAGCCGATAAGATCACTCGTGTGTAAATGTGCCTGCATGTGTGTGTGTGCAGTTCATGTATGTGCACACTTTAGTGCGAGTGTCGGCATGCATCTGAGTGTCAGTGTGTGTGCCTGTGTGTGTGTGTGTGTGTGTGTGTGTGTGTGTGTGTGAGTGAGTAACTGAGAGAAGGAGAGAGGGGGGAGGGAGAGAAAGTAGAGGGGAGAGGGAGAGAGCAGAGAGAGAGGGGTGAGAGGGGGATGGGACAGAGAGAGAGAGAGAGAGAGAGAGAGAGAGAGAGAGAGAGAGAGAGAGAGAGAGAGAGAGAGAGAGAGAGAGAGAGAGAGAGAGAGAGAGAGAGAGAGAGAGAGAGAGAGAGAGAGAGAGAGAGAGAGAGAGAGAGAGAGAGAGAGAGAGAGAGAGAGAGAGAGAGAGAGAGAGAGAGAGAGAGAGAGAGAATGAGAGAGAATGAGAGAGAATGAGAGAGAATGAGAGAGAATGAGAGAGTGAATGAATGAATCATTTTGGAAGCTCCCCAGATTTGGCTCTAATTAATTTCATCTTTTAAATATCTTTAGTTCAAATACAAACTGCAGATATACTGAATACACAGAGGAGAGGGGAAATATGTGTAAATGTGACGTCACTGGATATGATGGGGCTCAGACAGAGGTTGGGATGTTACCAATGTACAGGTCTGTGAGGATGCAATGTTATCCAGCAGGGGATCCAATTAGACTGTGGTAAATAAATCTATCCTTACCTGAAGAAGAAGAAGGGTCTCGACCTGAAACGTCACCCATTCCTTCTCTCCAGAGATGCTGCCTGTCCCGCTGAGTTACTCCAGCATTTTGTGTCTGTCCTCGGTCAGAAACATCCAGGTTCTGCATTAAGATGTTTGGCAGCAGAACCAGTGGGGAGAGGAGGACCAAGTTTTTGTTTTCATCATAGCCACTTGTTGTGACCTGGAATTTGTTGACTGAAATCAGATTTAATAATAGCTTGCCAAAGGAAAACTACATTCAGGAGGAAAAAAATCAGGGGTTACGGGTAAAAAAAAAATATTTTGTGCTCATTTTGCAGGTATTGTGGGCAAATGGAACTAGCTTAGATAGGATACCTTGGCCGGCATAGATGATTTGGGCCAAAGGCCCTGCTTCAGTGCTGTACAACTCTATGAATCTATGTGACAATAAACTAGACAACCAGGTGAGACCGCACCTGGAGTACTGTGTGCAGTTTTGGTCTCCAAATTTGAGGAAGGATATTCTTGCTATTGAGGGCGTGCAGCGTAGGTTTACTAGGTTAATTCCCGGAATGGTAGGACTATCATATGTTGAAAGACTGGAGCGACTAGGCTTGTATACACTGGAATTTAGAAGGATGAGAGGAGATCTTATCGAAACGTATAAGATTATTAAGGGGTTGGACACGTTAGAGGCAGGAAACATGTTCCCAATGTTGGGGGAGTCCAGAACAAGGGGCCACAGTTTAAGAATGAGGGGTAGGCCATTTAGAACTGAGATGAGGAAAAACTTTTTCAGTCAGAGAGTTGTGAATCTGTGGAATTCTCTGCCTCAGAAGGCAGTGGAGGCCAATTCTCTGAATGCATTCAAGAGAGAGCTAGATAGAGCTCTTAAGGATAGCGGAGTCAGGGGGTATGGGGAGAAGGCAGGAACGGGGTACTGATTGAGAATGATCAGCCATGATCACATTGAATGGTGGTGCTGGCTCGAAGGGCCGAATGGCCTCCTCCTGCAACTATTGTCTATTGTCTATTGTCTAAAACGAAATTGGAATAACCATTATTTATTGTCCATCTGTAAATGAGTAGAGTGGTCAATGAGATTGCCATGGGTTTGGACATGGTCACGGTAGCGCAGCGGTAGAGTTGCTGCTTTACAGCGAATGCAGCGCCAGAGACTCAGGTTCGATCCTGACTACGGGTGCTGCACTGTAAGGAGTTTGTACGTTCTCCCCGTGACCTGCGTGGGTTTTCTCCGAGATCTTCGGTTTCCTCCCACACTCCAAAGACGTACAGGTATGTAGGTTAATTGGCTGGGTAAATGTAAAAATTGTCCCTAGTGGGTGTAGGATAGTGTTAATGTACGGGGATCACTGGGCGGCACGGACTTGGAGGGCCGAAAAGGCCTGTTTCCGGCTGTATATATATGATGATATATGATAAGACTAGGTAAAGATTGTAACGTCCCCAAAAGGATACTAATTCGGATTAAAAAAAGATAGACACAAAGTGCTGGAGTAATTCATAGGGTCAGGCAGCATCTCTGGAGAAAAGGAGATTCCTCCAGAGATGCTGCCTGACCTGCTGGGGTACTCCAGCATTTTGTGTCTATCTTTGGTGTAAACCTGCCGGGAGAGGTGGTGGAGGTAGATACTTTCACACCACTGGACAAA
Organism: Rhinoraja longicauda; assembly: GCF_053455715.1. Lineage (NCBI taxonomy): Eukaryota > Metazoa > Chordata > Chondrichthyes > Rajiformes > Arhynchobatidae > Rhinoraja > Rhinoraja longicauda. Next base: position 15,231,537 of record NC_135955.1, read on the forward strand.
TACTTAAATCGCCTAGGTGTAGAAGACTATGAAACTAATGTGGGAAAATGGGATTGGTATAGGTAGGTACAATAGGCACAGTGGCAGATCTGGTAAAGCTGCTGCCTTGCAGAGCCAGAGACCCGGGTTGGATCCTGACCTAGGGTAGTGTCAGTGAGGAGTTTTCATGTTCGTCCTGTGACCGCGTCGGTTTCCACCGGGTGCTCCGATTTCCTGCAGCATCCCGAAGTCGTGCGTGTTTGTAGGTTAATTGGCCTCTGTAAATTGTCCTCAGTGTGTCAGATGAGAAAGTGGGATAACATAGAACTAGTGTGAATGGGTGATCGATGGCTGACGTGGGCGCAGTGTTCGATCCTGTCTACGGGTGCTGTGTGTACGGAGAATGTGACCACATGGGTTTTCTCCGGGTGCTCCTGTTTCAACCCACACTCCAAACTTGTACAGGTTTGTAGGTTAATTGGCTTCTGTACATTTTAAGTTGGCCCTGTAGTGCTGTAGGGGTGATCTCTGGTCGCCACAAGCTCGGTGGGCCGAAGGACCTGTTTTCACACTGTATCTCTAAAGTCTAAAGTCATATATGATATCTTGTTATCTGTCTGTGTGGTCTGTCTGTCTATCTACTGTATCTATCTATCTAGGATGTGGTGGGCCGAAGGGGCCACATTTTGTCCTTGGCTTTCTATGTGCTGGTGATTAAAGTGCTCTTCTAGTCTTGCCTTCTTCTGTGCAGTTAGACTCTATCACGCTAGTCTACTTAATATCATGTAGAATCGTGTGCACAAAACAGGCCATTCAGCCAAACAAGTCTTATGCTGATTGGTGTTTGCTTTGCACCGGACTTATTTCTTCAGGCAACAGGAAATGAATAAGTTCCAAAAATACTTTATTGACTGCTAAGTGATTTGGGATGTCATTTAGGCATGAAAGGTTCTATATAAATCTAAAGTTATTTTCTTCAGGAACTGTGTGGCGTTGCCTTCCAGTTCAATTCTGCACATGCATTTCACTGTAACTAGCTGCAAAGCTATTCCATTGCAAATGCAATATCAATCTTAATACAGCAATCCAATTAAATGCCACAATTAAAATGAAGGAGAACCCACAATGATCCTCGTGTCTTTGCAGCAATTTATAATCTTAAATGATATTAAATCTTTGGGGAGAAATTTGTCTAGACATGTGTTGGAATCTTGGCTGCTGGTTTTACTGTCCGCATATTTATTTCAATTGAAGTCAATGAAATTTAATGTACTGTGGTGAGAACATCTGCCAAATTATATTTCTGTACACATCTAATGCTGATGAAGAAAAGTTTATAATCTGTCTGTCTCCGAACTGCTTCACAGAAATGGCATTGGCCAAGAATATATCCTGGATTGATACTGTTAAACAACATGCTGGACCTTTATGACCTTATCAGGAGAATGGGGTTAGGAGAGAGATAGATTTCATTTCATTTTATTTCATTTTATTTTTATTTCGAACATGTTAAAAGACATCAATTAAAAAACAAAATAAACAAAAAAACAGAAGAAATACAAGGAATTTCATCCATTACTTAACATGTGCGAAAAGGAGTAGGAAGAAGTGTGAACTTATTTAATCCTACCCCCATAAATTCCAGTGACATAGATCACTTGCTTTTCATCCTGCTGGATCTCCCAGTTGCTAACCATCTTAACTCCATTTCCCTTTCTTATATTGAACCTTTCCTACTTGGGCCTCCGCCATTGCTAGCGTGAGGCCACATGACAAATAGTGAAAGGCCTGGATAGAGTGGATGCGGAGAGGATGTTTCCACTTGTGGGAGAGTCTAGTACCAGAGGGCACAGCCTCGGAATAAAAGGACGTATCTTTAGAAAGGAGATGAGGAGGAATTTCTTTAGTCAGAGGGTGGTGAATCTGTGGAATTCATGGCTACAGACGGCTGTTGAGGCCGTCAGTGGATATTTTTAAGGCAGAGATAGATAGATTCTCTATTAGTATAGGTGTCAAAGATTAAGGGGGAAAGGCAGGAAAATGGGGTTGAGAGGGAAAGGTAAATCAGTTATGATTGAATGGCAGAGTAGACTCGATGGGCTGAATGGCCTAATTCTGCTCCGAGAACATATGAACTCATGAACATGCAAACTGGAGGAACAACATATTTCACTTGAACATGGTTCAATGGTTCAATGATGTTTTATTTGTCACATGTGCAGATGTACAGACATTTTTTTTGCCTATTCTCACATGCATGTCTGGTCTTTACACTCACTCGGTCTAACAGAGAGGTTCTCAATCCTGGTAGGCCTCAGGCTTCTGCAGGCCTGAGGAGGAGCCTCAGGAGGCCTGAGGAGGCCTCCGTCGCCCTTGACCGGATCGGCTCACAAAGCCATGTCCCTCTCCTCCCCTCGCCGGCGGTCTTTGTGTCCCGGGGGTTCTGCAGCCGACCTTGAAGGCGCTGGAGGCATTACCCTGGCTCACCCCTCTGACCCTTGATTAGAAAGAAGGAACTGCAGATGCTGCTTTACAAAGAAAAGACACAGAGTGTTTCAATGGGTCAGGCAGCATCCCTGGAGAACTTTAGACAGGTACATGGATAGGACAGGTTTAGAGTGATACGGGCTAAATGCAGGCAGTTAGGGCTAGTGTAGATGGGGCATGTTGGTCAGTGTGGGCAAAATTGGGAAAATTGGGCCAAAGGGCCCGTTTCCATGCTGTATGACTCGATGACGAAAACCAAAGCAAAGCCCTATGTCTTATGGTGTTCGAACAGCGTTTCTCAACCAAGGTTCCCAGGAACCCTAGGGTTCCGCGAGAGGTCACTAGGGGTTCCGAGAGAAATTGTGATGAATAGGTTAATCATATGTGAATGCATTTTTGAGTCATTTTTGTGTTTTGCATTGTCAATAAACTTGAGAAAAACATAAGTTATTTTTTGCTTAAACCAGTTATCAGAAAAATATATTACGTTTGCCTTATGAACTTGGCAGAGAGCTTTTTCCCGTGGATGAAATAGATTATATGAAAAGGAAAAAAAGACACAAAGTGTTGGAGTAACTCTACGGGTCAGGCAGCATCTCTGGAGAACATGAATATGTGACATTTTTTGGCTAGGACCCTTCTTCTGACTGGGTACAAAGAAGACTCCTGACCTGAAACATCAGAATCTGAAGAAGGGACCGGACCCGTAAAGTCATCCGGTTACTCCAGAACTTTGTGCCTTTTCCTGTAAACCAGCATCTACAGTTCTTTGTTTTCACATGAAAAGGAAGTGTAATGGCAGTTTCTATACCATCTCGAAATCCCACTTCGATAGCCATTACTTCTCGGGGATGAAATGTAGTTATAGCTTACGCACACGTCGCACCCTGATATGACAAAACGAATCTTCCAAACTCCTTTCTTCATTAATTGGTTTTATTAAAATAGCACAAATCAGAGTAATTCATCAGTTTCCGTACTTTATCAACTGTTTCATCTTCAAACCGGTGCGAGCGCATGGTAAAGAACTGTATGCTCACCATCCTCCCAGTCTAAACTGACCCACAACCTCTGTTGCCACGCTAGCCTCCTCCCCTCTAGACACTCCCAATTACGCATTAAGTCACACCCACACGCAGGCAAAAAAGACATAAACTAGAAATATTAAAACATAGCCATAACACAATGACAATAACTGAATTAAGCATAAATGGCTCCTACAGGAAGTAAGCTTTATATTTTTGAAGTAGGAATGAACTGCCAGAGAAAGCTGTGGAGGCAGGTACGGTGATGAGATTTAAAAGACATTTAGACAGGTACATTGTTAGGAAAGGTTCAGAGGGGTGGGTCAAACACAGGGAAATAGGACTTGCTCAATTATAAGACATGGTCCTCATGGACGAGTATTTTCATTACACACCAAAGGCTCTGCAACAGAAAAAGACACAAAACGCTGAAGTAACTCAGCAGATCAGGCGACATCTCATGGATGAACATGGATCGGTTACTTCTTGAGTCGGGACCTGAAGAGTCGCCTATCCATGTTCTCCAGTGATGCTGCCTGACCCACTGTGTTTTTAGAGAGACAGCATGGAAACAAGCCCATCGGCCCACCGAGTCTGCGCCTACCAGCGATTACCAGTACTCTAGTTATATCCTACACATTAGGGACAATTTACAGGTCAATTAACCGACAAACCTGCACGTCTTTGGAGTGTGGGAGGAAACCGGAGCACCCGGGAAAACCCACGCAGTCACGGGGAGAACGTACAAACTCCGTACAGACAGCATCCATAGTCAGGATTGAACCCCAGTCTCTGCCGCTCTAAAGCAGCAACTCTACCGCTGCCCAATAGAGTTACACTTTTACTGTTATTCCAGCACTAAGAGTCATAGTCATAGAGTGGTACAGTATGGAAACAGGCCCTTCAGCCCAACTTGCCCACACCGGCCAACATGTCCCATCTGCACTTGTCCCACCTGCCTGCATTTAGCCCATATCCCTCCAAACCTGTCCTATCCACATAACTGTCTAACTGTTTCTTAAATGTTGGGATAGTCCCTGCCTCAGCTACCTCCTCTGGCAGCTTGTTCCATACACCTACCATCTTTTGTGTGAAAAAGTTACCCCTCATATTCCTATTAAATCTTTCCCCCTTCATCTTAAACCTATGTCCTCTGGTCCTTGATTCACCTACTCTGGACAAGAGACTCTGTGCATCTACCCGATCTATTCCTCTCATGATCTTATAAACTTCAATAAGACCACCCCTCAGCCTCCTGCGCTGCATGAAATAGTCCCAGCCTACTCAACCTCTCCCTATAGCTCAGACCCCCTAGCCCTGGCAACATCTTCGCACATTTTCTCTGTATCCTTTCTAGCTTGCCTCTCTGCACCAAAGAGTTTCACAGCCATCTGAGCACCAGTTTTAAAGTACAAACCGCAACAGCCAATTTACAGACAGCAGGTTCTCAGAAACAGTAAGGTGATAATGAATTGATGCTGAAGGATTCTGCAAGTGCGGTGGGATATATTGCATCTGATCGAGAGGAGAATGGGGCTTCAATTTATGTCTCGTTTGTCAGATAGCAGCTCATAAGATCATGAGTTCATAAGTAGGAGCAGAATTAGGCCATTCAGCCCATCAAGTCTACTCTGCCATTCAATCTTGGCTGATCTATCTCTCCCTCCTAACCCCATTCTCCTGCCTTCTCCCCAGAACCCCTGGCACCCGTACTAATCAACGTAAGGCAAAGCAACATTTCAGGAAGAACAACATTTACTGGGGGTGGAATGGGGGCAGGAGGTGGAGGGGTGTGTGTGGGTTGGTGGGTGGGCATTTTTTCAGGTTGTTCGTGTTAGATGATAACAAATCAACCAGCCATTTGCACCTAAAAGTTCATGTTGAGTACAGCAGGTGTTCAGCACCAATTTATTGCCAGAAGTTGGCATAAAAATCAGTTCAGTTCAGAGTTGAGCAGGATTATCACCCAGGACCATCTGGTACTTGTGTTTACTATTGGAATTGACTCTGAAGGCGAGCGCTACCCACAGAACCACAGGCATAATAGAAATGTTTCCACACTCTGTTTAGTTTAGTTAGTTTATTGTCACGTGTGCTGAGGTACAGTGAAATGGTTTTTTGTTGTTGTGTGCTATCCAGTCAGCGGAAAGACTATGCATGATGACAATTGAGCCATCCACAGTATACAGATACAATCCTTAGTGGGAATAATGTTTAGTGCAAGATAAAGTCCAAATAGAGATAGTCTGTGTGTCTCCAATGAGGTAGATGGTAGCTCAGGACCGCTCTCTAGTTAGTGATAGGATGGTTCCGTTGCCTGATAACAGCTTATTAATGATAAAAGCTGATTGAGTGGCCTTTAATCTTTGGGGTCATTCAGCCATTGTCCAGAAATCAGATAAAAGATTTTGGGAAGTGATTTTTTTAAAATTTAAGAGTTAACTTTAGGTTTAAGGTTTAGTTTTAATATAAGACAATAACTGCAGATGCTGGTACAAATCGAAGGTATTTATTCACAAAATGCTGGAGTAACTCAGCAGGTCAGGCAGCATCTCAGGAGAGAAGGAATGGGTGACATTTCGGGTCGAGACCCTTCTTCAGGTTTAGTTTTAATATTGTTCCGTGTGCAGTGAAAAGCTTTGTTTTTGCATGCTATCCAAACAGATCAGATATACTGCTCATGAATACAATCAAATCAAACTCAGCTACAATGGATCGAGCAAAGAGGAGATACGAGTGCATAATATAGGTATCAGCATGGTAGTGCATCTGTTCAATAGATAGTGGACAATGTCCACAATGGGGTAGAGGTGAATCGCACAGTACTCTTGGTAACGAAAGGACTGTTCAGAAGCCTGATAAAAGGAGGGCAAGAAGATGTTCCTGAGTCTGGTGTTGCGCGCTTTCAACTTTCTGTACCTTCTGCTGGACGGGAGCAGGGAGAAGAAGAAATGACCGGAGTGGGACATGTCTTTGATTATGTTGGCTGTTATTCCTCAGACTGAGGAAGTCTTGACCCAAAACGTTCCCTATTCCTTTTCTCCAGACATGCTTCCTACGCGCTGAGTTACTCCAACATTCGATGTCTATCAGCCATGATCGAATGGCGGCGCAGACTCGATGGGTCGAATGGCCTAATTCTGCTCCTATGTTTTATAGTCTTATGGTCTTAACATTGGATTCCAATTAGTTCCTTGAGAGACATTGAAATATGACACATTCATGAGATCAGGACAAAGGAGATAGATGCACCTTCGAGATAGACAATAGACAATAGACAATAGATAATAGGTGCAGGAGTAGGCCATTCGGCCCTTCGAGCTAGCACCATTCAATGTAATCATGGCTGATCATTCACAATCAGTACCCCGTTCCTGCCTTCTCCCCATACCTCCTGACTCCGCTATCTTTAAGAGCTCTATCTAGCTCTCTCTTGAAAGCATCCAGAGAATTGGCCTCCACTGCCTTCTGAGGCAGAGAATTCCACAGATTTACAACTCTCTTCCTCATCTCCATTCTAAATGGCCTACCCCTTATTCTTAAACTGTGGCCTCTGGTTCTGGACTCCCCCAACATTGGGAACATGTTTCCTGCCTCTAATGTGTCCAATCCCTTAATAATCTTATATGTTTCAATAAGATCCCCTCTCATCCTTCTAAATTCCAGCGTATACAAGCCCAGAGATGTCTGAAATGTGTCAAATAGCCACATGCAACTATCAAACAATAAATGAAGATCTCAGCATTTAGAACCACTAGACATTTTAGAGTGAAGATATTTGACATCATTAAACCAGAGTTAGACATCTTGGAATTATATTATTTGTCCCATTTAAATATAAATGTGAGGGGAAATGTTATATGGATGGGCCCTGTGTCTCTGACTCACTCGTGAACTTTGGGAGGTTCCAGACTGATTGCTTTGCCAACTAGACATAGCAGATGGTCACGGTCACATTGGATGGGCTTCCAATTATTTGTCATGTATGGTCCTCGCATCAATAGAGTATAAAATTCCGTGTATCTGGTATTGGGAAGATTTATTTTTACCTGATATCTCCATTACGTTTGCTTGTACTGAGTGAAAGCCCTTACATCTTTGAAGACCCTCGGCCACATTGGACATCCTTGGACTATCTATAATCAGACTTTACTGGACTTCATCTTTCACTGAACATTATTGCCTTTATCATGTATGTGTGTACTGTGGATGGCTGGATTCTAATCCTGTATAGTCTTTCCGATGACTGGATAGCACACAACAAAACCTTTTCACGGTACCTTGGTACACATGACAATAAATTAAACTGAACTAAAACTAGATTAAATAATAATAATAATAATAATAATAATAATAATAATAATACATTACGTTTGTATAGCGCTTTTCTAGACACTCAAAGACGCTTTACATGGTTAAGTAAGACATAAAAATAAATAAATAAACGAACAGAAAAGGAAGAATAAGGTGAGGTGACCTTCAGTGGTTGAAGGCAGTGTTGAACAGGTGAGACTTCAGTGATGTTTTGAATGTGGTGAGTGAGGAGGAGTCTCTGATGGTTTGAGGTAGTGAGTTCCAGAGGGTGGGAGCAGCGATGGAGAAAGCCCTGTCCCCCCAGGATCTGAGTTTGGTCCGGATGGGGGGGGGGGGGGTCAGGAGGTTAGCAGCAGCAGAGTGGAGGGTGCGGGTGGGAGTGTGTCTGTGGAGGAGGTCAGTCAGGTAGGATGGGGCCAGGTTATGGAGGGCTTTGTAGGTCATGAGGAGGATTTTGTACTGGATTCTCTGGGGGATGGGGAGCCAGTGGAGCTTGTAAAGGATGGGGGTGATGTGGTCACGGGTCGGGGAGTGGGTGAGTAGACGAGTAAACATCAATGGCTCCATATGAGTCAAGAGTCAAGAGACAAGCATTCTTTATAGTCATGCATCCTGAAACAGAACAATGAATGCCTCAGAAGGCAGTGGAGGCCAATTCTCTGAATGCATTCAAGAGAGAGCTAGATAGAGCTCTTAAGGATAGCAGAGTCAGGGGGTGTGGGGAGAAGGCAGGAACGGGGTACTGATTGAGAATGATCAGCCATGATCACATTGAATGGCGGTGCTGGCTCGAAGGGCCAAATGGCTTACTCCTGCACCTATTGTCTATTGTCTATAAATTCTTGCAGCAGCATAACAGATATGTAAACATAGTGTGGAGAGAATGGTCCCGACCCAATACGTCACCCAGCCTTTTTCTCCGGAGATGCTGCCTGATCCCCTGAGTTACTCCAGCACTTTGTGTCTATTTTCTATGTAAACGTAGTACTCTGTAAGCACCATAGTTAGGAACAGAAGGATGTTCAGTGTGTAAAAATAACCAAACAATAATAGTGCAAAGACAAGTCTATGTAGTTTGGAGTTTATCTGGAGATTGTAGTGTTTAGTACCCTGGTGGTTGTTGGGAGGAAGCTGCTTCTGAAACTGGACGTTACAGTTTTTGGGCATTTGGGAGAGTGTAACTTGCAGGGTCATTCAGAAAGACAGAGAATGGAAGATTGCTCTTCTTCAGCATAGACGGGATTTGAAGATTAAACCGTCTCCTTCTCTGCTTTTTTAATGACTGCTTGATTTAATGAGTAAAAGCTCAGCCAAAGACATTTTATCAAGTGGCTTTAAGAGAGCTAGAGAGAGATGTGGGGCTTTATTAATAGAATTCTAGCACATGGAGCTCCAGCAGCCAATGTCGGCCAATGTGGGAATGCATAATAAGAGCAGTGCGAAATTAGAGCAGTGCAGACATCTAGGGAGGTTGCCACGGCGCCAGGGAATGGCAAGTGGGCCCGTCGCCCAGTCAGTAGAGCTGCTGCCTCACACTGCTGGAGACCTGGGTTCCATCCTCACCTCGGGTGCTGCCTGTGTGGAGTTTGGGCCCTCTCCCCGTGATGTCATGGGCGGACACAGTAGGGCAGCAGTAGATTTGCTGCTTTACAGCGCCGGAGACCCGGGTTCAACCCTGACCACGGGTGCTGCCTGTGTGGAGTTTGCATGCTCTCCCTGTGACCGCGTGGGGTTTCTCCGGGAGCTCCGGTTTCCTCCCACTTTCCAAAGACGTGCAAGTTTGTAGGTTATTTGGCTTCTGTAAATTGTAAATTGTCCCTAGTGTGAAGGATAGTGCTAGTGTCGGCAGGCTCGGTGAGCTGTGAAGCCTGTTTCCACGTTGTATCTCTAGAGTCGAAAGCCTAAAGGGTTTCCTTCAGGCCGACAGATAAATATTGGAGATAGTTAATCGAGGGAATGAGCTTCATGTGATATGATACTCATTTGACTGAGGGGTTGACTGGAATAGCTGTAGTTGGCTTTCACATTTCCATTTTCCTGTTACTGAGAAGCATGCCTTGTGAAAACCTTATCCCTTTCACATGTTAGGACACCCCCCCCAAAGGCAAGACAGTAGTTTTGAAGTACGAACATTGCTGGAATGTAGGAAACTTCTCAGTTTGCCTCTCATTAGTTGGAAACTTTATCTCTTCATCCTATTAACAGGGACATTTTCAAGTAGTAATTTAGATCTACCTTTTTTGTTAGCATCTGAGATATCTCTGTCTGGTCACCTTTTGCTTACCTTCTTTCAGACCTTAAAAGCACTTAAGTTTCTCAAGTTGAGTCTCATAACTCAATCCTCTAAAGCTAAACTGCAATCTCTTGGTTCTATTCCAAATTGCCTGCAGGGCTTAAACGCTTCCCTTGAGCCTCGTTAATCAGGACTGAACAGTCCTCAAGGTGTGGTCTGATAAGACCATGTTGAGCATGACTGCTCTTTGACTTGTTCTGCACTCTTTTTGGTTCCACAGTTCAGTGCTCTCTGTCTGTGGTGGTGCTCTTCTGGAATAGTTGGATGCATTGAGCATCCATGAAACTTTTTGCATCCCTTGTTAACTTCATCTGGGTCACTTGGTGCCTGTAGGATTTCCCTGTTCTTTGCTTACGTGACAATTGTAAATTAAAATGTTATTGCAATAAAAGACTTTCCTCAGAGACGCTTGATAAGCCCTGCGAAACTGATGCGTCAGTAAATGCGAACAACACGTTCGGGAGACTACAAAGAACTGCAGATGCCGCAGTTAATAATCAAAAGGACACAAAGTGCAGGAGTAACTCAGCACGTCAGGCGGCATCTCCGAAGAACATGTATAGGGGCCGATTTGGATCGAGACCCTTCTTCAGATTGCAGAGGGTGGGGGGGAGAAGAAAGCTGGAAAAGGTGAGGGGCAGGACAAAGTATGGCAGAATGGAGAAAGAGAACTCATAATAGGGAAATGAGAAACTGCAGATGCTGGCTTGCAAAAGAAGGCACAAAGTGCTGGAGTGGCTCAGCAGGTCAGGCAGCATCTCTGGAGTATGTGGATAACTAACGTTTCAGGTCAGGACCCTTCCTCAAACTAATAATACCTGAAACAAATTATTTTCCGCCCGATTTCACAGGAATTCCTCTTTAGTGCTTGGCATTGTTTGCATAGTCCCTTCCCAATCAGAGCCGAATGTCCATCTTGACGTATTTAGGATCAATTTAAAGAAACATCCTTAGATAATGAACAGTTTAAGACAGTCTGACGTTCCCATCTTAGAATCATGGAGTCATCATGGAGTCATACAGAGTGGAAACAGGCTCCTGGGCCCAGCTTGCCCATGCCGCCCAACATGCCCCATCTACGTTCGTCCCACCAGCCTGCATTTGGCCCATATCCCTCTAAAGCTGTCAATGGACAATAGACAATAGACAATGTCCTATCTATGTACCTGTTCAAATGTCTTTTCAACATTGTGATACTAAAAACTACCTCCTCTGGCACCTCGTTCTATATACCCACCACTCTGTGTAAAAAAGTTGCCACTTATGTTCCTATTAAATCTTTCCCCTTCACCATAAATCTGTCTTCTGGTTCTTAATTCCCGTACTTTGTGCATTTACTCTATCTATTCCCCTCATGATCTTATCATGCTTTACAAGTGCACCAATATTCTCTGAACTGATAAGTATGGTGTATATAATATATTATATGTATATAATATATTATATAATCTATATATATAGGATCATTTGAAGGTTGGTTGCAAAATGTAAGAGACATCTTTAGATAATCTTTGGGCGGCACGGTAGCGCAGCGGTAGAGTTGCTGCTTTACAGCGAATGCAGCGCCGGAGACTCAGGTTCGATCCTGACTATGGGTGCTGCACTGTAAGGAGTTTGTACGTTCTCCCCGTGACCTGCGTGGGTTTTCTCCGAGATCTTCGGTTTCCTCCCACACTCCAAAGACGTACAGGTATGTAGGTTAATTGGCTGGGTAAATGTAAAAAATTGTCCCTAGTGGGTGTAGGATAGTGTTAATGTATGGGGATCACTGGGCGGCACGGACTTGGAGGGCCGAAAAGGTCTGTTTCCGGCTGTATATATATGATATGATATGATATGATAATGAACAGTTCCATTTGAGCCTTAGTCTGACTTTTCAATCTTCCTTTACAACTACACCAATATTCTCTGAACTGATATGTATGGGTCATGTTACTAACCTGGCAACACAGCTCTGCATGAGTCCCTGGGGACAAATACAGACTGTTGCAGACATTGTGGTCGTTATTAGAATGTGTGTGAGGTTGAGTGTGAAAGGATATTGTACGAGTGACAAATTTTGCCAGTGAAATATATGCCTTGTTCACACATGTGAAACTAAATTTCAGTAACTACAGGCTATAACCTTTTCCCATTTAAAATCCATTTGTAAAAGCAGGCAGCAACACCTCATATGCATTTTTAACAAGCAAGTGTTGAATTCTGTTCTCATGAAATGAAATCCCAGTTTGTTACACAACATAAAGGACAAATAAGTCCCATTGAAAATATTGCAGGATTTCCCTCTTTTGAGTCGTTTTCAACTCCACAGTTATTGTAAAAGGATGTGCTATTTTGTTGTCATTCGATTCAAGTGATAATGAAGGCTGTTTGTTTAGACTATGATGCCCCCCATTATAATTCACTCTGGCTCCAGTGTGACATGTTAAAAACGGCTATCAATGGGAAATGGACAATTTGAAAAAAAGAGTTAAAACAACAAGCCTAGTGAGTCCAAATTAGCTCCTCAACGTTAATTACCCCAAACCATTTACCCAGCAATCAATTTCTGACGAATAGACAATTTACCCAGCAATCAATTGAAAGTTCTCTTCCTCACAAGGCCCTACTGCTGCTACTTTTTGCCCCTTGTTTGTGCAAGTTTGCCTCATTGCACGCAGATCAATGATCCTGCCCTTAAATGCACAAATTCCAGGCCATTAATCCACTGACTGCGGCAGTCAGAGTGCATGGTTATCAGACGGCCTACTTTTAAGATTCCCATGATGTTATTCGAATGCCTACCATGTCACTTAGTTCAGAGATTCAGCGTGGAAGCAGGCTCTTCAACTCACCGAATCCATGCCGACCAGCGATCACTAGTTCTATCCTGCACACTGGAAAATTTACCAAAGCCAATTAACCTACAAACGTGCACTTCTTTGGAATGTGCAGGGAAACCGGAGCACCGGGAGAAAACCCACACGGTCACAGGGAGAACTTGCAGATTCTGTACAGACAGCACCCGTAGTCAGGATCGAACCAGAGTCTCTGGCGCTGTAAGGCAGCAACTCTACCGCTGCACCATCCAGCCCGTTGTTTCACAACAGCTCATTTGGTTCTAGCCAGTATTTTATGTTCCACACTCACCTAACTTGATCTAACTCAATTAACATATCATAGAAACAAGGAACTGCGTAGCTGGATTATCCCAATGTTCTGTCTCACTCACATTGAATAATTTTATTTACAAACTGAATTCAAATCCTCAATCCGTCCTGGTAGGATTTAAGAAATGTTGAAATAAGGAATTGCAGATTCTAGCTTACAAATAAATAAATAAAATGCTGAAATAACTCAGCAAGTCAGGCAGCATCTCTGGAGAACATGAACAGGTGACTTTTTGGGTTGTAACTCTACTTCTGTCTGAAGAAGGATCCCAACTCGAAATGCTGCCTATCAATGTTTTCCAGAGATATTGCCTGGCCTGTTGTGTTACTCCAGCTCTGTGTGTCCTTTCTGGTAGGATTTGATCATGAATATTTTGGATTAGCCAATATCATAATCAGGAACCTTCTTCTAATTTACTGCAGATCATATGGAGACACAAGAGACTGCAGATACTGGAATCTTGAGGAAACAAATAGACTGCTAGTGGGACTCAGGAGGGCAGGCAGCATCTGTGTGGCCAAACTAAGAATCTAACATTTTTTTTAAATTTAAAAATGTCAACATTTCTGATGAATAGACAATTGACAATAGGTGCAGGAGTAGGCCATTCGGCCCTTCGAGCCAGCACCACCATTCAATGTGATCATGGCTGATCATTCTCAATCAGTACCCCGTTCCTGCCTTCTCCCCATACCCCCTGACTCCGCTATCTTTAAGAGCTCTATCTAGCTCTCTCTTGAATGCATTCAGAGAACTGGCCTCCACTGCCTTCTGAGGCAGAGAATTCCACAGATTTACAACTCTCTGACTGTAAAAGTTTTTCCTCACCTCCGTTCTAAAAGGCCTACCCCTTATTCTTAAGCTGTGGCCCCTGGTTCTGGATTCACAGGATATTGGGTGGACTGGAGGACTTTAGTTATGGAGAGAGAATAGATAAGTTGGCTTTTGTTTCCTTGGGGCAAAGAAGGCTGAGGGGTGACCTGATAGTAGCATATAAAATTATAAGCAGCATAGGTAGTCAATTTTTTCCATGTTTGTGGTATAAAAATCAGGAAAGCATGGGTTTAAAGTGAGAAGACATTTCAAAGGATATTTGATGGAAAAGTGCTTTTACACAGAGAGTGGTTGCTATTTGGGATGGTGCTAGGGGAGATTCATAAGTTCACAAGTTTATAAAACCTAGGAGCAGAATTAAGCCATTCGGCCTATCGAGTCTGCTCCGTCATTCAATCACGGCTGGTCTATCTTTCCCTCTCAACCTCTTTCTCCTACCTTCTCCCCATAACCTTTAACGCCCTTACTAATCAAGAACCTATCAATCTCCGCTTTAAAATCACGCAAAGCCTTGACTTCCACAGCCGTCTGTGGCAATGAATTCCACAGATTCATTACCCTCTGGCTAGAGAAATTCCTCCGCATCTCCTTTTATTCTTCCTCCTCATCTCCTTTTATTGCATCCTTTTATTCTGAGGCTATGGCCTCTGGTACTAGACTCTGCCACTAGTTGAAACATTCTCTCCACATCCACTCCATCTACGCCTTTCATTATTTCGTAAGTTTCAATGGGATTCCCCCATGAGGTGATGGAGTCAGATACCATCATGACATTAATCATTACATTAAATGGAATTTAGACCGGCACTTAAATAGGCAAGGCAGGGACCAATATGGATCTACTGCAGGCAAATGAGATTAGTGTAAATGGACAAAAGGTTGGCATGGATATGTCCATTTTTCTGCTGTAATCTATGATGTTTCCATTAGTGGGAGCATCTAGAACCAGAGGTCATAGCCTCAGAATTAAAGGATGTTCTTTTAGGAAGGAGATGAGGAGAAATTTCTTTAGTCAGAGTGGTGGTAAATCTGTGGAATTCTTTGCCACAGAAGGCTGTGGAGGCCAAGTCAGTGGATATTTTTGAGGCAGGCAAGATTCTTGATTAGTACGGGTGTCAGGGTTTATGGGGAGAAAGCAGGAGAATGGGGTTAAGAGGGAGAGATAGATCAGCCATGATTGAATAGGCTTGATGGGCCGAATGGTCTAATTCTACTCCGATTCCTCATGACCTTATGATTACGACAAAGGAACAAAGTCCAACCAAATGCAACGCGTCTTCCCATTGTAATTGTTTTAAAGTCGAGTATCATCGCTGTCCAATTGCAATTTTAAGACCGATATATTTTTCTTGAGAATTTGCAGTTAAAGATGTACACAATATTCCACATAGGACAGGAATAACACACAATATATCTAAAGTGGTGCTCCGTGATTTTGGTATTGCAGCCTCGGAAGGCTAGAAGTTCCATTAGCCAAGAGAAGAAAGGCACCAGTATCCAGTCTTAGTATGGATGACCAGAAAGCAAAACTACTGAACTGTCTTAAAATAAAACTTCATCAATGTCTATCCTTTGCTGCTCAGGCCCTCATGTGATAGCAGAGCCTTTAGACTCTAGACATTAGACTTTACACTTTAGAGACACAGTGCAGGAACAGCCCCTTCAGCCCACCGAGTCCGTGCTGACCAGCAGTCACTCTGTACTTAAGCACATACCTACGCACTGGGGACAATTTACTACTTTATCAAAGCCAATTAACCTACAAACCTGCACGTCTTTGGAGTGTGGGAGGAAACCAGCTCACCCAGCAACAACCCATGTGGTCACAGGAAGAACATATAAACTCCACACATACAGCACCTGAGGTCGGGATCGAACCCAGTCTCTGGGGCTGTAGGCAGCAGCTCTATCACTGTGCCACTGTGCCGCCCTTACCATGCTATGTGGTTGATTCTTACATGTCCTTGTGAGGAATGCAGTTGGCTTATCACCGCCTTCTCGTGGGTAATAAATGCTGAGATCTTTAAAATAAAAGGGAAAAGAGAGGCAGTTTCTCAGGGATCAGGGATTCCAGTTTTGAAGTGAAGATGAGAGCCACCTCCAGTTTAAATTCCATTTGGAATATTTTGGAGGACCAAGAACCAAGAACATTGGAACAGCAGACTCTTCCACAGATGGGCTAGGACATGCTGGATGTGATGGGTCAAGGGATAGTGTCACACTCCTTCCGTTAGTTACGTTGGACATCTGTGCGCTCCTGATGTATGGATGTGAGGTTCTCAGTGCCACCCTGATTCCTCCTACTCATCTTTGACTGGTCATGAGCTTGTGATTCTCTGCCTCAGAAGGCAGTGGAGGCCAGTTCGTTGGATGCTTTCAAGAGAGAGCTGGATAGAGCTCTTAAGGATAGCGGAGTGAGGGGGTATGGGGAGAAGGCAGGAACGGGGTACTGATTGAGAGTGATCAGCCATGATCGCATTGAATGGCGGTGCTGGCTCGAAGGGCTGAATGGCCTACTCCTGCACCTATTGTCTATTGTCTATTGTCTATTGTCTATTGTCTATTGATTCCTAGAATGAGGTTGTTGCATTTCTTCAAGAAGACTGAGTGCATCCAGAAATGTTTTCTCTGTTAGTTTAGAGATACAGCGCGGAAACAGGCCCTTCAGCCCATCGGGTCCACACCGACCAGCATTCCCCGCACACTAACATTTTCCTACACCCACTAGGGACAATTTTTACATTTACCAAGCCAATTAATCTACAAACTTGCACGTCTTTGACATGTGGGAGGAAACCGAAGATCTCGGAGAAAACCCACACAGGTCACGGGGAGAACGTACAAACTCCGCACTGTTCACTTGGTAATCTCTTTCCAAGAGAGATCTCAGAATTTCAGTCTGAAGACGGGTCTCGACCCGAAACGTTACCCATTCCTTCTCTCCTAAGATGCTGCCTGACCTGCTGAGTTACTCCAGCATTTTGTGAATAAATATCTCAGAATACCATGTCTTTTTCAGGAGTCTCATATCATGCAAGCATAGGTCTTTGCCTATGTAAAATTTAGTTTAGTTTAATTTCTTATTAATACAGTAAAATGCTTTTTGTTCTGTGATATCCAGCCAGCAAAAAGACTATACATGACTACAATCACACCGACCACAGTGTACATTTACAGGATAAAGAGAATAACGTTTAGTGCAAAGTCCGATTAAAGAAGTCTCCAATGAGGTAGATGGTAGCTCAGGACTGCCGTCTAGTTGGTGATAGGATGGTTCAGTTGCCTGATAACAGCTGGGTAGAAATTGCCCCTGAATCTGGAGGTGTGCACTTTCACACTTCTGTACCTCTTGCCTGATGGGAGAGGGGAGAAGAGGGAATGACTGGAGTGAGACTCCTTCTTGATTTTGCTGGTGGCCTTGCTGAGACAGCATGAGGGGTAGATGGAGCCAATGGAAGGGAGATTGGTTTGTGTAATGGTCTGGGCTGCATCCACGACTCTCCAATTTCTTGCCGTCTTGGATGGAACTGTTCCTAAACCATGCTGTGCTGCATTTTAATAAAGGCGCATCTGTGGAGGTTGGTGAGAGTTGTTGGGGACATGCTAAACTCCCTAAGCCTTCTAATGATGCAGAGGCATTGGTGTGCTTTCTTGCCATCGCTTCGATACGGCTGGTCCATAACAAAAAGATGCTGGTGAGCTTCAATGCTCAGCAGTTTCAAAGTTGGCTTGTTGAGTCTCATTGGCTGTACTTGTTCTCACCTAACCAACAGCTAACAATGGCCTCTTTCCTTGATCATCTTTTTGCATATTTTTCAATCATTTGATCTCCATCTCTCGACATCACCGCCTATACCCCTTGTTTCCCTCCCCCCTGACTCTCAGTCTGAAGAAGGGTCTTGACCCAAAACATCACCTATTCCTTCTCTCCAGATAGGCTCTCTGACTTGCCGAGTTACTCCAGCTTTTTGTGTCTATCTTCAATGCAAGGGATATTGGCATGGGAGGGGATGCTGATTTGGTTGTGATGTCTTTCCAGCAGATTAAAAATATTTTGTGGAGAAAATATTGTTGATATATTTACCTTACTTTGAGGTCCATCTGGAGGCACTCTCAGAATTACAAGCGAGCAGGGATCACAGCTTTTTGGAAAACCGTGAGTTTTGTACCAGGTTCAAGATCTTGATCTTCAAATACTCTTTTCCCCCACTGGCCAAAAGACGATGCTCAATAAGCAATGGTGAATTTTAACATCAACACCAAAGGATGCCTCTGCAATGTCCTCCACAACATAGTCTTTCCTTTCATGCAGCATTGTGCAGGTACTTCTGGTACAGCGTATGGTTTGTTTCCTTTGATCCAAGAGCCACGACAGATAAATTGTACCTCGCAGCTTTCCACAGACAGCACATGAAACAGAGAAATTTATAATTTCTGCCAAGTTAGGAACAGGGGACGTACAACGAGATCTGGGTGTCCTAGTGCATCAGTCACTGAAAGGAAGCATGCAGGTACAGCAGGCAGTGAAGAAAGCCAATGGAATGTTGGCCTTCATAACAAGAGGTGTTGAGCATTGGAGCAAAGAGGTCCTTCTGCAGTTGTACAGGGCCCTAGTGAGACCGCACCTGGAGTACTGTGTGCAGTTCTGGTCTCCAAATTTGAGGAAGGATATTCTTGCTATTGAGGGCGTGCAGCATAGTCTCACTAGGTTAATTCCTGGAATGGAGGGACTATCGTATGTTGAAAGACTGGAGTGACTAGGCTTGTATACACTGGAATTTAGGATGAGAGGGGATCTTATTGAAATATATGATTATTAAGAGATTGGACACATTAGAGGCAGGAAACATGTTCCTAATGTTGGGGGAGTCCAGAACCAGGGCCCCCAGTTTTAGAATAAGGGGTAGGCCATTTAGAATGGAGATGAGGAAAAACTTTTTCAGTCAGAGAGTTGTAAATCTG
Organism: Rhinoraja longicauda; assembly: GCF_053455715.1. Lineage (NCBI taxonomy): Eukaryota > Metazoa > Chordata > Chondrichthyes > Rajiformes > Arhynchobatidae > Rhinoraja > Rhinoraja longicauda. Next base: position 15,250,581 of record NC_135955.1, read on the forward strand.
TGGAATTCTCTGTCTCAGAAGGCAGTAGAGGCCAATTCTCAGAATGCATTCAAGAGAGAGCTAGATAGAGCTCTTAAAGATAGCGGAGTTAGTGGGTATGGGGAGATGGCAGGAACAGGGTACTGATTGAGAATGATCAGCCATGATCACATTGAATGGCGGTGCTGGCTCGAAGGGCCGAATGGCCTACACCTGCACCTATTGTCTATTGTCTTTTAAATGCCACTAACGTACCCGCTTCAACCACCAACCCTGGCAGTGCATTTCAAGCACTCACCACCCTCTCTGTATAAAACTTGCCACACGCATCTCCTTTAAAGCCTCTCACCTAAAGCTGTACCCTCTAATATTAGATTTTTCCATCCTGGGAGAAAGTTTCTGACTGGCTACCTTATCTATGCATTTCATCCTCGTCTGATGCGCTTTTGTCTCTTTTTCAACTCCAGCCTTTGTTACTTTCTCCATCTATCTGCTAACCCCTCCCTCACCTGCACCCACCTATCATTTGCCAGGCTCTGTTGCCCCCCCCCCCCCCCTCCCTCCCGCTGCCCAACCTCACCTTTCCAGCTTTCTCCCCATTACTCGTGTCAGTCTGAAGAAGGGTTATAGCTCAAAACGACGCCTATCCTTTCCCTTCCCAGACTTTGCCTGACTCACTGAGTTCCTCCAGCACTTTGCGGTTTGCTAAATAGTATTTATGGCTTAGGATATCATTGAAATCTGCGGCACGGTGGCGCAGCGGTAGAGTTGCTGCCTTACAGCGAATGCAGCGCCGGAGGCACAGGTTCGATCCTGACTACCGGCGCCGTCTGTACGGAGTTTGTACGTTCTCCCCGTGACTTGCGTGGGTTTTTTCCGAGATCTTCGGTTTCCTCCCACACTCTAAAGACGTACAGGTATGTAGGTTAATTGGCTGGGCAAATGTAAAAATTGTTCCTAGTGTGTGTAGGATAGTGTTAATGTGCGGGGATCGCTGGGCAGCGCGGACCCGGTGGGCCGAAGGGCCTGTTTCCGCGCTGTATCTCTAAATCTAAAAAATCTAAAAATTGAGAAGACCTTTATGGTTTTAACAATGAAGACGTTTGCTTTAAACTTATGGCTTAGAATATCAAGTCCTTTATTAAGATCTTATTTAATTGAGCATAAGACTTTCAGGATACATAGTTTAGTTTAGTTTAGTGTAATTCTAGGGATGGAAATGGGCCCTTCGGCCCACTAAGTCCGTGTTGACCAGCGATCACCCATACACTAATTCTATCCAACACTAGGGACAATTACTGAAGCCAATTAACCTGCTAAACCTGCACGTCTTTGAAATGTGGGAGGAAGACGGAGCACCCAGAGAAAACCCACATGGTCACAGGGTGAACGTACAAACTCTGTACAGACAGTACCCGTAGTCGGGACTGAACCCAGGCCTCTGGCACTGTGGGGCAGCAACTCTACCACTGCACCACTGTAGCCAAAACTAAAACTAAATAGTATTTATGCTATAGGATATCATAGATATTATGAAGATCTTTATAACTTTAACAATGAAAGTGTTTGATTTATACTTGTGGCTTAGAAGATCAAAACCTTTCTGGTGATCTGATGTAGCCTAGTGTGAAATTTTCACCATACGTAGTCGCGTGATAACCTGGAGTTCACTCTAATCCAAAGATAGACACAAAAAGCTGGAGCAACTCAATGGGACAGGCAGCGTCTCTGGATAGAAGGAATGGGTGACGTTTCGCGTCGCGACCCTTCTTCTCCAGAGATGCTGCCTGTCCTGCTGAGTTACTCCAGCATTTTGTGTCTATCTTCGGTTTAAACCAGCATCTGCAGTTCCTTCTTACACGTTTCGTTTACGTTAATCCAATGGATTTAGCTTGATTCTGCTGGAGAAAGCTGGAAATTGCACATTTATTTGGTATGTGCTTGGAGTTTCTGAGAGCAATGGGCCACACCTGTACAAAATCCTGAAGTTGCTGTTACTGATGGTGACAAGCACGTGCACCTTTACTGCCTTCACATCATCGATACCCCCACACTTCCCCAGAGCCACCAGGGCACCAGGCCTTCATGTTACAACGGTGAGACAATAAGAAATGTCGTGGCTTTGCTTCTTGTCCAAGGCTTTTGCATCTGGTGGGGTGGACCTGAAGGAATCATGATTTTTAATGGGAAAAATTAAAACTGCTGAGGAAAATCCCCAGTTATCCTATAAAATTGGCAGTTTAGTGCCAACAGTTAAGCAAAGGTGTCAAAGATGCCCTGGGCCAAAATGAGCAGTGTAAAAAAGGCAGCAATAAATGCAACACCTTCCCAATCATTATCACCTCATTCTGCACGATACAAACACGGACCCAGACAGCTGTGAATCGGCTGACTCACAGTAAACAAAAAATTGCTTTCAAGACCAGTGTTGTACTGGAGCTGCCACTTCGTAAATAGACGCAAAATGCTGAAGTAACTCAACGGGGACAGGCAGCATCTCTGGTGAGAAGGAATGGGTGACGTTTTGGGTCAGGACCCTGGTTAGCCTCAGTTCTGAACAACATAGTATTTTGCTCTGATCACTATGATCAGTCTGGAGAAGGGTCTCGTCCCGAAACGTCACCCATTCCTTCTCCCCAGAGATGCTGCCTGTCACGCTAAGTTACTCTAGGTTTTCGTGCCTATTTAAAATTTAAATCAGCATCTGCAGTTCCTTCCTGCACATAGTATTTCACTGTTAGGTCGAGGTATGGTATTGTCACGTGTACAGAGGTACAGTGGAAAGCTTGGTTTTGTATGCGAACCAAAACAGATCAGATGATACTCAAGAGTCAAGTCAAGGGTTTTCAATTGTCATGTGTGCTGAAAGCAGGACAATTCATTTCTTGTAGAAACAAGGAACTGCAGATGCTGGTTTACCAAAAAGGAGACAAAGTGTTGGAGTAACTCAGCAGGTCGGGCAGCATCTCTGGAGAACATGGATAGGTGATGTTTTGGGTCAGTACCCGACCCAAAACATCACCTATCCATGTTCTCCAGAGATGCTGACTGACCCTCTGAGGTACTCCAGCACTTTGTGTCATAGAGTCTTAGAGTCATACGGTGTGGAAACAGGCCCTTTGGCCCAAATTGCGCAGACTGACTAATGTCTCATCTACACTAGTCCCCCATCTGCATTTGGCCCATATCCCTCTAAACCTGTCTTATCCATGTACCTGTTCAAATGCTTCTTAAGCATTGCGATACTACGTGCAGTGTCCTACAATGAAATACTTACATGTAGCAGCAAAACAGGTACTATACATAAATGCAATCAAGTCAAACTCTAGTACAATAGATCGAGCAAATGGTTAAGATATAGAGTGCAGAATATAGTTCTCAGCAATTTAGTGCATCATTTCCGTCGTTTTGAAAGTCCAATGTCCACAATGGGGTAGAGGTGAATCAGACAGTACCCTAGCTTATAGAGTGTAAGAAAATAACTGCAGATGCTGGAGATATTTATTCACAAAATGCTGGAGTAACTCAGCAGGTCAGGCAGCATCTCAGGGGAGAAGGAATGGGCGACGTTTCGGGCCGAGACCCTTCTTCAGACTGATGTCCGGGGGGCGGGACAAAGGAAGGATATAGGTGGAGACAGGAAGACAGTGGGAGATCTGGGAAGGGGAGGGGAAGAGAGGGACAGAAGAACTATCTAAAGTTGGAGAAGTCAATGTTCATACCACTGGGCTGCAAACTGCCCAAGCGAAATATGAGGTGCTGTTCCACCAATTTCCGGTGGGCCTCACTATGGCACTGGAGGAGGCCCATGACGGAAAGGTCAGACTGGGAGTGGGAGGGGGAGTTGATCAGCCACCGGGAGATCAGGTTGGTTAAGGTGGACTGGGCGAAGGTGTTGAGCGAAACGATCGCCGAGCCTGCGTTTGGTTTTGCCGATATAAAGAAGTTGACATCCAAACGAAATTAACCAACCTGATCTCCCGGTGGCTGAGCATTTCAACTCCCCCTCCCACTCTGACCTTTCTGTCCTGAGATGCTGCCTGACCTGCTGAGTTACTCCAGCATTTTGTGAATAAATACCTAGCTTATAGAGTGATGGTACAGAGGGGAAGAAGCTGTTTCTGAGTCTGTCGCTATGTGCTTTCAAGCTCTTGTACCTTCTGGACAGGAGCAAGTAGAAAAAGGAATGACTGGGGTAAGCCAAGTCATTGATCATGTTGGCAGCTTTTCCGATGTAGCATGAAGTATTGATGGAGTTAATGGTGGAAAATGTAGTCTGTGTGATGGACTGGGCTACATCTACTACTCTCTGTCATTTATTGCGGTTTTGGTCAGAAGTGTTCCCAAACCAAGCTATTATGCAACTCAGCTGACAAAGATGGACACAAAATGCTGGAGTAACGCAGAGGGACAGGCAGCATCTCTGGAGAGAAGGAATGGGTGACAGTTCAGATCGAGACCCTTCCTCAGTCAGTATGCTTTCTGTAGTACATCTGTAGACGTTTGCAATAGTCATTGGTGAGGTGCCGAATTTCCTCAATCTCCTAAAATCTAATTAAAATCGGAATTATTCTGTATATATTTGTTTTGGGGGTAATAACCTTGCACGCTCTATAGGCTTAAGATCTATTGCTTGCTGTGATAAGAGATTCAGAATCAAATTAGTTTATTGTCATTTACACCAGGGTGCAATGAAATTCTTTGTTGGCACAACACTACCAGAGTAAACACTGTGCCTGTTTACATAGAGATGCTGTGAATGAGCATTAAGTGTTAATTCTCCTTAGTGTTTAGTAGAATGAGGGATGAAAAAGTATAAGTTCCTGAGCGGAGCTCAACAGGATAGTTCCTGTGAGACTGTTCGCTTGGTTGGGTGTCCAGAACGAAGGATTGCTGCTTGCTAAGGCCAAGTCAAGTCGGGTTTATTGTCATTCGCACAAGTACAGTGCTGTACAGATACAGATACAGATACTAGATAGAGCTCTGAAGGATAGCGGAGTCAGGGGGTATGGGGAGAAGGCAGGAATGGGGTACTGATTGAGAATGATCAGCCATGATCACATTGAATGTTGGTGCTGGCTCGAAGGACCGAATGGCCTACTCCTGCACCTATTGTCTATTGTCTATTGTCTATTGTCTATTGTCGACATTGGTGAGGCCTCGGCAGCGGAGAAGCCTCACGACGATTGGGCCTCGCGGGTCGAGCCACGGTCGATAGTCGATGAGAGGAGGTGGGGGGAGAACAATGGACAATAAGGGGGGACGGGACAATGGGGACCCGGCATGGGGGAACTGTTGGGAGGAGGGGGGGACAAAAGGAGGAACTGGCGTGCTTTGTAACATTGACAGCGCCGTAGGTGGCTGCTATTGGTATACATTGGGTATACAAACACAGAATCTCACTGTGCCTAGTCACATGTGACAATAAAGTATTCCTTCCTATTCCTATTCCTACACAATGGAAATCTCACTTGCAGCAACATCACACACACATAGACAACACACACTTCACTCCACAGATGCTACAGAGGTCCCCTTTCAAAGGCAGGAGAGTAGGGACGAGAGGGAAAAATAGATCAGCCTTGTTTGAATGGTGGAGTTGACTCGATGGGCTGAGTGGCTTAATTCTGCTCCGATGTCTTATGGCTGATGTCCTTACCTGACTTAAAGATGTCCAGGGTTGTTGATCTCACAGATTATAAATCTTGCAGCATTACAGGTCTCTGGGAGGTTTGTAGGGCAGCTCAAGGTGGTGAGCCTTTGAAGGGATTTGAAAACAAAGACCATCCCTTCTCTCCAGAGATGCTGCCTGCCCCGCTGAGTTACTCCAGCATTTTGTGTCTATCTTCGATTTAAGCCAGCATCTGCAGTTCTTTCCTACACTAAACCTAAATTATAAAAAACATTCTGCAAGACAGTAAAAGAACGAACACGCTGCAAAAAACAAGACATTAGTGCAAATGACCAACGCGACTCAAAAACATCACCTGACCGTTCCCTCCACAGATGCTGTTGAAGCTGTTGAGTTGCATCAGCATTTTGTATTATTCCTGTACCTACTTACCTGCATTAGTAGGGAACTGGAGATGCTGGGCTTTGCACTGGAGATAGACACAAAATGCTGGAGGAGTTCAGCAGAGGAGATGCTGCCTGACCCACTCAGTTACTCCAGCATTTTGTGTTTAGCTATATTATCATATCATATCATATCATATATATACAGCCGGAAACAGGCCTTTTCGGGCCCTCCAAGTCCGTGCCGCCCAGTGATCCCCGTACATTAACACTATCCTACACCCACTAGGGACAATTTTTACATTTACCCAGCCAATTAACCTACATACCTGTACGTCTTTGGAGTGTGGGAGGAAACCGAAGATCTCGGAGAAAACCCACGCAGGTCACGGGGAGAACGTACAAACTCCTTACAGTGCAGCACCCGTAGTCAGGATCGAACCTGAGTCGACGGCGCTGCATTCGCTGTAAAGCAGCAACTCTACCGCTGCGCTACCGTCAATTAGTTCCTGATTGAGTAATGAATTGATTTTAAATTCTCATCTTTAGTTTAGTTTAGTTTAGTTTAGTTTAGTTTAGAGATGCAGAGCTGAAACAGGCCCTTCAGCCCACTGGGCCCGCACCGACCAGCAATCCCCGCACATTAACACTACCTTACGCACAATAGGGACAATTTACATTTATACAAAGCCAGTTGACCTTCAAACCTGTACGTCTTTGGAGTGTGGAGGGAAACCAAAGATCTCAGAGAAAACCCATGCGGTTACGGGGAGAACAATTTTTACATTTACCAAGCCAATTAACCTACAAACCTGTACGAGTTTGGACTACTATTTTTTGGAGTACTACCTTTGTTTTCAAATCCCTTCGTAGGCTCACCACCTTCAGCCATATAACTTTCTCCAGCCGTACAAACCTCCCAGAGACCTGTAACGCTGCAAGATTTATAATCCTGTGAGATCAACAACCCTTTAGACCTATTAACTGAGGTAAGGATATCAGCCATAAGATGTAGGGGCAGAATTAAGCCACCCAGCCCGTCACGTCAACTCCGCCATTCAAACAAGGCTGATTTATTTTTCCCTCTCGTCCCCATTCTCCTGCCTTTGAAAGGGGACCTCTGTAACATCTGTGGAGTGAATGGACAGTCGATGTTTCGGGTCGGGTCTCTTCTTCAGACAGATCCATATCTGACACAAAAGGGTCCCGACCCGAAACATCGCCTGCCCATCTCCTCCGCAGATTGTCAGTTTAATTTAGTTTAGAGATGCTACATGGAACCAGGCACTTCAGCCCACCGAATCCATGCTGACTCCAATTACCCGTTCACAATAGTTCTATGTTATCCCATTTTCTCATATAATCCCTGCACACCAGAGGCAATTTTAGAGAGGCCAAATAATCTATAAACCTGCACATCTTTAAGAAGTGGGAGAAAATCGGAGAACCCTGGACCCATGTGGTCACAGGGAAAATGTTCAAGCTCGACACAGACAGCACCCGAGGTTAGAATTGAACTTGGCTCTCTGGTGCTGTGAGGCAGCAGCTCTACCCGCTGCTATGCCCACTGGGATTCCTTGAACATTTTGTGTCTTGCTCAAAATTCCTCACGTCCAGTATGGTGTGAATCCGCTTTTAGTCCCTCTCATACTTCAAAACCTTCCCTTTATTTGTGGCGGTACAGTGGCACAGTGGTAGAGCTGTTGCCTCACAGCGCCAGAGGCCCGGGATCGGCCCTGATTACTGGTGCTGTTTGTACAGAGTTTGCACGTTCTTCCTGTGACCACATGGGTTTTCTCCGGGTGCTCCAGTTTCCTCCCACATCCCAAAGATGTACAGGTTTGTAGATGAATTGGCTTCTGTAAATTGTAAATAGTCCCTCGTGTGTAGGATAGTGTTCGTGTGACCACTGATCGGTGCGAACTCGGAGGGCCGAAGAGCCTGTTTCTACTCTGTATCTCTAAAGATAGAACTTGTGTACGGGTGATCATTGGGCAGCGCGGACTCGATGGGCTCAAGGGCCTGTTTCTACGCTGTATCTCCAAACTAAACTAAACTTATTGCTACTTTTTGGTCGTCCTCCAGGAGTTCCCTCACCATAGATCAATAGACGGTTTCACCTTGTAAGATATGTTATTGATGCAGCTTATTTAAGACATTGCTACTCTCTACTTGTTTCCTGTAATCTTAATGTGTGTCTGAGAGGCTCATCTAGATCTGGTTCCCAGGAGCTGTCGCTAACAAGCCCGACAGTAAAGTCTTTACATCCCTTAGACGGTTGCAGAAGAAACTCAGCTTGAAAAGGGAGCGCAACGGTTACAGGAAATAATGTTTGCCGATGATTAAAGACATTATTTTTGTATAATTATGAGTGATGATGAGTTGCTTTTAAAAATATTCATCTTAATTTCACCTTGCCTTTTTGTCCAATTTTCCCACCGGAATGTAATGGTACTTTATTTCATAATTGTGAGGCTGTCTGTGACTTGCATACCTCAAAACACAATTAATCTTATCGACTTTCACAAGACCTCGGCATTAAGCTGAAACTATAAATCTTCTATCCACTGTCGACAACAAAGTCTTGTAGTTTAGATAACAAGCAGACTGCAACAATGACATCATTACTTGAGACAGCGTTTGAAAAAAGAAATGTCACCATTAATGCCTCGGCAATAATTTTTGCCCTATGTGTGTTTACTGTAATAAGTAGAATGGGAAAGATGTGTAAAAATGTATACAGTGGTAAACCGATGGGCCATAACTTACTTTAATTTCCTTGATGGTGCTTTACCACCCCCCCCCCCCCCCCCACATTGACGGGCCGATGTTGATGAGGCATCACAGTGGTCAAGTTGGCTGATTAGGCCGATGGAGGCCATGAAGCAGCCTGGGGCTCAAGTGGACCGGGTGCTGCTCCAAGCACTTGGAACAGACTGGCTTGCAGCCTCAAAGAGCGGTGGGGGACAATGACACATCACCTGGCCAGGACGACCCCTGCAACTCTGACCCCGTGTCGCCACCCGGACAACGGGACTTAGTGGCCACGTTTAGACTCTCTAAAGTATTTTAAATTCTGGTCTAGAATGATACAAGATGGTGCCTCTAAATGTGGCGACTCTTGGGTCTACTGCCTACTGCCTTACACATTTATACTTAGTATGATTGTACCTAATGTATAGTAGGCTAGATACTGCACTGTATGCAAAATAAAAAATCACTATAGATAGACACAAAGTGCTGGAGCAACTCAATGGGTCAGGCAGCATCTCTGGAAGAAAGGAACAGGTGACGTTTTGGGCCAGACCCTTCTTCAGACCCTTCTTCTGGTTCGGGTCAGAACCCATCTTCTGAAGAAGGGTTCCAACCCGTAACATCACCTGTTCCTTTTTTCCAGAGATGCTGCCTGACCTGCTGAGTTACTCCAGCACTTTGTGTCTATCTGTGGTATAATAAAGTACATTAAATCATTGATCCCCATTTTGAGTCAGCCCACCTCTCCTCCCTCTCAGACTCTCTACCATTGAGGGCTTTCTTTATTCAAGATGTGACACCTATGTTAAGAACATCTCCATTATCTTTGGATCAGAGGAGACTGAGTGGAGATATAGTCAAGGAATCATCTGTGAAAAGAGAAACAGTGAAACAGGACCTGATCACAAGTTTTTGACCTGAACTGTTAAGTATACTCCCCCATTGCACAGAAGCTGCCTGACCTGCTGAGTGTTTCCTGCATTTTCTATTTTTTGTTTCAGATTTCCATCATCTACAGATTAAGGCTGGAGTAACTCAGCGGGTGAAGCAGCATCTCTGAACAACATGGAGAGGTGACATTTTGGGTCGAGACCTTTCATCTTGCGGCCTTGGGTTGCCTTTTTACACGATAGTGTAAAAACCGAAATCCGTAATGCAAACAAATACAGTCCAATGAAGATTATGGTCTCATATTATATGAGGTTAGTGTTATGCAGAATGGGCACTTCTTTCTGAGAAAGGCACACAACACAAGTTTAGTTTAATTCTGTTGATATTCTTGCATTGGTTGTTTGAAATGTTTCCCTGAGCTCAGTTTTGGGAATTCTGACAGACTGATGGCCAATGCAGATTTTCCCCCTTCCCCCGCCCATTCCACACAAGTCAGCCCTCAGAGTTGCTTGAGCCAATGTCCAAAATCTTATCGGAAAAAAATAGTCTCATTTCCAAACGATTAGCATGGCAAGGAGCCTAAAACCTGCGCAAGTGTTAAACTGCCAAGATCACCAAACTTTTCTAATCTGATCTGCTTCGCAACAGTTATGAAAAATGATACTTTGCTACTAGAGACATTCATCAGTGGGGGCCAGATAGTTAATTCAGGACGTCTTAATCCTTTGATCTATGGAATTACCAGGCCCTCGGTTCACTCTGTAAACTGCAAAAGATTCAAGGATTAAGAATTGACCATAAAAAAAAAAGAAATCTCAAAATATGGACAAAAAGATTAAGCATAAATAGGTCCTCAGACAGGATTTAGATCATTATGGAGACTTTTAGAATCAGTTGTGACATTATGTCATAATGTATGTTATATTAGATAACATACTGGTTACCTAACCAGTATGGCGTGTAGTTTGTGGTGTAATATTGCAGAAGGCTGCAAAACCTTTTGCAGAAACACTGAGGTAGGAGATATAAATAAATATTACATGCCCCATTGCATCCCTCAACATGCATTTCAACAATATTAAAAGAACATTGCACAAAATGACCACAATGTTATTGCCCCTTGTTTTATTGTCATAAGTTCAATGGCATTTGGGTATAGATGAAAATGGATTTCATGCAGGTAGATAAGAAATGACAGACACAAAATGCTGGAGTAACTCAGCAGGACAGGCAGCATCTCTGGAGAAAAAGGATGGATGACGTTTCGGGTCGGAACCCTTCTTCAGACAAAATAAGAGATCTCTAGATCTCTAGATAAGAGATGATGCTGGCATCATGTAGAAACAAGGAAATACAGATGCTGGTTTACAAAAAAAGACACAAAGTGCTGGAGTAACTCAGCGGGTCAGGCTGCATTTTTGGAGTACATGGATAGGTGACGGTTCAAGTCAGTGTAGATGGTTGGTGGGCCTGTTTCCATGCTATATCTCTCTATAATCAATCTCTTGATGACCAGTCGGAAGAAATTATTAATGTTTTCCAGAGACGCTCCCTGTCCCACTGAGTTAGTCTATAGCATTTTGTGTCTTTACTTAGTTTAATTTAGAGATAAAGGGCAGAAACAGGGCCTTGGCCCACTGAGTCCATGCCGACCAGCGATCCCCGCACACTAACATTATCCCACACATACACTAGGGACAATTTATAATTTTATCAAAACCAATTAACTTACAAACCTGTACGTCTTTGGAGTGTGGGACGAAACCGGAGCACCCGGAGATCACGGGGAGAATGTACAAACTCTATACAGACAGTACCCTTAGTCAGGATTGAACCTGGGTTGATGGCACTATAAGGCAGCAACTACCACTGCGCCATTGTGCCGTCCAGTCTTGATAACTATTTTTTAATAATGGCTCTCGTTTTTCTCTTCTCTACAATTGCCTCTGTCATCAAAATCCCTCAAATACCTTTAAAGAGCAGTCTGGAACTGTAATGTCTTCATGGACGCAATGAGAGTTCACATGATATACACAAACTGATAGAAACTAATTTACAAGACCGCACACTACGTACTTCCATGTTGCTGCAAACTGATTGTCTGTCGATGGACACAAAAAGCTGGAGAAACTCAGCGGAACAGGCAGCATCTCAGGAAAGAAGGAATGGGTGACGTTTCGGGTCGAGGCCCAAGGGTCTGCCAGAGACTCTGCCTGTCCTGCTGAGTTACTCCAGCTTTTTGTGTCTATCTTCGGGTTAAACCAGCATCTGCAGTTCCTTTGTTTGTGGAACTCTTACATTGTTAAGAAGCAGTCACACTACAGGTCTCTTTAGCCCAATAAGGGTCACTGTCAATATTTGAACACCAGCGCAGACATAGAGATAATAGCATGTTTTATTTTTAACGATGCTTTACAGGAATGAATGAAATCTTCGTGCCCATTAAATTTATGTTCTCTTTTGTTAATTTACTTTCCAATAATTTTTGCTCCAAGTCTTCCAAACATTAGAGTGGAAAGGCCAATATCTTCCAGCATGTGAGTATTTATTCAAGGGATTCTGTCAGTATATGTATACTCCCGTCTTTGAACCAGAGCAATACAGAGTACTAGACCAAGTGGACCCATTGGCATCCCCCCCCCTTCCCCTCCCCCCCCACTCCTTCCCCCTCAACCCCCTTATCCTCCGTCCCGCCCTCCCCACTCCCACCCTAGGAGATATATTTAAACTTTAAAATGTGCATAACTTTAAAAATATCACACCGATTTCAATGAAACTACTTCCATTAGCACCAAAGGGACGACGGTGAGTAAGGAGGGCCTAAAATTGTTGCGCTATCGTGTGCCGTTTTGGTTGTAGTTCAGGAACAAACAAACAAACAAACGCGAGTTTTAGTATATAGATATGGAAAACCGCAGGGATCTACAGAGGGCTCATGGAACATGTGGAATTGCTTTATTCAATTACCTAACTGAACAGCGCATGTGCAAATGTATCATAAATATACTGCAGGCTTAATGCAAACAACACTGACGTTCTTTTTATTAAATGAAAGGCTGATTCATATGTGCCTATTATTTGCAGATTTAACTTATTTCAAAGGTTTTCTGAGTTGCTTTGAACTTTTCAAAGGGTCTCGGCATTGTGGCTTCTTTAAGTCACTTTGTGATTCAATTCCGTCAGATCTTGGTTATTGGTTTATTATTGTCACATGTACTGAAGAAAAATCTTGTTTTGTGTGCTGTCCAGGCAAATCATACCATACAGGAGGACGTCAGAGAGTGCAAAAGAGAACATAAACACGGTGCAGAATGTGGTGCAACAGCCACAGAAGAAAAAGTGCAATGGCCACGATGCCGTTGATTGGAAGATCGGGAATTCATCCTCAGCATATGAGAGGTGCGTTCATAGCGTCTGGTAACAGTGGAGCAAAAGCTGTTCCTGAATCTGATGGTACGTGCTTTCAGGCTGTACATTCTTCTGGGAGAAGGGAGAAGAGACAGTGACTGTCGAGTGTAGAGCTGCTGTCTCACAGCACCAGGGATCTGAGTTCGATCCTGACGATGGGTGCTGTCTGTGTGGAGTTTGTACATTCTCCCTGTGACCACGCGGGTTTTCTCAGGATGCTCCAGTTTCCTCCCACATTCCAAAGATGAGCAAGTTTGTCAATCAAATGGCGTCTGTAAAATTGCCTCTAGTGTGTAGCATACAAAGGTGAGATAACATAGAACTAGTGTACAGGTGATCGATGGTCAGCATTGACTTTGTGGACCGAAGGGCCTGTTTCCACACTGTACCTCTAAACTAAACCGACTGGGGTGAGAGTTGTCCTTGATTATGTTGGGTGCTTTCCCAAGGCAGCGTGGTGTAGATGGCATTGATGAGGGAAGGAGAGGCGGGGGCAGGGGGGGGGGGTGGCAGGTGGAGGGGGGGGGGGGGTGCAGTAGGAGGGTCAATAGGGGGGGTGCTGGCTTGCATGATAGACTGGGCTACATTCACAACTCTCCACTATTTCTTGCAGTCCAGGGCAGACCAGTTGCCATACCATCCTTCAGTCTTTCCTTCCACTGAGTGGGTCAACTGCTGACATACACTACAATCACGCAACTCTTTTATATTCCCATGTCTCTCTCTCTCTCTCTCTCACTGAAATTAACTGATTTAGTGTATACTTCTGATTTTGCACTAGGTATCTTTTTGAACCTCCTACATCAATAACCACTCAAACATCCTATTTCCCAATGTCAGATTTTCCATGTGGTGTTAGCAGATGATAATGTTGTTTGAATTATTTCTCTAAATAACCTAAGTCATAGTTTTGTTTCTGCCTCGACTGTTTCTCTTCCACTACTCCCGTAAGAGTTGGCTGAAATAAATTCAAATGTTTTTCTGAGTATTCTATACATCCTCAGCAGGGGAGTAGCCTGTTTTGTAACATGGCGTTGTCCATAAGTTCCCAATTGTTTCCTGGTCAATGTCCTCTCTCTCACAGAATTAACACAGATTTCTTCGTTAACAGTTCCCATCATTCTTTCAACTGTACCATTTTTGCTGGACGAAGTGGTGAAATAAGTCTGTGCTTGATACCATTTTATTTCATAAAGTATTCATGTTCATAAGTTCATAAATCATAGGAGAATAATTAGGCCATTCGACCCATTGAGTCTGCTCTGCCATTTAATCATAGACAGACACAAAATGCTGGAGTAACTCAGCGGGACAGACAGCATCTCTGGAGAGAAGGAATGGGTGACGCTGTCTTTCCCTTTCAACTCCGTTCTCCTGCTCTCTCCCGATAATCTTTGATGCCCTTAAAATGCACCCCAAGCACTCACACCTATTCAGGACTACACCATAGCTTGTGAAAGGGTCGTTCAGTTCCTTGATACTAGCAGGGAAGAAGGGTCTCGACCCGAAACATCACCCATTCCTTCTCTCCTGAGATACTGCCTGACCTGCTGAGTTACTCCAGCATTTTGGAATAAATACCTTCCATTTGTACCAGCATCTGCAGTTATTTTCTTACACTACCTGTTGCTCCACTGCGATTTCTCCTCAAGGTATGTCCACTTTGAAGAAGTTCTCCTCCTCTCTTCGACGAGAGTTTAGCAACATGCTCTCTCGCTGCTCCCCCTCTGTGATGAGTCTGAAGAAGGGTCTCGACCCGAAACGTCACCCATTCCTTCTCTCCTGAGATGCTGCCTGACCTGCTGAGTTACTCCAGCATTTTGTGAATAAATACCAGCAGGGAAGAAGCTCGTACCAGAATTTGGTGGCACATGGAGAGCCAAAGGGCCTGTTCGTGTGTTGTAGTCTTCTCCGTTCTATGTTCTGAAACTTGAGAATATTCTGAGATGAGATTCTACCCAGGTATGGGCCAATACTAAGACATGTGTCTCTGATGGATCTCCTGACTGTATTGGCACTGTGACATTACCAGTGGAGGAACGATGGAGCATCATTGTGGGAAGAAAGAAACAGAAAGAGCCCTGCAATGGAAAACCTTTTGGCAAAGAACTCCTGGAGCACAACAAAGCAGCTTGCATAGAGTTACAGAGTCACACAGCACGAAAGCAGGCCCTTTGTCCCAGCTTGTCCAGGCCGATTAATATGCCCCATGTAAGTTCGTCCCATTTGCCCGCATTTGGCCCATATCTCTCTAAACCTTTCCTGTCCATGTATACAGAGGGTGGGAGGTATATGGAACGAGCTTCCAGAGGGGCCAGTTGAGGCAGGTACTACAATAACATTAAAAAGATACTGGGACAGGTACGTGCATAGGAAAGGTTTAGAGGCACATGGGGTGAACGGGGGCACGTGGGACTCGTGTAGATGGCGTTACTTGGTCGGCAAAGGCAAGTTCATGAGGTCAAGAGGTCATAAAGAATTAGATCCATCAAGTCTACTCCGCCATTCAATCATGACTGATCTATCTATCCCTCCAAACCCCATTCTCCTGCCTTCTCCCCATAACCTCTGACACTTGTACTAATCAAGAATCTATCTCTCTTAAATATATCCACTGACTTGGCCTCCACAGCCTTCTGGTAAAGAATTCCACAGATTCACCACCCTCTGACTAAAGAAATTTCTCCTCATCTCCTTCCTAAAAGAACGTCCTTTAATTCTGAAGTTGGGCCGAAGGGCTTGTTTTTTGCTGTATGACTCCATAACTCTGACTGTATGACATATTTGGTCATGGGTGCAATTGGAGAAAACCCTTGAGTAAATCAGACACACTTTTTAAAGGCTCTCCAATTTTTCCACATTCTACTCTGCACATTCATGCATGTTAGACTGGGAACCGACCGGGCATATGAAGTACAAATTCCGATTGAAATTGATACATTTTTACACTCTCCTGTCTTGTCTCATCCTTTGGGATTTACAGTGCTCACTTGCCTCTTACTAAATCCCCTGAATTATATTTTACTACAAATTCGGAGAATGACTCCATGTCGTTTAAAACAAAAAGTAATTGTCAAGTGCGCAGGAATCCTGTGCGAAGTCAAATGAGATTTGGGGCCAATAGGGATTTGTATTTGGTAACAGACACAACTCGGGGATCATTGTAAAACCAGTACTGAAGAATAACACGGGCTCCACTTTTAACAATCCGTTAAACAGCTCTTGAGCAAGACATGCCGTTTGTTAATGGGTCATTTAAAAGCTCCGTTTGGATGCCATTTTGCACATGGATCAGTGTGAAAGATATTTGGCTCCAATTCCAGCCCCTCAAAAGGAAATTCTAAACAGATACATTCGATGCTTTAAAAGCATTGACGCATTAATTTTCCTCAGCCACCTCACTTAGACTCCTGGCTCCAGTGTGGCTAGGAGTCTCACTGGCTTGCCGCGTCAACACAAGCGATGTCAGAAGACTGATGTCAGATGGATACCGTGTAGGAGGTCAACCATTATTACGTGAGGCAATTTATGACACTTGCCGTTCACTCCGTTCACTATCTCCCACAACATATCTGAAAAAAGACTGCACACAGAGTCAAACACTACTTTCCAACCACTTGTCTGTTAAAATATCTCTAAACACCTTTTTTCATTGTGGAACTGAATATGGCAACTTTTTTTTTGAGGCAGCACTTGACTTTGTGGTTTTATCAGTGATTCTTTAGCCTGCCCAGGAAATTTGATCTTGGAGGATTTTAAATGGTACCGGCAGTGAACTGGCATCATGTGAATATGAGTAATGAAGTGATTACAAGTACATGCTGTTGTATCAGGTGTGAAGCAGCAACATAACCTGCTGGCGGAAGCAAGGAACTGCAGATGCTGGTTTATACCAAAAAAGGCACAAAGTGCTGGAGTAACTCGATGGATCAGACACATCTCTGGGGAAAGACAGAAAAAGCTGGAGTAACTCAGCAGGACAGGCAGCATCTCTGGAGAGAAGGAATGGGTGACTTTTCGGGTCAAGACCCGGGTTAGATGATGTTTATGGTTCAATAACTCAATCTTGCAATAGTGCTTTATTTGTCCGATATGCAAATGCATGGGACAAACTGACCATAGCAACTATGTAATTTTAATTTGTTTCCTTCGGTAGATCTAAAAACAAGAATGGTTTAAATTTACAATACAGAAGGGGTCCATTTAGTCCAAAGTATCCACTGGGAAAAAAAAAACTGCTGGTTTTCCAAACTGACGTATTTCAGATGAGGAATCCTGTTGCCCGTTCCCCTTCTGGCCGATACATAACTGAAGGAGGGTCCCCGCCCGAAATACCGCTTGTCCATTCCCTCCACAGATGCTGCCTGACCCAATGTGCTCCTCCAGCACTTGGTGTTTCACCTCAAGATTCTGCCCTCTCTTGTGTCTCCCCTCAATTAATCTGTTCTTCCTGATTTTCTTGCTTTGTAAGCCCGTTGTCTTAGTTCCTGATATCCCCCAATGAACTTGTTGAGCTCCATCATGATCTTCAGCCCTCAGCTACGTTACTTCACTTTTCCAAATACCACCAGGGTTGCTAGTAAAGCATCAATTAAGAAGTGGATCTAGAACTGGCCACCAGGATTCAGCCAGCCCTGCTGACACTGACACATCTGGCAGGTGGCTTCGTTCTGGTTGGGACTACATTTTTGGAGAGTTGTTGATTCTGCACTCGCCCCAGGCAGGTATTCCATCACCCTCCTTGCAGTTGGTGGAAAGATGGACCTCCTTCATTCAGGAGGTGAATCACTCATCATGGGATGTCCAAAAGGATGAAAGGTGCTGGAGTAACTCAGCAGGTCAGGCAGCATCACTCGAGAACATGGTAGGCGATGTTTTGGGTCGGGACCCTTATTCTGTGGGCTGTGCAGAGGTGCAGTGGTAGAGTTGCTGCCTTACAGCGCCAGAGACCCAGGTTCAATCCTGACTACGGGTGCTGTCCGTGTGGAGTTTGTACGTTCTCCCTGTGGCCCATTGGATTTTCTCCGGGTGCTCCTGTTTCCTCCCACACTCCAAAGATGTACAGCTTTGTAGGTTAATTGGCTTCTGTAATATTGTAAATTGCCCCAAGTGTGTGTAGGATAGTGCTAGTGTACGAGGTGATCGTGATCTCCGGGTGCTTCGGTTTCCTCCCACACTCCAAAGATGTACAGGTTTATAAGTTAATTGGCTTCTGTAAATTGTCTTTACTGTGTAGGGTAGTACGAGTATATGGGGCGATCGCTGGTTAGTGTGGACTCGGTGGACCATTAGACTTTCTAAAGTCTAATGTCTCTAAAGTCTCTCTGCTTCAGTCTGAAGAAAGGTCCTAACCTGATACATCACTTAACCATGTTCACCAGAGATGCTGCCTGACCTGCTGAGTTACTCCAGCACTTTGTGTCCTTTGCGTAGAAAGGAATTGCAGATGCTGGTATGTCCGAACATAGACACAAAGTGCTGGAGTAACTCAGTGGGTCAGGCAGCATCTCCGGAAAGAATGGATGGGTGACCTATTGGGCCCCTTCTTCAGGCCCTATCCTACTTTGTGTCCTTTTGTGTATTAAGCAGCATCTGTAGATCTTTGTTTTTACGTGGGATGCCCAATCTCTGACCTGGTCTTGCTGACTTTATAATTATCTGGCCTGTGTTCAACTCAGCTTCTGGTCAGTGAACGTAAACTAAAAAAAAACTGCCTGTGCCAACACGACTATCACACGTATGTTGTTTCTGATAAACCCTCACACAACGGTCAATGACATGGGATAACGTAAAGACGTTCATAGTTATTTTTCAAAGCAAATCTCAGTCTTCCAAGAAGCAAAGTGCAGTGGTCACCCTGTATGCTTTGCAAGGACCATTGGGATTGTCTGTGTTGTAACAACTTAGGCTTGACATAAGTATAAACACTGGGAGGTCATTCCGTCCTTATTACTATTTTTTGTCATTTTGTACATTTCTTCATGTCTTCATTTCAGCAATGATTCAGTCTACATTCAGCTGCTTTTGTTGATACAGAACCAAGGGAAAAATTAAATAAGATGTTGGCAGAGATAAGAGTGCTCCTTTTTATAAACTGCCTATTCGACGTGAATATGAAGCAATATTTAGCTTGTAGGTATATTGAGATGTGAGGATTACGCCCATTAGTCAGGGGAAGCATATCATGCCACTTCAAGCAGGAAATAAATGGTTTGAGGCCTGAGGAGAGGTTCAAAATCTATATTGAACTATTATAAAGAAAAGCAGGCGAGTTATCCTTGATGTGTTGGAAGGACCCGCAGATGCTGATTTACTCCGAAGATAGACACATAATGCTGGAGTAACTCAGCTAGTCAGGCAGAAAATGAATAGATGATGTTTATGTCAAAACCCTGGTTCAGATTCAGACTTCTCAGTGCAAAGAAGTCCGAAACATCAACTTTTCTTTTTCTTCTGAGATGCTGCCTGACCCGCTGAGTTACTCTGGCATTTTGTGTCTACGTTGGGAGTTATCCTTGGCCTGGGTGTTCTGTCTAATATTTGACCATTAATTAATATCACCAATAAAAAGATGCTTCATTTAGTTTAGAGATGCAGCATGGAAACAAGCCCCTTGGCCCACCATGATTGTTATGGTTTGTTGTCCTGACGTCCGTGTTTAAAATAAAGAACGGAGGCACCACATTGTGTAGTAGTTCTCTTTTAATAATTCCAACTATAAATGGCTTCACATTCTGCATCTGTTCCCGCTCTTCAGATCACGTTACCTCATTGCATCATGCACTTAATTTGAACGTCACAACACAGTTTTAATCGTAGCAAAGCAGGTCCACATCCAATTTTCTGGCAACTGATAGTCCGGCACCTCCTCTAATCCGCACAAAATTACGAGAGCATTGCGTGTGATGCCGTTCTTTTGGGACGTGTGTCTCCATCCTGAGGCACAGGTGTGATCCTGATCACACAGGTGTGAACCTGAGGCACATTGCGTGTGATGCCGTTCTTTTGAGACGTGTGCCTCCATCCTGAAAGAGTTAATTGTTTGTCAACTGTTAATTCTTGACGTCGTTTCTAGCCATCCATGGTGCTTTAGAGACATGGGAAGTGTATTATTAGTGGGTCAGAGGTGTCTCGTTGAATTATTATTACGTGATCTCCATTGGTCCGGCAAAATGGATCCTCTCGCAAGACTCTGGAACAAAGGGTGCCAGTAAAATTGATGGTGGACCTATATAACATCTCCTCTTCTCAAAAAAAATTGTTTCCATTTAAAATAATCAGTGTAAGACAAAAAATATTATAACAGTTCTGTTCATCCAATTTTTTGTATTCAGTTCTGATTGAGTTACACCAGCTTTTTGAGTCTATCTCTAATTTCTTTATTCACAAAATGCTGGAGTAACTCAGCAGGTCAGGCAGCATCTCAGGAGAGAAGGAATGGGCGACGTTTCGGGTCGAGACCCTTCTTCAGACTGATGTCAGGGGGGCGGGACAAAGGAAGGATATAGGTGGAGACAGGAAGACAGTGGGAGATCTGGGAAGGGGGAGGGGAAGAGAGGGACAGAGGAACTATCTAAAGTTGGAGTTGAAGTGCTCAGCCACCGGGAGATCAGATTGGTTAATGCGGACTGAGCGCAGGTGTTGAGCGAAGCGATCGCCGAGCCTGCGTTTGGTTTCGCCGATGTAAATAAGTTGATGCAAACGCAGGCTCGGCGATCGCTTCGCTCAACACCTGCGCTCAGTCCGCATTAACCAATTGGATCTCCCAATGGCTAAGAACTTCAACTCCCCCTCCCATTCCCAGTCTGATCGTTCTGTCATGGGCCTCCTCCAGTGCCATAGTGAGGCCCACCGGAAATTGGAGGAACAGCACCTCATATTTCGCCTGGGCAGGTTGCAGCCCAGTGGTATGAACATCGACTTCTCCAACTTTAGATAGTTCCTCTGTCCCTCTCTTCCCAGATCTCCCTCTATCTTCCTGTCTCCACCTCTATCCTTCCTTTGTCCTGCCCCCCTGACATCAGCCTGAAGAAGGGTCTCGACCCGAAATGTCACCCATTCCTTCTCTCCTGAGATGCTGCCTGACCTGCTGAGTTACTCCAGCATTTTGTGAATAAATACCTTCGATTTGTACCAGCATCTGCAGTTATTTTCTTACACTCTCTAATTTCTTTACTCTGTCTTTATATGCCATCTGGATGACAGTATTTGGCTGAGGGTTTTATGTTCTTTCTACTTCTTGTGGATCTGATATTCAAGTCAGCTCTGTGTTCTTTGTCTTTTAACTAATTTGTCTTGACATTTGGTGAGATTGCAGATTGTGTGTTTATGGTGTTGTTGGTGTTGTGTCCCATGTTGTCAATGTGGTTGCAAGTGTTGTGGGTGTTGATGGCAAACTTCTCTGGTTTACCAGTTTCGGTGTTGGCCAGATGTTTTCCCTGTTAATTTTTTAACTGCTTCCCAGTCTCTGTCCCAATAAGGTATGATCTGGGAGTTTAGAGTTTGGAGATACAGCGTGGAAACAGGCCCTTCGGCCCACCTAGTCCGCGCCGACTGGCAATCACCCCATGCAGGACACATCCTACACATCCTACACTAACACTATCCTACACACTGGGAACAATTTACAATATTTTTTACCAAAGCCGATTAACATACAAACCTGTACATCTTTAGAGTGTGGAATGAAACCGGAGGAGAGAACCCACGTTGTCACAGGGAGAACATACAAATTCTGTAGTCAGGATCGAACCCTGGTTACTGGCGCTGTAAGGCAGCAGCTCTACCACTGCGTCACCGACCCCAGGAGTCTCTGTTTTTCTTACAGATTTTGCAGGTGTCCATATTTTAAGGACAGGATCCTGGGCATGAACACATTGACATCTCAGCAGTTCTGGCAATGTTTTGGCAAGTCTGCTGAAATACTGACTTCCTTCAGTTTGACCATTAGCACCTTTAGATAGTTCCTCTGTCCCTCTCTTCCCCTCCTCCTTCCCAGATCTCCCTCTATCTTTCTGTCTCCACCCACATCCTTCCTTTGTCCCGCCCCCCTGACATCAGTCTGAAGAAGGGTCTCAACCCGAAACGTCACCCATTCTTTCTCTCCCGAGATGCTGCCTGACCTGCTGAGTTACTCCAGCACTTTGTGAATAAATACCTTCGATTTGTACCAGCATCTGCAGTTATTTTCTTATACTATTTGACCATTAGTCAGTCGTCGTCGTACTTCCTCCTGGTCTTTTGTACTTTCTACCCTTCAGCAGCTCTGCTGGTGACCTCATGCCAACTCTCAATGCCGTTGCTCTGAATGGCAAGATTGATAGATTCTTGATTAGTACGGGTGTCAGAGGTTACGGGCAGAAGGCAGGAGAATGGGGTTAGGAGGAAGAGATGGATCAGCCATGATTGATTGATGGCGGAGTAGACTTGATGGGCCGAATGGCCTAATTCTACTTCTATTCCTTATGACCTATGATCTAATGATACATTGCCATGAGATTGTACTTGTTTCTGACTGTAGGTCGCTCACTAAGAGGTGTGTTTTCTTTCATTCGGTGAGTAGATGAAGAAGTGTAGGTGATCTCGCAGTGAATGGATATGAGGATATGGCAGGCAGCCAGTTCCAGGATTGCTGGTCTGTCAGCATCAGTCATAAAGAAGGTACAGCTTGATTGCTTTACGATGATACTTATTGTCCAGGTTTTGAATTTAAATGACCGCAACATTGAGCTCAAGGATAGAAACAAAATGCTGGAGTAACTCAGCGGGTCAGGCAGCATCTCTGGAGAAAAGGAACAAATAATGTTTCAGCATGAGACCCTTCTTCAGAATGAGAGTCAGGGGAGAGGGAAATGAGAGACGTGAAAAGGTGCAAAGAACAAATGAATGATAGGTTTGCAAAAGGACAAATCAAAGCCAGCAATGATGATCAAGGAAATGTGGAGCCCACAATGGTGCAATGTTGGCTGTGGAGAAGGTGATACCGAGTGGATGCAAACAGTGAAACTAATCAGGACTATAGTGAAACTAATAGGGATGACAATGGTGGGGGAGGGACGGAGAAAGAGGGGATGCAAGGTTTACTTGGTTCATTGATCTTCTCATTATGTTGTTCTTGTTTCTTTGTTTGCTGTGGTTTATGTCCAGCTCTGCAGACTGACTGCCAGTAGTTCTGCTTTCCTCGTTCCCTATACTTCCTCCAAAGGCTGCCCAGTTGGTTTTATCACTGAATACATGCGACCTGCCATAATCCCTGCATATCTGCTGCTTAGCTTTGGGTGGTGTTTGAGATATCTTTATCAGATCTTGGATGTTTTGGGTCTATATTGTGTCCGGGACTTCACTACGTCAACTTTCCTGCTTGTAAGCAACATTAGAGACATTTGTCTGTTCGTAGCTTCATGTGAAGTGCTAAGTCAATGCCGAGAACGATGGGGGGGGGACTGGGTAGGAGGGCCACTGAGAAGGATGGGGGGATTCGGTGGGGGAGGGGGGGGGGGGGCGGGGAGGTGGGGGAGGGGCTACTGCCATGTGCTGCGGCAGGCAGCAGATTGGGTGTTCGGTGAAATTTAGTAACTTTGTCGGTTCAGAAACATGGCGACTCTTGTGGATTACCAAGGTGAAGTCTGCTGTATGATTTTACCAGGTTGTCTGCAAAACAAAGTGTTTCACTAGGCACAGGTGACAATAAAGCACCATGTACCATTGAATCATTGCATCTTGGTGGGTCAATTTCTCATCCCTTCCAATGGGAGACTCCTGGACCTCCGTGGAATGTTTCCCATATGAATTGGTCAAGCACCATTTCATTCACGCCTTGCACATCTCTGAACTTACGTTTCAATGCAACGTTCTTTGGCTTTGTGAGATCGTCATCCACAGATTCATCACTAGCTTGCTTGAGCCCTTGGAAACTGTAACGATGTTTGCGATGGTTGGTCTTTGGTTCGAGGTCTCTTTCAAACTGATCTAAAATAACTTTTGTGTTCTACTTGTCCTCCTTTTGCTCAAATGTCCAACTGTTGTACAACTCTGGCCCCTTCTCTCCTGTCCAGAGAAGCAGGCAGCTTGCTTTCTCACTCTCAGTGGCATTCTTTAAGACAGCTGAGCATTGGGCAACATTTCTGTCTAAATCTGGCGAAGGCATTCATTATACCAGCTGATTCCCAGCCCCACCCCCATTGCCATCCCCTTCCCCACCCCATCCCCACCCCCATCCCATCCCCTTCTCCATCCCCATCTGCACCCCACACCCCCACTCCCATCCCCTTCCCCACCCCCACCCCCACCCCACACCCCATTCCTACACCTCTATCCCCATCCCCACCCCCATTCACGCCCTTATTTATACCCATATCCTCATCCCCATCCCCATCCGCACCCACACCCCCATTCCCATCCCCAACCCCACCCTCATCCCCTTCCCCACTCCTATCCCCACCCCACCCCCATTCCTACCCCTACCCCCACTCCCATCCTCAGCCCCACCCCCATCCCCTTCCCCACCCACATCCCCACCCTCCACCCCCATTCCTACACCCCTATCCCCATCCCCCACCCCCATTCCTACACCCCTATCCCCATCCCCACCCACACCCCCACCCCTATCCCCACTCCCATCCCCATCCCCATGTACATCCCCATCCCCATCCCCAACCCCACCCTTATCCTCACTCCCATCCCCATCCTCATATGGGAACCTCTGTTTGGGTCCTCGATAATTCTCGGGGTCACTTTAAGCTAGTCTAAGCAATTTGTAGCATTCGGCGTTTAATTATCATCAGCCATGCACTGTTGACCTGTGTCCATTGAGGATTGATTTAATTGTCCCAAACCCATTTCGCTTTGGACCCATGAATGCTGCAAGAGACAAGATGTCTTTCTGGTCCAAATTGGATCAGCTGGAATTCCAGAGCATAACGCCATGTGAGCACCACGTCACCAAGTCCTCCTCACCCCAAGGACCATCTGGGAATCAACCTGCAGAGCTTGGCTTTGGATGGCAGCTGGATTTTAAGATGGATTTAGCAGCTCATTCGTTTGCATTCTTCCCTCTGTTGTTATTTCTTAAATGTTCTTGGAAACTTCGGGCTGCTGCGTTAAATCTGCCCACGCTGGCATGTCGAGTTTAGCCGAGGGTTTTCTCGTTAATTATCCCATTAAAGAGCAACATTAAATCATTCCCCTGAGTTCAGACCAAGTCCGGATCTAATGTTTCGTCAGAGACTCAGTCACGGTTCCAGAACTGGCACTGAGCATCTTTTCCCTCTCTATTTCCGTGCCAAAACACTTACTATGTTTCACATAGCATTTTGGGGGGAAAAAATCCTGTAAAATGTAGCCAAATCCCTGAGGAAACATCTCCGCTGGCACATCAAGAGTATTTGGCATACTGGGGTGTCAAAGTCAGTCCAATGATTTCAGCTCATATTAGGCCACAAAAGTAACAAGGTCTTTTAATAACAAACGACTTCAGACAGCCACGTCAAAACAGAGGAATATAATTTGTCAGAAAAATGCCCTGATACAGCCTGTTTTACATCGTAACTGTTTCCATATTCTGTGTATTTATGTGCAGTGTAGCACAATGATTAATAGGTCTTGTTAAAAATAATGGTAAAATCCTTCAGTCCAGGCATCACTTTACAGATGAGAGATGTGGGTGTATTGAGTGCAAATCCAAATCCTTCCCCTCCTTACCTTACGATAAAATCGGCAATGCTGAGGCAGGGACTGATTAAACCCTTACTAATATATGACATGAGGAAACCCATGTTTTCAAACAGATTCACCCGTGATTATATCTCATGTTCCCCTCAGGAATAGCGGGCTCATGGCAGGGCTTTCTTTGGTGAGAATAATACTATCTATTCACAGGTAATGTGGCAGCTAGATGGCGGCGGCAGTGGCAGGTGCAGGAGTACAATGATGCCGGTGAGTGGGTTGGGTCTTACGTCCCACGCACCTCAGTGGCACGGCGGTAGAGTTGCTGCCTCACAGTGCCAGAGACCCAGATACGATCCCGACTCCAGGTGCTGTCGGTACAGAGTTTGTGCGTTATCCCCGTGACCCGCGGGAGTTTTCTCCGGGTGCTCTGGTTTCCTCCCGCACTCTAAAGGTATATAGCTTTGTAGGTTAATTAGCTTGGTATAATTGTAAATTGTCCCCAGTGTGTGTAGGATTGCTTTAGTGTGTGGTGATCGCTGGTCGGTGCGGACTAAGTGGGCCGAAGGGCCTATTTCCGCGCTGTATCTCTAAACAAAACTAAAATATAGCATATTGATGTAATCATAAAGAACGTGTGCCAGTGTAAAGTTTACTGGACTTTACCTTGCACTAAACATTATACTCTTTATCCTGTATCTGTTCACTGTGGATGGCTTGATTGTAATCACCTATGGCCTTTTTGCCGACTGGAATGCACGCAACAAAAAGCTTTTCACTGTACCTCAGTACACTTGACAATAATAATAAACTAAATAAGCTAAACTAAACTAAACTAAACCAGAGATTTGATATGTCATGGAATAAAGTCAAGAGTCACGAGTGATTTATTGTCATGTGTACTGAAATGGAACAAAGAAATTGCAGCAGCAAAAACAGGTTTGTAAACACAATAGTCTCAATAGTCTAACAAACCTGTGCAGATGCACAAAGGACAGTATACTAATTGGTATAGCAAAGTAAAGTAAAGCTACCCTAATGCACAGGACCGCAAGAGGTACTCAGAGCGGTGGATGCAGCCTGGTTTACCATGGCCATAGCTCTCCTCACCGTTGCAAAGATCTACATGACGCACAGCTTCAAGAAGGCCGCGTCTTTCACCAAGGATTTCCACAATCCACATCGTATCCTCTTCTCGCTGCGACTGTTGGGCAGGAGGTACAGAAGCCTGAAGTCACATACGACCAAGAACGGCTACTGTCTTACAAATGCCATGTCCTTGAACCCGACCGGCACAACACAAATCAACAACACCACACGAAGGGTGACCTCTGGCACTATCATAGACTTCTTTTTGACTGTCTTGTCGAATTTATGTACAATTTATGTTATTGTGTGCTGTCTTAGTCTCTGTGACTGTGACACTACTGTAAGCTGGATTCCCATTATAACAATACCTCTGTATTTGTGCACATGACAATAAACAACATCAGCACATTAGATGGCACAGTTGTGCAGCGGTAGAGTTGCTGCCTCACAGGACCAGAAACCCGGGTTCGATCCTGACTACAGGTGCCGCCTGTACGGAGTTTGTGCGTTCTTCCTGTGGCCGCCTGAGTTTTCTCCGGGTGCTCCGGTTTCGTCCCACACTCCAAAGAGCGGTGGATGCAGCCTTGTAGGTTCATTGGCTTCTGTAATTGGTACCTGGTTTGTAGGATAGAACTGGTGTATGGGTGAAAACACATATCTCCACTTTGTATCTTTTTTTGTAAAACAGCATGTGTAGTTCCTTGTGTCTCCATTCTTCATGTGTTGATTTCCTACTTGAGATTATGTACTTACACAATGATATTCCCAATCACATGATGTTGGGGGAGTCCAGAACCAGGGGTCACAGTTTAAGAATAAGGGGTAGACGATTTAGGACTGAGATGAGGGAGACCTTTTTCACCCAGAGAGTTGTGAATCTGTGGAATTCTCTGCCACAAAAGGCAGTGAAGGCCGATTCACTGGATGTTTTCAAGAGAGCATTAGTTTTAGTTCTTAGGGCTAAAGGAATCAAGAGATTTGGGGGAAAAGCAGGTACGGGGTACTGATTTTAGATGATTAGCCATGATCATATTGAACCGGTGGCGCCAGCAATGGCTGCCTTGCCAACAGTCTGTCTGTCTGTCCCTTCCTTCTCTGTTGTTTCTCTAGTCTGTGTTAAATGTATGTTTTTAGTGTTCTTTAGCTTGTTTTATATGGGGGGTGGCGGGGAGGGGTTGGGGGAAACTTTGATAAAAATCTCTTACCTCGACGGAGATGCGATTTTTATCCGTATCGTGTCTCTGTCCGCATTGCGGCCTAACATTGAAGAGCTGGCGGCCTCTGCTGAAGACTGACTTCGGGAGCTCCAACCGCGGAAGCCTGTGGACTTTAATATCGTGGAGCTGGCGGTTCCTGGTTAGAGACTGACTTCGGGAGCTCCAAACCACAGGAGCTTTGACCACCCCAATCGTGGGAGCTTCGACCACCGCGACACGGGAGCTTCGTACGCCCTGATGCAGGCGCTTTGACTGCCCCGATCGCGGGGCCTTCGATTGCCGGCTGCAGGATCTTCAATCGCCCTGACGTGGGAGAAAAATGAGGGAAGAAGATTAGACTTAATTGCTTTCCATCATGGTGAGGAATGTGAAATCCGCTGTGGTGGATGTTTATGTTAACTTTTATGTAGTTGTGTGTCGTGTTGCTTTTTTTAGTTTGGGTGTATGGTAATACGAATATCACTGTACCTTAATTGGTACACGTGTCAATAAAAGACCTTTGAAACCTTTGAAACCTTTGAATGGCGGTGCTGGCTCAAAGGGCCGAATGGCCTATACCTGCACCTATTTTTCTATGTTTCTATGATATGACTTTCCTGAACCTTGTCACCATCTCCACAGGTTTCACCAGTGTATTGTTGAAACAGAGCAAGAACCTTTATCCACTATTATTGCCGCATGTTTAAAAGCAAATAGGGGGGAAAAATGAATGCATCTGTCAAGCGGGGAAATTATGCTGACTGTCCAAGATAGTATTTGCATTGTCAGCCAACAGACACATCCTCAAAGGAAGCAGTCAGTCAGATGGTTGTAATTCTTGTAACTAAATATTTAATCTTCGCTATGATGAAACTCATGGGAGGCAGCTTTCTGGCTCAATATGGGAACAGGATACGTTCTGGCAAAAGATCATGGATTTAAAAAGTTAACTCCCCCTTCACGGATACTGCCTGACTTAGAGAATGTTGAATTCTCTAATTTTAGGTAACTTATACAAACACTCCCCTACCCCCGACCTCCACTAAAAGTTGGTTAACCAGTTCCACAGTTCACAACGACGTATCCCTCTTGGGATCACACCAACACTAAGCTAACAATCGGCCGATTGGAACCACCCCACCTGATGTCATCTGTTGCTGGCTCTGATTTGTCCTGGTCTTTTCTTGCTTCCAGTTCTTTCCCCTACAAATCAGTCTGAAGAAGGGTCTCGACCCGAAGCGTCGTCACCTGTCCATTTTCTCCAGAGCTGCTGCCTGACCCGTTGAGTAACTCCAGCACTTTGTGTCTATCTTTGCTGCCCGATTTGCTCAGCTTTCCCAGCGTTTCCAGTTTCGACGTCAAGATTTCAGTTCTAACTTTCTTTTGGTGGAGGAAGAGTCAAATGATTATTCTTGGGAAGAGAAGGAAGGTGAGATTGAAATCAGAGAGTGGGTTCCTATGTGATTGATTAGAGAAATTGTACACTTCAACACGTCAACTACCCGACGTTACCTGTAGCACAGACCCGAGATGTGTGACGTTACGACCTTCGCTTGTCAAGTGTCAAGATAGTCAAGAGAGTTTTATTATAATAAAATAACTGCAGATGCTGGTACAAATCGATTTATTCACAAAATGCTGGAGTAACTCAGCAGGTCAGGCAGCATCTCGGGAGAGAAGGAATGGGTGACGTTTCGGGTCGAGACCCTTCTTCAGACTGATGTCAGGGGGGCGGGACAAAGGAAGGATATAGGTGGAGACAGGAAGATAGAGGGAGATCTGGGAAGGGGGAGGGGAAGAGAGGGACAGAGGGACTATCTAAAGTTGGAGAAGTCGATGTTCATACCACTGGGCTGCAAACTGCCCAGGCGAAATATCAGGTGCTGTTCCTCCAATTTCCGATGGGCCTCACTATGGCACTGGTGGAGGCCCATGACAGAAAGGTCAGACTGGGAATGGGAGGGGGAGTTGAAGTGCTCGGCCACCGGGTGATCAGTTTTGTTAATGCGGACCGAGCGCAGGTGTTCAGCGAAGCGATCGCCGAGCCTGCACTTGGTTTCGCTGATGTAAATAAGTTGACATCTGGAGCAGCGGATGCAATAGTTGAGGGGGGAGGTAAAGGGACAGGTGTTGCATCTCGTGCGGTTGCAGGGGAAAGTGCCCGGGGTTGGGGTGGTTTGGGTAGGAAGGGACGAGTGGACCAGGGAGTTACGGAGGGAACGGTCTCTGCGGAACGCAGAGAGGGGAGGGGATGGGAAGATATGGCCAGTGGTGGGGTCCCGTTGTAGGTGACGGAAATGTTAGTGGATGATATGTTGGATCCGCTGGCTGGTGGGGTGGAAGGTGAGAACGAGGGGGATTCTGTCCTTGTTGCGAGTGGGGGGAGGGGGAGCAAGAGCAGAGCTGCGGGATGTAGAAGAGACCCTAGTGAGAGCCTCATCTATAATGGAGGAGGGGAAGCCCCGTTTCCTGAAGAATGAGGACATCTCGGAAGCCCTAGTGTGAAACACCTCATCCCGGGCGCAGATGCGGCGTACACTGAGGAATTGGGAGTAGGGGATAGACTTTTTGCAGGGGACCGGGTGGGAAGAAGTGTAGTCCAGATAGCTGTGCGAGTCAGTGGGTTTATAGTAAATGTCCGTCACTTGTCTGTCTCCTGTGATGGAGATGGTGAGGTCCAGAAACGGGAGGGAGATGTCGGAGATAGTGTTGGTCGATGGGGATTGGCTGGTTCTACGGTCGAGGAAGAAACGGAGGGCGTCGAGAC
Organism: Rhinoraja longicauda; assembly: GCF_053455715.1. Classification (NCBI taxonomy): domain Eukaryota; kingdom Metazoa; phylum Chordata; class Chondrichthyes; order Rajiformes; family Arhynchobatidae; genus Rhinoraja; species Rhinoraja longicauda. The sequence goes on from NC_135955.1 coordinate 15,281,343, forward strand.
CATCCTTGTGGGGGATGGAAGTGTAGAGTGACTGGACAGTGTTGGTCGATGGGGATTGAGAGAGTTTTATTTTCACATGTCCTAGATAGAACAATGAAATTCTTACTTGCTGCAGCACAATAGAATATGTAAACTCAGTACACTGTAAACAACATGATAAATGAGAGAGAGAAAAGAAAGTGTCAGCAGGAAGAGTTTTCATCTATTAACCGGGTGGACCTGCAACACAGAGCCGTTTTCCATATGTAGAAAAGATCAAATTTACACTGAGGGGGTCTGTGAAAAAGTTTTATTCAAAATGGGAACCTTTTCTGTCACACTTTGAGAGTCTAAAAGAACTACCCACTGACTGAGGGCACTTGATTGTAGTTGGGGATCTGCCTTTAATTATGTTTTACTTTTATTTATTTACTTATTTTTATAGACAATAGACAATAGGTGCAGGAGTAGGCCAATCGGCCCTTCGAGCCAGCACCGCCATTCAATGTGATCATGACTGATCATTCTCAATCAGTACCCCGTTCCTGCCTTCTCCCCATACCCCCTGACTCCGCTATCCTTAAGAGCTCTATCTAGCTCTCTCTTGAATGCATTCAGAGAATTGACCTCCACTGCCTTCTGAGGCAGAGAATTCTACAGATTCACAACTCTCTGACTGAAAAAGTTTTCCCTCATCTCCGTTCTAAATGGCCTACCCCTTATTTTTAAACTGTGGCCCCTGGTTCTGGACTCCCCAAACATTGGGAAGATGTTTCCTGCCTCTAACGTGTCCAACTCCTTAATAATCTTATACGTGTTTACACAAGTGCCGATTACCTCACAGGATGGCTGATGCATAATGAATGAGTGTATCCTGAACCATCTGACATGTTGTAGATATGTATGGGCCTGCGCCTTGGAAGAATGTAGAGGTTTTGCTGTCAAATTGTGCATTTGTATTTGTGATATGATGTATTGTGAACACATCAGCTGCAAAGGGGTGTCCAGGGAGGGTGGGTGAGGGTTATTTTTGTTGTTATATATAAAAAACAAAATGGAGAGGAATGTAATGAATTACGTCAATCGTATTGTATCTTTTCTTCAATAAAAATAAATATTAAAAAATAAATTTAAAAAAAAAGAATTATGGAACATAGAACATAGGTCAGGACACAGAACAGTACGGCACAGGAACGGGCTCTTCAGCAAACTGACCTTATCTGCCTGTGCATGATCCATATCCCTCTATTCCCTGCACTTCCATGGGCTTATCTGTAAGCTGCTTAAAAAACCACTATGGTATCAGCCTCCACCACCACCTCTGGCAATGTGACCCAGGCCCCCACCACTCTGTGTGTAAAGTATGTGGTCCGCACATCTCCATTAAACTTCCCCCCCTCTCACATCTCAATCATATGATTATCACATATGAAGGACCAAAGCATGACAGATACTTGTAAACTTTGGTCTAACAGGTTCCTCCAGAGCAGCATCTGTGAATCAGCAAATCAAACGTCAAAAGAGTCAAAAGTGATAATTGTCATATGTACAATCTACGAATAATGAAATCTTGCAGCAGCATAACAGTTCTGTAAACACAATGCACATAGATTTTGTTATTTTGTTATTTGGTTTAGTTTATTGTCACATGTAACCAGTCAGCGGAAAGACTATATGAGGTTACAATCAAGCCGTCCACAGAGTACATAAAGAGAAATAACATGTAGTGCAAGATAAAGTACGGTAAAGTCCTATTAAAGATAGTCCAAGAGTCTTCAATGAGCTAGGTATTAGCTCAGGACCGCTCTTTAGTTGTTGGTAGGATGGTTCAGTTACCTGTTAGCAGCTAGGAAGAAACTGTCTCTGAATCTGAAGGGGTGCATTTTCACACTTCTGTACCTCTTGCCTGATGGGAGAGGGAAGAAGAGGGAGTGATCGGGGTGAGACTGGTCCTTGATTATGCTGGTGGTCTGGCTGAGGCAGCGTGAACTGCAAATGGAGTCAATGGAAGGGAGGTTGGTTTGTGTAAAACCAGATATAAAAAAACAAAACACTATCCTACACGCTTGGGACAATTTACAATTTTACAGAAGCCAATTAGCCTACAAACCTATATGTCCTTTTTTGGAGTGTGGGAGGAAGCTGGAGCTCCTGGAGAAAACCCACGCAGGTCATGGGGAGAACGTACAAACTCAGTACCAGCACCCGTAGCCAGGATTGAACCCGGGTCTCTGGCGCTGTAAGGCAGCAACTCTACCGCTGCGCCACCGTGCCGCCCCTTGTGGTTGTGAACTCGAGTGGCAATGCGCGGATTGGCTGGGATGACACGGAAGGATCGGAGGGTAATTTATTGGACTTTTGAAATCTCTCTGTCAACACACTCGGATGAAGATGGTGCTCAGGGTGTAAATTATTCACATCGCCAAATATTTATTTAATCCACATGAGCATATTTACGCTTTGGTGCCACTCAGCACTTTGCGTGACTTTGATTTGTTATGATCGTTGATCATACTATCTGGGAAGCACTGCTTGGTTCCCGCAAAGTGCAGGGGTACATTGTTAGAGGCCGCACGCTCATAGCCTTTTATGTGGGACATGTTGGCTGGGCACTTCATCTGTTTTCATTAAATTCACAAAGCCGATTACTGCTCTGGATTTGGCAATACTCTTGGGGGCCGAGAGAAGGAAAATCATTGGACGGAGCTGTACTTGAGTCGGGAGTGGGGGTGGTGGAGGCAGGTGTGAAACACTTCCTGTGGAGCTCTAACGCGGAAAAAAAATGGTTTAAAAATCAAGTCTCTGGTGGGAAATATCTTTCCTCCCGTTGTTTTTGACTGTCAGCTGAGAAGTCCAATTCTTTCATGTTTCATTATCCAGCCACAAAGTTAGTTCACAGGTGATAGGTGTTCGGTTACCGTGGAAACCTCTCTTTACTTTCACTCTTTAGAGATACAGCGCAGAAACAGGCCCTTTGGCCCACCGAGTCCGCGCCGACCAGCGATCACCCCGTACACTAGCACTATCCTACACACTACGGACAATTTTACAACTTACCGAAGCCAATTAACCTAGAAACGTGCACGTCTTTGGAGTGCGGGAGGAAACCAGAGCACCTGGAGAAAATCCACGCGGTCATGGGTAGAATGTACAAACTCCATACAGACAGCACCCATAGTCAGGATCGAACCCAGGTCTCCAACGCTGTAAAGCAGCATCTCTTCCGCTGCGCCACCGTGCCGCCCTTATCATCTCTCCTGGGTGATAGAAAGAAACCGCTGTTCCTGCTGCCCTATTTGAATGATGATTTGCTATAATTATAGAAAAGGGAACATTAACCCTTTACCCTTAAATCTACCTTCTTCAACTAACTCCTCTGGCACCTCGTTCCATCTACCCATCACCCTGTGCGTGAAAAAGTTGCCACTCAGATTCCTATTACATCTTTCCCCTCTCACCTTTAACATATGTCTCCTGGTTCTTGATTCGCCTGCTCTGGGTAAAAAAAAAATCATTTATGCTATCTATTCCCCTCATCCTTCTGCCTTTGAAAGAATAGTCCCAGCCTGCCCAACCTCTCCCTACAGCTCAGGCCCTCCAGTCCTGGAATGTGGGAGGAAACCAGAGCAACCGGAGAAAACCCACGCGGTCACGGGGAATGTACAAACTCCAAGCGGACGGCCCCCGTAGTCAGGATTGAACTCGGGTCTCTGGTGCAGTGAGAGAACAACTCTATCAACAGAGCCACTGTGCTGCCCAACTTTAATCGTGTTCTCAATCACAGGTCAAATGTCACTGAGGTTGGTGTCACTTCAGCTGTGAAGTTGGTGAATATTATCACTTGTTAAAATTTGCCATTCGGTGAATTAGCCGGTGAGCTAGTCAGATGAATCATTGGAAGATTTGAGAATGGAAACAGGCCCTTCGGCCCACTGAGTCCACCCTGACCATCAAGTACCCGTTCACACAAATTTTCTGTTGTCCCACGTTCTCATGCACTCACCCACACACTAAGGGCAATTTACCATGGCCGATTCAACTACAAACCCGTATGTCTTTGAGCTGTGGCAGGAAACCGGAGCACCCGGGGAAACACCATGAGGTCGCAGGGAGAACGTGAAAGCTCCACATGGACAGCACCCGAGGTCAGGATCGAACTCGGATCACTGGCACTGTGAGGCAGCAGCTCTACCAGCTGTGCCACTTTGTGCCGCTCCGAGTCATCGGTCACTGTTGCAACTTGAGTGCTGTCTGAGTGGAGCTTGCACGTTCTCCTTGTGACCACAAGGGTTTCCTCCGGGCGCCCCGGATTTCCTCACCGCAACTCAATTAAGCGCAAGTTAGTGGATGGTCAAAGACATGCAGGTTCGTAGTTTAATCGGCCACTGTAAATTGCCCTTAGTGTGTGGGTGAGTGAATGAGAAGGTGGGGCAACATAGAATCAGAGTATTGATGAAGGGAATGGGTGAGAGAGATGAAGGCCCGATGGGCAAAGGAATGAAGTCAGGGAAGGGTGTGGGGAATAAATCCATACAACAAGTCCTAGAGGTAATTAATATCTGCAGCCACAAAAGGCAATGAGCCAAGAGTTTAATGAAAAGTCTCCTTCATAGGTTTGGGCCAGAGGTCATTGGAAACTGACAGTGCAATCACAGTCAAAGGAATTCAGTAAACCATAAGTGTAAGTACACCAGTGGAGGAGCAGCTAAATCACAGACACTTCAAAGATGAACCATCTGCTAGAAAATACAGGATGCATCTCAGACTTGGAGTTGCCAGGAAAATAGAATTATTATGTGGGAAGGCCCTGAAACAGCGATTTACAACCAGGGCTTGTCTCATTTATTTTAAAGAGCTTTAGCCCTTTTCAGTATTTGATCTCATTTCCTACTTGCGCAGCCTGTCTTAAAGTTACGTCTCAGAAAGAGTTTGGGAGAAAGAAAGGAGTTGACTCAATTTTCTGAAACTGTCTATGGTTTTCCTGCGTTACATGTTATGGAGCATCGTTCCTGAGGACGATGGCGCAGCGGTAGAGTTGCTGCCTTGCAGCGCCAGAGACCCGGGTTCGATCCTGACTACGGGTGCTGTCGGTACAGAGTTTGTACGTTCTCCCTGTGACTGCGTGGGTTTTTGTCCGGTGCTCCGATTTCCTCCCACAATCCAAAGATGTGCAGGTTTGTTAGTTAATTGGCCTCTGTAAAATTCTCCCTAGTGTGTAGGGTAGAACGAGTGTACAGGGATCGCTGGTCGGTGCGGACTCAGTGTGTCGAAGGGCCTGCTTCCACGCTGTATCTCCCAACTAAACGGAACTAAACTAAACTAAACAATGATCCTTGGCAAGCACACATCACCCATTTGCTTGCAGAATAAATGCATAAGAATTATAGCAAGTATATTAAATTTTTGTTGAAGGTTATATTGGGCTGACATTATCATCCATGGTCATTGGGGAATTCAATCCCAGTTTCAGTTCGGACCTTTGATGTTTGTATACTATCAGTTGGAATTTATTATTTCAAAAGATATTTCCAAAGGAAACATTAGCTCCTATAAAGATGTAAGGTTTTTATTGGAGCTACACATTAATTGTACCTCAGGTAGTTATAAAATCAGTCCTCTGGACTACAAGATATCTTTCAACATAAAAGAGTGTTCTGCAGAGGTGACCTAGTTTAGTTTAGTTCAGTTTATTGCCACTTGTATTGAGGTACAGTGAAAAGCTTTTGTTGCGTGCTAACCAGTCAGTGGAAAGACAATGCTTGATTACAATCGAGCCGTCCACAGTGTACAGATACAGGATAAAGGGTTTAACTTTTAATGCAAAATAAACCCCAGTAAGGTCCAATTAAAGATAGTTCAAAGGTCTCCAATGAGTTAAATGGGGGAGGGGGTGTCAGGACTACTCTCCAGTTGGTGATAAGATGGTTCAGTTGCTTGATAACAGCTGGGAAGAAACTGTCCCTGAATCGGGAGGCATGCGTTTTCACACATCTGCATTCGTTTGTTTAATAGGAGAAGCGAGAAGAGGGAGTGACCAGGGTACGACTTATCCTTGATCGTGCTGGTGGCCTTGCCGAGGCAGCGTGAAGTGTAAATGGAGTCAATGGAAGGGAGGTCGGTTTGCGTGATGGTCTGGGCTGCGTCCACGACTGTGTGCAATTTCTTGCGGTCTCGGATGGAGCTGTTTGCAAACCTTGCGGTGACCCTTGAAGGATTTTATATTTAAGTGAAGAGAAACAAGTTCCACTCATAGGGAGGGGCATACGAGGGGGACATCTAACCTGCCGCTGCATTCCAGACATCAATTCTATCTCACAGATGAGGCCATGAAATTAAAATTTGGTTAAAACATCTGAACATAGAAATTAGGAGCAAGGGTAAATCATTTAGCTTTGTGAGCCTTCTCAGCAATTCAACATGATCATGGCTGAGTTTAGTTTAATTTAGTTTGGACAGACAGCGCGGAAACAGGCCCTTCGGCCCACCCAGTCCGGGCCAACCAGCGATCCCCGTACACTAGTGCTTTCCTGCACATTAGGAACAATATACAATTATTACCTACAAATCTGTACCTCTTTGGAAGGTGGGAAGAAACCGGAGTCCCCGGAGAAAACCCATGCTGTCACAGGGAGAACATGCAAACTCAGTGCAGACAGCACCCATAGTCAGGATCGAACCCGGGTCTCCGGCACTGTAAGACAGCAACTCTACCATTGCGCCACAGTGCCACCCTGATTATCCATGATCCCCTTGTCATATGATCACTTGATCATTAAGAAACATAATTGCAGTAAAACTCCTTTATCTCGGGACTTTAATGTTATCAGACTGGTGGATTTTCTGCAAAATTCTAATGATATACCAGCATGCCTATGATTATTTTTCCTATTAGATGTTACACAGTAGTATAATAAATTTTCTTGAGAACTGAGTAAATTTAAAAGGAGCATGGGAACTGGGGCCTAAAGGAAATGAGAGAACCAGGGGTTTGGTGTGTTAAAGACTGTGGGAAGTAGGGGTTTAGTGCGTTCAAGGGAACGTGGAAATGGTCGCTTTTGGCAATAAAGAGGGCGTGCAAAGTGAGGGTTTGATGTGTTAAATGGAGCGTGGAAAACATGGGGTTTTGTGTGTTAAAGGGAGAGTGGGAGGTAGGTGTTTGGTGGGTTACAGGGAGTGTGGGAACCGGGGGGGAAGGTGTTGGTGTGTAAAGGGAGCGTGGGAAGTTAGGGCTTTAGTGTGTTAAAGGGAATATGGGAATTAGGGGGTTCATGTATTAGTGGGAGTGTGGGAAGTAGGGGTTTGGTGTGTGAAAGTGAGCGTGTAAGTATGGCCACATTCACAAAATGCTGGAGTAACTCAGCAGGTCAGGCAGCATCTCGGGAGAGAAGGAATGGGCGACGTTTCGGGTCGAGACCCTTCTTCAGACTGAAGTATGGCCAGTTGACCTATTCCTTCCCTCCAGAGATGCTACCTATCCCGCTGAGTTACTCCAGCATTTTGCATCTATCTTCAGTGTAAACCTGCATCTGCAGTTTCTCTCTACACAAGAGGACAATCATGGTGAAGGGGTAAATACACAGAGTCTTTTACCTACAGTCGTGGAATCAAGAACCAGAGGACATAGGTTTGAGATGAGGGGGGAAAGATTTGATAGAACTTGAGGGGCAACGTTTTGTACACGATGGATGGTGGGTGTATGGATCAAGCTGCTGGAGGAGGTGGTTGAGACAGCTACTAACACAATGTTTAAGAAGCATATAAATAGATACATGGATAGGATAGCTTTAGAAGGATATGGGCCAAATGCAGGCAGGTGGGATTAGTGTAGTTGCGGCATGTTGGTCAGTGTGGACAAGTTGGGCCAAAGGGCCTGTTTCCACGCTGCATGACCCCATGACTAAGGCTTCCTCCAATAGAATAAGTATTACCAATCTCAGCATGGGGAATGCTTCAATGTACGCTACTGGAGGGAAGTCGTTGCAGTTATAAAAGACATTACTGAGGCCACAATTAGAGTATTGTGCTCAGTTATAGGAACCGTGTTGTCAAGCTGGAAAGGGTGCAGAGGAGATTTACGAAGATGTTGCCAGGACTCGTGGGACTGAGCGAAAAGGAGAGGTTGAGCAGGCTAGGACCTTGGAGCGCAGGATGATGACGGGTGACCTTATAGAGGTGCATAAGACCACTATTGAACATCATTGAACACTATTGAACTATTGAAGATCACGAGAGGAATAGATAGAGTAAATGCACAAAGACTTTTATCTAGAGTAGAGAAATCAAGAACCAGAGAACATGGGTTTAATGTGTGGGTGTGGGAAAGATTTAATAGGAACCTAAGGGGCAACTTTTTTGCACAAAGGGTGTAGGTGCATGGTATGTGCTGCCGAGGTGGTCATTGAGGCAATGTTTAAGAAACATCTGGACAGGTGCGTGGACAGAATAGGTTTAGAGGGAAATGAGTCAAACACAGGCAGGTGGGACTAGTGTAGATGGGGAATGTTGGTTGGCATGGGCAAGTTGGGCCAAAGGGCATGTTTCCTCGCTGTGTGACTCTTTGCCTCTTTGGCTAAGGCTGCCATCAGCGTTCCCAACATGCATGGGGAATGCATCAAAGTATGCTGCAGGAGTTACCTAGCTAAGCCAAATGTATGGCGGTCGGAGACACATCCCAGATGACTCTGCTTATCTGATACAAGGGTTAACTCAGTGGAAGACACCAACAAATGGGAGAATTATACTTACCCCATGCCTAAGCAGATTTAAGGATATTTTTGACTGGTATGATTTGTTAGTGACATGATTGATTATGGATAGCAGCGTGGACATTCAACATTCCCCTAATTCCCAATCCTCCCTTTCCCATCAGAAGCTAGAAAAAATATGTATTTGAAATGTTTGCTGTGCAGCTGAAAATGTATCAATTGGTCTTTGGCAAGCCACTGTAGAATCAAATACGAGTTTGCACCGAGCATTTGCTACATCCACTTGCAAGATAACTCTATCAAGCCATTGTAAAGAATATTGATTTCTTGTTGAATTTTGTCTGGTTAATGTTACATCGTACTGATGTTCTATCGGATGCTTTGTAGCATCGACTTGGAGAATTCACAGCATTAACTGCCCTGGGAATCTTTTCCATCAAAGGGGTTGAAGTGGAATTCAGACCCAGCTTCGGTCTCTGGCAGTCACAGTGGTTGTTTTCCAGATTTTACTGAGCAAGGGAACAGAAATCTTTAGGAATTTCCTGCTGCAATAAATATAGAGTGCCAGTCAGCAGATATATTGAACATCTCAAACATTCCCCCCAACGAGATCGTATATTCTAGTCCCGAGTCGTAGGGTCATAGAGCATGGAAACAGGCCCTTTGGCCCAACTAGTCCAAGCCGGCCAACATGCCAATGATTCAATGATTCCAATGGTACTTTGTCAGGTGTACTCCATTGTTTTGTATACAATCTGGTAAAATCATACTGGAGATAAGAACAATCATAGCTAAGTTCAAAGGTGTAAGAATAGTAGACTTCGCCGAGGCAGTACACAAAGAATTGCCATGTTTCTGGCACCAAATTGTGCCCTGCAAGTTTCAAAGTTCGTAATAGTACAGAGTCTAATCTTGGCCTTAAACGTTCATTGTCCTGCTGGGTCTACACTACATTAGTCCCACTAATCCGAAGAAGGGTCTCGACCCGAAACTTCACTTATTCCTTTTCTCCAGAGATGCCGCCTGACCTACCGAGTTACTCCAGCATTTTGTGTCCATCTTTGGTGTAAACCAGCATCTGCTGTTCCTGCCTATAAACTAGTCTCACCTGCCCGAGCTTGGCTCGTATCCCTCTAAACCTTTCCAATCCACGTACCTGACTAGATGTCTTTTAAATATTGTTATAGTACCCACCTCAGCGACCTTCACTGGCAGCTCGTTCCATATACCCAACACCCTCTTTTGCTTCATTAGCAAAATGGCTGCGCCATCATTCTCCGAGCTCATGGTTTCACACCCTGGTTTAAACACGTTACGCAGGCAGTCACTCCAGCCAAGGACTGACGGGAATCCTTCAAATAATATCCTAATGGGGGATGTGCTTGGGCATGGCAATACTGTACTGGACTGTTTGTAAGAAAATAATTCCATTGTACGTTTGCATTTCGTAAATGTGACAATAAAAGCACCATTGACCCACTAAACTTTAAAGTTTACCCCGTGGAGTTTGCACGTTCTTCCCCCTATGCTCCAGTTTCCTCCCACGACTCAAAGATGTGCAGATTGATTGGCCACTTACTTTGCCCCTGGTTTTTTAACTGAGTGACGGAGTCGGGAGGGAATTGATGAGCATGTGGACAGAATGAAATGGCATTAGCCGAAGTGAGTGCTTGATGGACAGCATGCATTTGGTGGGCTGAAGGGCCTGTTTCCATGCTGTGTGATTCTATGATTCTGTACGTTGTACATACATAATTGTTTAGATAGAATGGACAAAATACCCAGGGTGGTGGGAACCAGAATAGTAGGTCAGAGATTGTAAGGAGTGAAGGGAAGGTAGAAGTTAGGATGAAGGAAGGACAGACAGACGAGAGGTGAAGGAACACAGTGAAGCTGATGGGCTGATGTGCGCTTATTTCAATGCAAGTATTGTGTGAAAGCAGGCGTACGTAGATCCTGGATCGGTGCATGGGACTATGATGTGGTGGCCGTTGTGGAAATGTGGTGGCGAGAGGGCCTCGACTGGTGCAGCGGTAGAGTTGCTGCCTTACGGCGCAAGAGACCCGGGTCCAATCCAGACTACGGGTGCTGTCTGTATGGAGTTTGTACGTTCTCCCTGTGAACGCGTGTGGGTTTTCCTCCAGGAGACAGACACAAAAAAGCTGGAGTAACTCAGCAGGCCAGGCAGAGAAGGAAATCGGTGACGTTTCAGGTTGAGAGTCCCTTCTTCAGACTGATTATGGATGAGGGAAATGACAGATATAGACAGTGATGAAGGGAAACGAGAGATAGAGACAGCGATATCTCCAGTTGTCCTCCAGGAGCGCTACTTTCCTCCCACATCCCAAAGACGTGCAGGTTTTTAGGTTAATTGACTTCTGTAAATTGTCCCTGTAAGCGTGTAGGATAGAACTAGTGTACGGGTGATCGATGGTTAGCGTAAACCACGTGAGCCAAAAGGCCCATTTCCACACTGTATCTCTAAAACTATGACTGTCAGCTCCATGTTCCGGGATTTCAATGTTTCTGTCGTGATAGAGGGGAGGGAAAAGACGCGGGGAGGTTACTCTGTTAATCAGGAAGACTGTCACAGCAGCACTCGGAGATAGCACACTGGAGGAACATTGTACGCTGATGGGCTTGCTCCTGTGCTGCACTGTTCTATGTTCATAAGTTCATAATTTCATAAGTTATAGGTGCAGAATTAGGCCATACGGCCCATCAAGTCTACTCCACCATTCAATCATGGCTGATCTATATTTCCTTCTCAACCCTATTCGCCTGCCTGCTTCTCATAACCCTCGACACCCGTACTAATCAAGAATCTGTCAATCTCCACCTTAAAAACATCTATTGACTTGGTCTCCACTGCGGCAATGAATTCCGCAGATTCAGAATCAGAATCAGAATCAGAATTACCTTTATTGTCATCCAAAAAAACCCCCAAGTCTTTTGGACGAGATTTCGTCACCCACAGTCCAACAATAAGAGCAATAAAATAAGCAGATTTGCACACAACCACAAACCAACACAAAACAAAAAAAGAAACATCCATCACAGTGAGTCTCCTCCAGTCACCTCCTCACTGTGATGGAAGGCCAGAATGTATTTTCTCTTCCCCTGCCTAAAGAAACCCTCTGACTAAAGAAATTCCTCCTCATCTCCATTCTAAAGGTACGTCCTTTTAATCTGAGGCTTTGGCCTCTAGTCCCAGACTCTCCCACTCGTGGAAACATCCTCTCCACATCCACTCTATCTTGATCCTTCACTTTACGATACGTTTCAATGAGGTCCCCCCTCATTCTTCTAAACTCCAGCAAGTACAGGCCCAGTGCCGTCAAAGGCTCATCATACATCAACCCAATCGTTCCTGGGATAATTCCCCTAAACCGCCTCTGGAGTCTCTCCAACACCAGCATATCCTTCCTGCCTCAGATATGTGACCCAAAACTGTTTTATGTTCGATTCAATATTTTAACATAACATAACATAACATAAATTTTTGCAGGTACTTTATAATTCCGAAGTTGTGACTGTGATACAGTCTGCAAACACTGGTCTCACTTCCGAAGTTAACTTCTACACTGCAGGCAGCTTCCAGAACCATTAACTGCGGTAGATTCTCAGCTGTGGAAACAGAACATTGCCAGTTTGAACTTGCGATCACCCAAGGAGCCTGCCAAGTTGCTCTGATTTAATTTTCCTGCAACGTTTTGCGTTTCGCCAGGGCCAAGTAGGATTATATCCCGTCTGTGCCAAGGGTCTTTGATTCAGACATTGTATGACTGGCCCAGTGCTTGGGCCAAATGCAATCCTGTCAAAGAAAGAAAGGAAAGGCTTTAGCGTTATATGGTGCTTTTTATGACTTCAGGACATCCCAAAGTGCTTCATAGCTAATGAAGTAACTGCTAAATGTTGTAAAGTACTAAACACGAGAGCCAGTTCATGGAGGGCACAGAACCACGAACAGCAATTCCAGGTTGGCCATAATAGTTTATTTTAGTGATGTTAATCGGCAGATAGCAGAAAACCCAGAGAACACCATGTTTTCTTGAACTGTGTGGCGAGAGTTTTCTACTCTCTTCAAGGAAAGTTGAGACTTTGGAATTAACCTCCATAAAAAGGCCAACATTTTTGGATAATGCCTCATCCCCTTCTGTACTGCATTTGGAGGGTTAGCATGTGTTTTGTCCTTAAATCTCCAGGTTGAACTTAAAATCTTTGATGGTGGTGCTACCTGGATGCATGGTTTAGTTTGGTTTGGTTTAGATTAGTTTAGTTTAGCTTAGTTTAGTTTAGTTTAGTACAGTTTAGTTTAGTTTAAATGTAATAAAAATCAACTGCAGATCCTGGTTTGTACCACATAATGTTGGAGTAATTCAGTGTGTTGGTAATTGCTGGAATAATTCAGCTGGAATAACTCAGGCACATCTGTGGAGAAAATGGATAATTTTGTCCAATTTCTCCACAGATACTGCCTGACCCATTGAAATACTCCAGCTTTTTGTTGTCCATTTTTAGTTTAGTTTAGTTTAGCTTAGTTTAGTTTCGTGATACAACATGGAAAGAGGCCCTTCGGCCCACTGAGACTATACCAACATTGACCATCCGCTTATGCTAGGTATCACAAAAAGCTGGAGTAACTCAGCGGGTCAGGCAGCATCTCAGGAGAGAAGGAACGGGTGACGTTTCGGGTTGAGACCCTTCTTCAGACTGATGTCAGGGGAGGGGGTGGGACAAAGAAAGGATGTAGTTGGAGTCAGGAAGACAGTGAGAGAACTGGGAAGGGGAGGGGAAAGAGAGGGACAGAAGAGCTATCTAAAGGGCCTGTCCCACTTTAGGCAATTTTAAGGCAACTGCCGGCGACTAGGCTGTTGCCGACAGTGCGCCGGGTGTCACGGGCATGATCGTGAGGAGTCTTCCAAGAATCGTAGTGGATCTCAGCGCGTCGCTGAGAAATCACCCGGAGTGAAATTTCTCGGCGACAGCTGGCTTGTCGCCAGGTATCGTTGCTTATTGCGGGCGCTGTCGCATGCTGTCCCCAGGTTTGCTAAGTTCTCTTAGATGCATTTAGAAGCACATAATATTAAAATAAATAAAGTCATTTCAAAATACCATAAAATGCTTGTGTTTAACCAATTTATTTACCGTCAGGACATTTGACAGGTAGATTGGAGGCGACAGTTTGACCGTCAGGTAAGCGTGGGAATTTTGCGATGTTTATGGCCATCAGCCATTACATTTAAAGTGGGCTCCCAACCCAGATATGCAACCCAGAAACCAAATATGCATCTCCCGTTCATTTTCAAAGAATGCCCACACACTTTTCACAAAAATCCACTTAACCACTTAAAAAATTTTTTTTTTTAATACAGCTATTAGTAAACTGGAAGTAAATCCAATATATGCCTTGTTACAGTGATGCTTGGTTTTTAAGTAACCCATACAAGATATTATAGTTCAAAACTCTCGTACTTACCAACTTGTCAGTGATTTCAGCGAAAATTAGGACGCCGGAGAAGCATTGACAGCGTGGGAATTTTGCGATGTTTCCGAAGACGCTGTAATCTCGACCTGACTCGGCATTGTCGTGGTCATTGTCATCGGGTAAAAGAAAAGTTCGCCGATCTGCTACGACTTTGACAGTCGCCGGCAGTCGCCTTAAAATCGCCTAAAGTGGGGCAGGCCCTTAAAGTTAGAGAAATCAATGTTCACACCGCTGGGGTGTAAGCTGCCCAAGCGAAATATACCTTCCTACATAACTATCAGCTTATACTAGTTAGTTCTATGTTATCCCATTCTCTCAAACATTCCCTAACCACGGAGTGATTTACAGAGATCAATTAGCCTACAATCCAGATATCTTTGGGACATAGGAGGAAACCAGAGCACCCGTAAGAAACCCTCCTGCTCACTGGGAGAACGTGCAAACACCACACTGGCAGCAACCAAGATCAGGATCGAACCCAGGTCTCTGGTGCTGTGAGGCAGCAGCTCTACCAGCTGCACCACTGTGTTGCCCAACAAAGAGCTGCCGGGCCACTCCTGTGCGAGCTTCTCTTAGGCAGTAGCAGGAAAGGTGCAGGCAGGTTGTTTAAACGTTCAATGGTTCAAAAGGACTTTATTCTTGCACATGCGTATTACACTTGTTGCCTTTTCCAAAGTCCAAAGTCGGGTCGGCTTGCACGCTCGATGTACTGGGAGCAGTTCCCGCTAACCGACGTCCCTCTCCTCGTACGGCCATCTTTGTGCCCTGCGGTTGCCTCCTGCAGCTGACTTTGAAGACGCAGGAGGCATTACCACGGTCTACCCTCATCACCAGTCCTTGCTCCTCGTGTCTGACGTCTCCAGCTTCCTCCCGGTTACGAAACCCAACGAGCCTTCCAGCAGGCCCTGACGAGGCTGCGGGCGGGCCCTGCCGACCGATGAGTTTTCAGGCGCGATGCCAAACTGCGTAAGATTCTGTTTGTGAGAGATCTGTTCTTCAAGAGATGCCAAGAAAATTCTTGCTGGCTATCGTTGCAGTTACTGCAGACCCACCAGCTCTACCAGCAGCACAATGGTGCAGCTGGTAGAACTACTGTCTCATGGAAAAACATAGAAATATAGAAAATAGGTGCAGGAGAAGGCCATTCAGCCCTTCGAGCCAGCACTCTGAAGAAGGGTCTCAACCCGAAACGTCGCCCATTCCTTCTCTCCCGAGATGCTGCCTGACCTGCTGAGTTACTCCAGCATTTTATGAATAAATCCGTCATTCAATATGTTCATGGCTGATCATCCAGAATCAGTACACTGTTCCTGCATTTTCCCCACATCTCTTGATTCCATTAGCTCTAAGAGCTGTATCTAACTCTCTCTTGAATACATCCAGTGAATTGGCCTCCACTGCCTTCTGAGGCAGAGAATTCCACAACTCTCTGGGTGAAAATGTTTTTCCTCATCTCAGTTCTAAATGGCCTAACCCTTATTCTTAAACTATGACCCCTGATTCTGGGCTCCCCAACATGGGTCACATTGTTCCTGCCTATAGCCTGTTCAATCCCTTAAGAATTGTATATGTTTCTATAAGATCCCCCCTCATCCTTCTAAATTCCAGTGAATACAAGCCCAGCCGACCCATTCTTTCATTATATGTCAGTCCCACCATCCCCGGAATGAACCTGGTGAACCTACGCTGCACTCCCTCAATAGCAAGAATGTCCTTCCTCAAATTAGGAGACCAAAACTGCACACAAGACTCCAGGTTCGATCATGGCCTCGGGTGCTGTCTGTGTGGAGTTCGTACGTTCTCCCTGTGACTGCAAGGCTTTCCTCTGGCCGCTCTGGTTTAATTCCCATGGCCTATGTGATGGTTTGGGCTTCATCCACTACACTTTGCATTTTCTTGCTGTGTTGATAAATAATAAAAAAATAAAAATGATAAATTGGTAAGAGCAAGTACTGTAGTTTGTTAAACTGCTGCATGCAAGAGTGTCTTTGGTACACCTCCATTGACTCCATCTACCCTTGGTGTTGCCTCAGGAAAGCAGCCAACATGAACAAAGACCTTTCCCATCCCCGTCATTGTTTCTTCTTCCCGCCCCCGTCGGGCAGAAGGTTGTCCGTTATAACCGAGTAAGGGGATTCACTCCAACTCCCTAGCGGTCACGCCATGAAACGAGTTGTTTAAAAAACACAAAGTTCTTTGTAACAGCTAAAAAATTATTTTTGTAACTGTAAGTTAAAATTACTAAAGGCTGTTTGTTGCATTGTTTAATCGCGGATCTTTGCACAAGTGTCGGTCAAAGCAATTGCTTGTCAATTTCAGTGGCCTCCCGCAGTGTGTCTAGCAGCCTGTGTTGTTAAAGAGACAGTGTTGTCTGATTATTGTGGGGACATTCCATCCATTATTACCGAAAACCATTATAAAGAGATCCGTAATAACCTGGGAAGACTGTGCTATTTTGGATCTATTTTCTGAACATTCACATTTTTAACTCCCATCACTTAAATGTCCAGCTGGTAGAGCTGTTGCTTAAATGTCCAGCTGGTAGAGCAGTGACAGAGACCCAAGTTTTATCCTGACCCCGGGTGCTGTCTGTGCAGTGTTTGCACATTCTCTCTATGATCGCGTGTGTTTACTTCAGGTGCTCCGGTTTCTGCCCTCATCCCAAAGACGTGCGGGTTTGTGGGTTAATTGGCCTCCGTAAAATAGACCGCTCATGGGTAAGAGGTGGATTAGAAAGTGGGATAACTTAGAAGTAGTCTGACTGGGCAGTCCATGGTCAGCATTCACGGTGTCTGTTTCTGTGTAGCATCTCTAAACTAAACTAAACTAAACTAAACTAAACTAAAGATAGACACAAAAAGCTGGAGTAACTCAGCGGGACAGGCAGCATCTCTGGAGAGAAGGAATGGGTGATGTTTTGGGATGAGACCCTTCTTTACTAAACTAAACTAAACTAAACTAAACTAAACTAAACTAAACTAAACTAAACTAAACTAAACTCAACTGAACTCAACTAAATTAAAGCAAACTAAGCTAAACTAAAGTAAACATTAAAAAAAACCACAAAGATCATTTGGGAGCAGTGAGCAGTCACAAGACCACCATGGCTGCCAAGGGCTTTTACCTGAGGCCTTGTTAATGCTTAGGAACCACCAAGCTTTGAGCGATTGCCGTGGCAACCAGGCCCAGAGGATATCTAGAAGCCACAGGGCCATAAAAAGCTAAGCATGCCCTTGGGAAAAGAAAGGGGATGTGTTCCAGAAGTGGTCTGAATCGACCTCGATCGAGACCCGTTAGCTTTTTGTCTCAGTTTTTATGTAATTACTCACACTTAATTCAAGTGTATTTAATAGTCCAGGCCACTGAACACAAGTCCAGTAACTTAACCACAATGCCACACATTCAGTACCACAAAGCAGTTAACTAGACCCAAAGTCTTTTAAGGCGTTACTGACGCTTGTTACGGCACGGCATATAAATACAAATCTTTCTTTCTTCACAAGCAGCTTGAAGGTTGTGCAAAAACGAAAGCAGACACTGGATCGCGCCCTTTGCCATTTTTCATTTGCAAGATATGCCCAACAGGCCGTGTTTTGTCACTAACTCCGCTGCTGCATGGGAGTGTAGCTAAATTGTTTCACCATCATTTAACCAAACAGAAATATATGATCACCACCGCACACTGGAGGGCAAGTTTAAAGTGTCAGAAAGAGATTGGTTCCATATCTCTCATTTCCCTTATCCCTAACCAGTCTGAAGAAGGGTCTCGACCCGAGCGTCACCCATTCCTTCTCTCCAGGGATGCTGCCTGTCCCGCTGAATTACTCCAGCTTTTTGTGCCTATCCTTGGTTCCTTATTTTGTTCAGTGATTCTATGACCAGTGGGAAACCATTTGTGGCAGGCCTTTATTTAAATGAAACTTAATTTTATAAAAAAGTAAAGCAGATTTGTTGATTCATTAAAATAATGCATGTTGATGAAGTAACCACTTGGTATGGAGGAGGGGTTGAGATCAGCAAAGTGAGGGAACTGAATGGATTGTGATTCAGAAAAAAGCGCACTTCAAACCAAGTGTGGATCGAGCCAAATCTCCCCTTCTTTTCATTCACTCAAGAGATATAAGTTTTGCAGCCTGAGTCAGCATTTAATCACCCATCTCCAATTGTCCTGGCACTGAGTTTCTCCACCATTTTGTGTCTATCTCCTGTCAGAGACCATCAGGGTGTTCTTGAATGGTGCCCAGACCACTGTATCACTTGATATCAACTTACAGCAGATTTAGACTTTACTTTACTTTAGACTTTAAAGATACAGCATGGAAACAGGCCCTTCAGCACACCGAGTCCGTGGCGACCAGTGATTACCCTGTACATTAACACATCTAGGGACAATTTACAATTTACAGAAGCCAATTAACCTACAAACCTGTACGTTTTTGGAGCGTGGGAGGAAACCCATGTGGTCGTAGGGAGAACGTACAAACTCCGTACAGACAGCACCTGTGGTCAAGATCGATCCCGGGTCTTTGGCACTTTAAGGCAGCAACTCTACCGCTGCCCAACCGCCGTATGACGGATTCCAGGGTGAAGATTGTCCATTGGCACACTCTTTGCTCTACATCCAGCCTTGATAAGGGCAAGTAGGTAGAGAGCTTGGGCAGCAACTCAAACCAGACTCAACTAGGCCAATTAAATTTTACTTCCTATTGCTGAGTTATTTTGTTTGTACCATGATGCTGGCAACTGTAGTCGATTAGTCACACAGTCATAGAGTCATACAGCACGGAAACAGACCCTTCGACTCAACTCATCCATGCTGACCTAGATGCCCCATCTACGTTGGTCCATGTACCTGTCCAAATGTCTCTTTAGTGCTGTTATAGTATCTGCCTCAATTAGCTCCTCGGGCAGACCCTACACCTACCACTCTCTGAGTGATAATGTTGCCCCTCGGGTTCGTATTAAATCTTGTTTCTCTCACCTTAACTACTGCTTTTTAAAATATTCTCATGTTAACAATGTATTTGGACTCACACATGAGCAGTGATCTGCAAACAAAGGCAGATTTGTCTCCTTAAAGTGCAAGTGTCCGAAGATACTTTAGACTATGAAAAGACACAAAGTGCTGGAGTAACACAGCAGCTCAGGCAGCATCTCTGGAGAACATGGATAGGTGACGTTTCGGGTCGGGAAGCTTCTTCGAAAACATATGTAATCTTGTTTGCTTGTTTTAGTGTTGCAAGTCAAAGCAAATTGTCGCCAAATGAAGATGTGTCAGATTGTGATTCAGTGGCTGAGGTCAATGGAGAAAATTAGTAAAATAATTACAGGGTAGGACCATCTCTTCCTTGCATTTAACAGGATGCTGTAGATTATAATAAGTAGGAAATGGCTGGATTAACAGCAAATTATGACCAATTAATCGTGAATCTGCACGATATCAGGAGAATTTAAGGAAGTTCAAAACTAATTGAATAAAGTAAGTGGGCAATCTAATTATGACGTTGACTTGAATGATTCTGAAATTGTCTCTCGTGCAGCTGTTCCCAGTTCCACTGACCAGCAGCTGTATGCCACCATCTGCCCTGAACTGCATTCATCGATATACTGTACGATGTATGGGTCATTTAGAAGCATAACTGTGAGGCTTCTCTCTCTCTGAGCAAGATGGGGTATGTGTTGGTGAAGGGGAGTCTGTGTGATAAGGGCCATTCGTTTATGCTCCTGCCTGTTACTCAATTCTCATCAGAGCGATGACGGTGGTTGAGAACACATCTTGAATTTAAACCGATCAATATCATCCACTGGTTCCCGTAATCAATCTTTATCATTTTGGGCGGCACGGTGGCGCTGCGGTAGAATTGCTGTCTTACAGCGCCGGAGTGCAGGGTCCGATCCTGACAATGGGTGCTTTCTGTACGCAGGGCCGTCTTAACGCATGGGCCTGATGGGCACTTGCCCGGGGCCCCACGAGCATAGGGGCCCCATGCTGATCTGTGTATGTTAAGTGACTTGCAATAAATAAATACTACTTTAAAAATGTAGGTTCAATAAGTGCTTTTTTCGCAACATTTTCCATCCCTAAGTGCTTCTCACAGCGACCTGTAAGTGCTTTTCGCAACAATGTAGCACCCTAAGTCCATCGCTAAGTGCTTTTCTGTAAGTGCTTTTCGCCGGCACGACAGGGGGGGGCTGGTAGGGAAAGGGGGGTGGGGGAGAGTAACGGTAGGGGCCGCAGTACACTGCTTTGCCCGGGGGCCCATAATGCTGTAAAAATGGCCCTGTCTGTACGTTCTCCCCGTGACCGCGTGGGTTTTCTCCGGGTGCTCCAGTGTCCTCCCACTCTCCAAAGACCTACAGGTTTGCAGGTTAATTGGCTTCGGTAAAATTGTAAATTCTCCCTAATGCCTAGGATAGTGCTGGTGTACGGGGTGATTGCTGGTCAGCGTGGAAATAGAGGAGTACAAATGATCCAGAGGATTAGAAAGTTACAGGAGGTTGCAGACACAAGCAAGGACGGACACCATGGGGTTGTTTGGAAATGAAGGTGAGAATGTTAAAATTGTTAAAAGACAGGAAGGTAACAGAACTTCCTTGCTTTTCTGCCATTCCAGGGTCAATCATTTGTCTGCAGAATGATTAAACAATACTGCTGTACGATAAGACCATAAGACATAGGAGTAGAATTCAGCCCATGGAGTCTGCTCCGCCATTCGATAATGCCTTATATATTTTTCCTTCTCAACCCCATTCTCCTACCTTCTCCCCACAACCTCTGACCAGCTGCCCCGTGCTCGTCCGCCGAAGATCAGGATGGAGCCGGCGGCCACTTATCAAGAACCTAACAATATCCACTTTAAAAATACCCAGTGACTTGGCTTCCACTGCCGTCTGTGGCAATGAATTCCCCAGATACACCACTGTCTGGCTAAGGAAGGCCTTTGATCTTGGATCACCATGCCGACAGTATTCTGGAAGGGTACTAAGGCATGATATGATTGTAGTTTAAGGCTACTGCATTTCCAGGCCCTCCAGTGCGATCTCAGGTCCGTATTTCTCTCGGTCTCTTCGGCATCTGAGGAAGTGCTGCACTGTCAGAAATATTGGATGTTGGGAGTGACAATAAACTAAGTCCCTGCAAAGAACCCCACAGATCTAATCATGGATGAGTGGGTTGTTGAGGGTGTGGTTACTTGATGGGCCATCCAGATTTTATCCCTCAACAGTGCCGCCACAGCAGATTAGCTGATCTGAAGAAGGCTCCCGACCCGAAATGTCACCCATCCTTTTTCTCCAGAGATGCTGCGTGACCTGCTGAATTACTCCAGCACTTTCTACCTATGGAGGAACAGCACCACATATTTTGCTTGGACAGCCTACACCCCAGCGGTATAAATATTGGCTTATCTAACTTCAATTAACCCTTGCTTTCAAGAGAGAGTTAGATAGAGCTCTTAATGATAGCTGAGTCAGGGGGTATGGGGAGAGGGTGGGAACGGAGTACTGATTGTGGATGATCAGCCATGATCACATTGAATGGTGGTGCTGGCTCGAAGGGCTGAATGGCCTACTGCTGCACCTATTGTCTATTGTCTATTGTCTATTGTCTCTCCATCCCTCCCCCTTCCCAGTTCTCCAACCAGTCTGACTGTCCCTGATTACATTTTATCTCTGTTTCCTTTGTTGTTACCTTCTCCTAGTTAACATTGATCTATTCGACATTTTCCTTTATCCCCAACCCTCTCACCCCTTACAATTCCTTATCTCTGTATATCCCTCTGCCCTGACTCTCAGTCGGAAGAAGGATCTCCACCCGAAACGTCACCCATTCCTTCTCTCCAGAAATGTTGCCTGTCCCGCTGAGGTACTCCAGCATTTTGTGTTGATCTTCGGTTTAAACCAGCATCCGCAGCGTTTTCCTACACTTTATGTCGATCTTCAGTGTAAGCCAGCATCTACAGTTCCTTCCGACACAGATTACTGATCTGTTGTTTATCATTATTAAATGCTGTTTACTTAATGTGCTTTATACAGACAAAGAATTTCATTGTACACTTGCCCATTTGACTATAAACTAATCTGGATCAGATTATTTTCCATCAGTTCTTGGTGGGGAGTTTTCCCTGTCCAATATATCAGCAAATGTTCCCTAAAATTGGCCACTTGAAACTGTGTGAATGTCGCAATGTTTTAAGCATTTTTTCAGCCAATCAAGAAAATCGTAAAGCACCTCACAAACTGTAATTAATCTTATGCAAAGCACTTTAAGATGTTTCTCATAGGGATGAAAAATGTGTTTATATCTGGTCTGAAGAAGGGTCTCGACCCGAAAACGTCACCCATTCCTTCTCTCCAGAGATGCTGCCTGGCCCGCTGAGTTACTCCAGCTTTTTGTGTCTATCTTTTGTTTACATCTCTGTTTTTTAACACTGGTTTTCACGACGACTGTACGGGGCAGCACGGTGGCACAGCGGTAGAGTTGTTGCCTTACAGCACCAGACACCAAGGTTCAATCCTGACTACGGGTGCTGTCTGTACAGAGTTTGTACGTTCTCCCTGTGACTGCTTGGGTTTCCTCGGGATGCTCCAGTTTCCTCCCACACTCCAACGACATACAGGTTTGTAGCTTAATTAGTTTTGGTAAAATTGTAAATTGTCCCTAGTGTGAAGGATAGTGTTAGTGCATGGGGATCGCTGGTCAGTGTGGATTCGATGGGTCAAAGGGCCAGTTTCCGCACTGCACCTCTAAAGTCTAAAGTCTAAAAGTCTAAAAGTCTAAGCTGTTCGCTGTCATGATGGTGTCAATAAACATCTGTATTCTTAGCGTCAATTTAAAATTAGATCACCAGGATCTCCGAAGAACAAAAGATCTAATAACTTAAGATGGGGGCCTTTAAGGTGATGAATGAAAACATTGGAAATTGAACTTTTCTGATTTTTCTCCATGGACTGGAGTCACTCCGTAGTTTAACCTGCTTGTGGGACCCGGCAGACCGCAGCCTGGGAAGGTGGAACCTGCTGAGCTGCCCCGTGCTCGTCTGCCGAAGATCAGGATGGAGCCGGCGGCCATGATGGATGCGAAGGGAGAGGAGTGATGCCGGTAGGAGAGGAGAGGGACCCGGGGTCTGGCCTTGAGGTCAGCTGTGGGAGATGCCCACGAGGCACAAAGGTGGACGGGTGAGGAGAGGGACATGGGTTTGCTGGTCGATCCACATGTCCAAGGGAAAACGATGGCTGGAGGCCTTGGGAAACAGCCTGAGGCCTGCCTGGAACGGACAACGCTCATAACAACTAAAGTGTGGACTGGACTTTCAAAATGGCGCCAAAACATGGTGCCTCTTGCATGCGGGATCAGTGAACTGTGTACATGCTATTCGGCGATATGCTTGGGAATTCTGTACAGGACTATGTGTAAAAAAACAATTTCACTGTGCGTTGCACTTCGCACATGTGACAATAAAAGCACCGTTGAACCATTGAATTGAATCATTGATAATGCATGGTTTTGTCTTCCAAGATAAGGCAACTAAAGTCTCTGCTTTAGATTAGTTCATCATTGAATCAATGTCTAAAATGACTGGTCTTTATGCTCTGTATGTTTAACAGATGGATTGTCTGGCACCTTATCTGTTTTAGACACAAAATGCCGGAGTAACTCTGCGGGTCAGGCAGCATCTCTGGAGAAAAGGAATAGGTGATGTTTCGGGTTGGGAGCCTTCTTCAGACTGGAGGATATTGGAGGAGGGGGTGGGGAGCAAAAGCTGGAGGCGAGAAAGGGCCAGAACAAAAAGGTCTTGAAGAAGTGTCTCGACCCGCACCGTCACCCATTCCTTCTTTCCAGAGATGCTGCCTGACCTGCTGTTACTCCAGCACTTTGGGCCTCTATTTGGTGTAAACCAGCATCTGCAGGTCCTTCCTAGGCATATACCTCTTCTGTTTTAGTTATGTCGATGGCACGGTGGCGCTGCTGGCAAAGCTTCTGTCTCAAAGCGCCAGAGACCTGGGTTCCATCCCGACCTTGGGTGCTGCTTGTGTGGAGTTTGCACGTTGGCTGCATGGGTTTCCTTCAGGTGTTCCAATTTCTTCCCACATCCCAAAGCCATGTGGCTTGGTGGGTTAATTGGCCATCAGTATATTGGCTCTCGTGTGTAGGGAGCGGATGGGAAAGCGAGATATCACAGAACTAGTGTGAATGGGGGTGATTGATGGTCGGCATGGAGTTGGTGGGCTGAAGGGCCTGCTACCCTGCTGTATTGTTCATTCAATATTCCCCAATCAATGTATGGTACTAATCCTGGCAAGCCTTTCTGCAATCCTCTTTGCATCAGCGTTGATCCCATTAAATTGGTTCAAACACATTTTTGTTTTTGTTCTTTCTAAAATATGATGATAGACGGATTGTTTTCTCTAGGATTTAAAAGGATGTAAAATGATGAGAGGCATAGACATTAGACAATAGACAATAGACATTAGACAATAGACAATAGACAATAGACAATAGACGATAGACGATAGACAATAGACAATAGACAATAGACAATAGGTGCAGGAGTAGGCCATTCGGCCCTTCGAGCCAGCACCGCCATTCAATGTGATCATGGCTGATCATTCTCAATCAGTACCCCGTTCCTGCCTTCTCCCTATACCCCCTATCAAGTGCTCAATCTAACTCAGCACATTGAAACAGGGTAGGGTAGATAGGGTAGACAGTCAGAACCTTTTCCCCAGGGTGGAAATATCCAACACTAGAGGGCATAGTTATAAGGTGGAAAGTTTAATGGAGATGTCTGTTTTTTACACAGAGGCTGGTAGGGGCCTGGGACGCATTGCCAAGGGTGGTAGTGGAGGCAGATAGGATAGTGGCATTTAAGAGGCTTTTAGACAGGCATATAGAAGAGTAGGGAGTAAGAGGGATATGGATCATGTGCAGGCAGATGAGATCTGTTTAACTTGCCATCATTTTTGGCACAAACATTGTGGGCCGAAGGGCCTGTTCCTGTTCTGTGCTGTTCAACGTTCCAGGAAAAAATATATAAATGTTCAAAAAGGAGCAATCTTCTGCTAAAAAGTTATGTTCTTCAAGATAACAGAACTTAGTTTTCCATTCTCCGCTCCCCTATCTCGGCATTCCCTGGCAAAGAAAGTTTGGTCGCACTTGTCACATCCCCATGGCTCTGTAGACAAACAGCTCACTTAATGGAGACAGGGTTAGACAGGCCAGATTGCCACAGTAATCTCGCAAGAATAGAGGGCTGTCTGTGCGGAGGAGTTCCAGATATATCCATCGGACGATGCTTCAAACGTCAATCAGGTTCACCCTGAACTGTCCATTGGAAGATTTAGTGTGCAAAGTCGTGGATAGCCGGCCCCTATCAAAGAGGCTGTCCGAGCAATAAAAGGTGTGAGCTGCTTACTTTAGATGTCGTTGCTCAGGGTTAAAAAGTCTAGATGGGTTAACAGAAGGGGTGTTTGGTTTGCACTGATAGTGTGGATATGGGAGAACATTAATGAAAGAGTGGCCAAATTCCACTGGGAGTGTGGAGATTAGAAGCTCTCAGAACTGGACTCTCAACCCCTCCCCCCACCTCCCACCCCCCTCCCTCCACCACCTCCCACCTCCTCTCCTCCAGTCCTATATATCCTTCCCTTCTGCTAGGTGGCCCCCTTCCACAAACATGCGTAGCGGCTGCTGGAAAACACAGGCCATTGCTTATCAGCTTCCCTTTATCTTCAGCTCTGAACTCAGCTAGCCTCGTATTTCCTGTGTTTTTGCCCGCTGATCAACTTTGATCTGTTTATATGCCAAACATTATTTCTGTTGCTGGCACAGCTTGATCGGGAATGGTGGAGGAGGAGTGTTGGGGGGTGGGGGAGGAGGGGGTAGGGGATCGGAGAGGGGAGTGGTTGGGTGGGAAGGGACCGTTGGTCTCAGGAATTAATAAAATACAGAATCAGACTCGTGATACGGCTTGAAATAGCGTTTATTCTATTTAATTTTCAACCAACTTTATAAACATTTTTTTAGACTTTTAGAGATACAGTGTGGAAACAGGCCCTTCAGCCCACCGAGTCCGTGCCGACCAGCGATCCCTGTACACTGACACACGAGGGACAATTTATAATTTTACTAGAGCCAATTAACCGACAAACCTGTACGTCTTTGGAGTGTGGGAGGAAACCGGAGCACCTGGAGAAAAACAGGGAGGATGTGCAAACTCTTTACAGACAGCACCTGTAGTCAGGATCGAACCCAGGTATGCAGCGCTGTAAGACAGCAACTCTACCGCTGCACCACCTTGCTGCCCCCAGTTGAAAACTGTTTTCAATGTGCAATGAAAATATCAGTGGAAAACAAAAACCAGATCATCTAACAGTCTGTAATATTCCCCGCCATCACAACAGCATGGGCATCGTTGATCATCATCTGCCTCACAGCACTTTGAAGACATTTTGACGTCACACAGCGCTGGCGAAATGTAGCCAATTCCCTATGTGTGGAACCTTTTGAGACACATGCAAAACGCTTGGAACTGATAATTGATCAAAAGTGGGAAGAGAGGGCCTGAGCTGGAAGGAAAGGTTAAGCGGGTTAGGACTTTATTCCTTGGAGCATAGGAG
The DNA here is from genome assembly GCF_053455715.1 of Rhinoraja longicauda. Classification (NCBI taxonomy): domain Eukaryota; kingdom Metazoa; phylum Chordata; class Chondrichthyes; order Rajiformes; family Arhynchobatidae; genus Rhinoraja; species Rhinoraja longicauda. Next base: position 15,308,133 of record NC_135955.1, read on the forward strand.
GCTGAGGAGGGATCTTACACTGATCAGCCAAAACATTATGACCACTGGCAGGCGAAGTGAATAACATTGATTATCTTGTTACAATGGCACCTTACAAGGGGTGGGATGTATTAAGGGCCTGTCCCACTTAGGTGATTTTAAGGCGACTGCCAAGACTAGGCTGGCTAGACAGTTCGCCCGGGTGACGCGGGCATGATCGTGAGGAGTCTTCAAAGAATCGTAGTGGATCTCGGCGCGTCGCTGAGAAATCAACTGGTATGAAATTTCTCGGCGACAGCTGGTTTGTCGCCAGGTATCGTTGCTTATTGCAGGCGCTGTTGCATGCTGTCCCCGGGTTTGCTAGGTTGTCTTAGATGCATTTAGAAGCACGTAATATTAAATTAAGTAAAGTTATTTGAAGATACCATAAAATACTTGTGTTTAACCAATTTATTTACCGTCAGGACATTTGACAGGTAGATTGGAGGCGACAGTTTGACGGTCAGGTAAGCGTGGGAATTTTCGCGATGTTTATGGCCCTCAGCGATTACATTTAAAGTAGGCTCCCAACCCAGATATGCAACCCAGAAACCAAATATGCATCTCCCTTACATTTCCAAAGAATGCCTACACTCCGCACAAAAATCCATTTAACCACTTTTAAAATTAAATTTCTTAATACTGCGATTTGTAAACTGGACGTCAATCCAGTTTATGCCACCCCGTCATCTCCTGTGCTCCAAGGAATAAAGTCCTAGCCTGCCCAACCTCTCCCTATAGCACCAGCCCACATGATCTGGCAACATCTTCAACACTTTGACTGCATATGAAGAGCATTTTAGAAGCAAAATCTATCAGGCGCTGGAAGTCGGCCGCCACGGCGAAGGCCCAGGGCCACGTGAGTCGGCAGGAAGTGAGGCCGGGCTCGGCCCCTAAAGATCAGAGAGTCGAGGAGGGAGCCGCTGGCGATGACGGTCACGAGGAGTGGGCCAGTAGGAGAGGGACCAGGAGTATTGTCTCCATCACCTGCAAGGCCGGCTGCAGGAGATGACCCCCGAGACACGGAGCGAAGAGAGGGCTTTATAATCACGAGGGGAATAGGGTAAATGCACAGAGTCTGTTACTTTGAGTAGGGGAATCAAGAAACAAAGGTCATAGTTTGAATGTGAGGGGGGGAAAGATTTAATTGGAACCTGAGGAGCAACGTTTTCCACACAGAGGGTGGTGGGTATATGGAACCAGCTGCCAGAAGTGCCAGTTGAAGTAGGGCAGGTATCATAACAACATTTAAAATACCTTTGGACAGTTACATGGATAGGAAAGGTTTAAAGGGATATGGGCCAAACGCAGGCAGGTGAGACGGGTGAAGACAAGGGTTCTTGGTTGGAATGGGCAGTTTGGACAAAGGGCCTGTTTGCTTGTTGCTTGACTCTCTCACTCTTTGACTCTATAAAAATTGTAGAAGACGTTTTGCACACACCAAGCCACAAGCAGTGGCGCCCTCAATACCCGCCATCTAGTCAACTATTTCCTGACCTCCAGTTGACATTTTGCTGTGCTCTCAATTGCTGTTCAACAGTTCTGGGCCCAGAGCGTCTGATGAAATGAGGTCCTTGTCTCGGCAAAGAGTTGGCTGCAGCAAAACAATTCAATTCACTCAAGTTTAACAACACGTAATTAGATGTGGTAATATGTAATTTGTTGGGGACTGTGATGTTCCTGGTTTATGCCAGCCCGCAGTGAGATGAAGAGTGCTGATTAGAGTAAGCAGCCTCAGTTGATGCCCCTTCGCTCATGAATCCTGCTCCCATAATCTGATTTCTCAGATAGTGGGACACAGTAATGCTCCACTGCCTGCTAGCTGTCTTCAGCCATCGCCTGAGGGGCTCTCGACAAATAATAGCAGCTGCTACAAGTCAGGATTGTCTGCTTCCTCCTCTCCTTTCTCTGTCCACACGACAGCTGACCCGCCTTGTCCCTTGTAACAATCACGCACATGCAAGAGAATAAACTGCAGGGGAAGTGGTGGTGGTGGGGGTGGGGGGGGGGGGGGTGGGGGGGCGGGTGAGAGATGAACGGTTCATTCAGAAACCAAAGACAATCTCGGATTGAGAACCCGTTCAGACGCGCAGCATGTTATAACAGTCTGCTTTCCAGAGAGTCCTTCACATTGTCCAATGACTTCCTTTCTTTCTCTTACCAAGTTGGCTTTCGACTTGCCAACTGTTTGAATGGCATTGTTGAGCCAAAAATGCAACAACTAATTCACTAGGATGAATGAACTGTGTTGGTCAAATTAGGACCATTTCAGACACATGCAAACCATTGGCTCGGATGGCTGATCAACAACGGGAAGAGAAGGCCTGAGCTACAGGAGAGGTTGGGGAGGCTAGGACTTTATTCCTTGAAGCGCAGGAGGACGAGGGGTGAACTTATAGAGGTGTGTAAAATCATGAGGGGAAAAGGGTGAATGCAGAGTCTTTTAACCTAGAGAGTGGGGAATCAAGAACCAGACAACACCGGTTTTAGGTGAGAGGTAGGTGAGAGGGAGACGAGGGAATCTGAGGGGCAACTTTTTCACACAAAGGGTGGTGGGTATGTGGAACAAGTTTGCCAGAGGAGGTAATTGAGGCAGCTGCTATGACAACAATTAAAACATAACCTTAGACTACCTCATGGACTACCTTAGATGGGGCATCTTGGTCAGCATGGATGAATTGGGCTGAAGGGCCTGTTTTCATTGTTCCATTTTGGGACACATGACAGTAAAACACTCTCGACTCCTGATTTGACAAGCTGAAGATTCAAAGACGTCTCTCCACCATACCTCTGAGCCTGGAAGAACCTGGGTCACAAGTTCATAGAACTATTTCACGCTAATGTTTGAGCTATACCACGGGGGAATATTTCTTTGTGTTCTAGGCAACATATGGAAAAAATATGCTGCAAACTTACAACAATTTGGTGCATCAGTTTTCAAGGAGCAGTCACTAAAATGTATCACTTTGTTAGTTGACTCGGGTGGCACAGTGGTAGAGTTGCTGCCTCACAGCGCCAGAGTCCCGGGTTCAATCCTGACTACGGGTGCTGTCTGTACGGAGTTTTTACGTTCTCCCTGTGACTGCGCTGGGGTTTTCCCGGGATCTCCGGTTCCCTCCCACACTCAAAAGACGTACAGGTTTGTAGGTTAATTGGCTTTGGTAAAATTGTAAATTGTCCCGAATGTGTAGGATAGTGCTTAGTGTACGGGGATCGCTGGTCGGCTTGGACTTGGTGGACCAAAGAGCCTGTGTCTGTATGCTGTGTCTCTAAAGTCTAAAGTCTAAAGTCTGGATAGACCCATAGAGTCAAACAGCACAAAGACAAGCCCTGAAGCTCAACTCGACCATGTCAACCATGATGCCTCATCTATGATATTCCCAATTGCCTGCCTTTGACACAAATCCTGTCCAACCGTCTTTTATATGCTAAACTACTTCCTAAACTACTTCCTCTGACAGCTTCTTCCATATACCAACTACCTTCTGTGTGAAAAAAATGTCCCTCTAGTTCCTATTAAATCTTTCCCCTCTCTCCTCAAACCTGTGTCCTCTGGTTCTTGATTCCCCTACGCTGGGAAAAAGACTCTGTGCATTCATCCCATCTATTCCCTCATGATTTTAAACACCTCTATAAGATCTCACCTCTGCCTCCTGCACTCCCAAGGAATAAAGTCCGAGCCTGCCCAATCTCACTCCATAACTCGTGCCACCGATTCCTGGCAACACCCTCGCTAGTCTTCTCTGCATCCTTTCCAGCGTAGTGCTATCTTTCCCACGGCAGGGTGACCAAAACTGAACACACAATATTCCTAGCGCGGCCTCACCAACATCTTGTTGGTCCACTGCCATTGTGTGAAGAGTGTTTTTGTTTGTGAAGGGTTTCTTTGGGAACAATCAAATACTTTGTCCTGAAATTACTGATGTTGAAATCTTAACTGATAACGTCTGCTCAGAGTTGGCACTAAACCAGTTGAGAGGGGAGGAAAGCACTTAAAGGGACATCAAACAGTTGCATGCAATGTGTGGGATCTGGGTGACTTTCAGGTTCAACACCAAATGGTGAAGACTGGTGTAAACCACTCTAGAGGATTTATACACCTTAGGTTACAGTTACCACAAACAGGTAACTGGTTTGGCTATTGATGTCCAGATTTCCAGCTGGGAGTCATGGAATCAAAGAGGTCATAAGGTGATACGTAATAGGAGCAGAGTTAGGCCATTCGGCCCATCAAATCTACTCTGCCATTCAATCATGGCTGATCTATCTCTCCCTCCTAACCCCATTCTCCTGCTTTCTCCCCATAACCCCTGATACCCTTACTCTTCAAAACTCTATCCATCTCTGCCTCTGCATTTTAAGAGCATGGAATCAGGCCCTTCAGCCCACCATGTCCATGCTGTCCACATATAAACCATTTACTTTAATATTACCAGTTGGTTCGTAGCCTTCTATGCCTTGACAATTTGGCTAATGTGTTACAACATACCTCTGCACAGGAAGGTAAAACTCGAATAGTGCCATTAAATCATGTAACAGTAACTATTAGGGCGGCACAGTGGCGCAGTGGTAGAGTTGCTCTCTTACAGCGCCAGAGACCCCTGGGTTCAATGCTGACTACGGGTGCTGCCTGTACGGAGTTTGTACGTTCTCCCTGTGACCGTGTGGGGTTTTTTCGGGTGCTCCGGTTTCCTCCCACACTCCAAAGACGCACAGGCATTAGAACGTGATGTCTCTCTGTGTGCTGTTCCAGAAGAGTCGTGCGGAGTGGCGCAGCGGTAGAGTTGCTGTCTTACTGCGAGTGCAGCACTGGAGACCCGGGTTCAATCCCGACTATGGGTTCTGTCTGTACGGAGTTTGTACATTCTCCCCGTGACCTACATGGGTTTTCTTCGAGATCTTCGGTTTCCTCCCACACTCCAAAGACGTGCAGGTTTGTAGGTTAATTGGCTTGGTAAATGTAAAAATTGTTCCGAGTGGGTGTAGGATAGTGTTAATGTGCGGAGATCGCTGGCTGGTTGGCCAAAGGGCCTGTTTCCGCGCTGTATCTTTAAACTAAACTAAACTAAACTAAAGAGGATCTATTGTACTTGTGTGCGATATGATTTGATTGGATAGCATGCACGACAAGCATCTCACTGTATCTCTATACACATGACAATAAATAAACTATTGATCATTGTATTTCGTAAGGTTCCTCAAAGAAGGTTCTAAAATTAAAGATGATGGAACGAGCACCAAAACATTTGGGATTCATGTCACAGAAAGAGCCATTGAGTCCATCGTGTCCATGCTGGTCAAAAATGGACCAGCTTTTCCCCATTTCCAAGCCCTTGGTTCATAGTCTTGAAGGTTACGGCTCTCCAACTACTTACAAAGGCTTTTTCATATCTAGTTAGGAAATTGTTAAGTGGCAGGAGACACACAGAGTGGGGAGAATGGACAGATACTCAAGAGGGCAGGCGTGACCTGTGGGGTTTCGCGAGGAAATGCGTTAGGGGGACAACTATTCACAACTATATTTATAAGGAGCTGAGATGACAGGATAGAAAGTTACATTCGTTGATGGTATAAAGAAAGAGAGCATTGTCCACGGTGAAGAGGAAGGATTACATTACAATGGGATATTATTAGTCTGAATAGAAGAGCACATTGTGTCATAGAGATGCTGGCTCGATGTGAGGTCACCGCATTCTGTACTTACAAGGACTGAGCAGAGAATTTTCAAAGTGCTGAAAATCTGAGATGTCCAAAGAAGCTTGGTGGTCCATGACCATAAATCATTAGTGTCACGTGCAGATACAGAAGATGATTCAAACGGTTGACAGAAAGCCATTTGCTTGTTAGTTTTTCATGACTTCACAGAACGTCTTTATGTAAGAAGCCATTCAGCCTGTGCCAGCTCTTTGAAGGACCAGAGTCCAAGGGTTTACAAGTTCAAGTGTGTCAAGGGTGTTTATTTGTCATATGCACTGGATATGAACCGGAACAATGGAAAGATGAGGAGGAATTTCTTTAGTCAGAGGCTGGTGAATCTGTGGAATTGGGTGTGGAGGCCAAGTCAATGGATATTTTTAAGGTGGAGATTGATAGATTCTTGATTAGTAAAGGTGCCAGGGGTTATGGGGAGAAGGCAGGAGAATGGGTTTGAGAGGGAAAGATAGATCAGCCATGATTGAATGGCAGAGTAGACCTGATGGGCCAAATGGCCTAATTCTGCTCAGATAATTTATGAACTTATGAATTCTTACTTGGTGCAGCTTTACAGCACAATGTAGGCAACAACAAACATAATAATAAATATGCAATAAATATACAATAATTTATTCATTTTTGCAGTTAACTAGACCATTTTAGACTTTAGAGATACAGCGCAGAATCAGGCCCTTCAGCCCACCGAGTCCATGCCGACCGGCAATCACCCCGTACACTATCACTATACTACACACTAGGGATAATTTACAATTTTACCCAAGCCAATTAACCTACAAACTTGTACAAAATGTAGGAGGAAACCAGAGTACCCAGAGAAAACCCATGCAGTCACAGGGAGAACGTACAAACTCCATACAGACAGCACCTGTGGTCAGGATTGAACCCGGGTCTCTGGCGCTGCAAGGCAGCAACTCTACTGCTGCGCCACTGTGCCATCCTGACACCATGATAGTACAAAAACGAAAGTACCCAGAACAACCATAGTAGTGCAAATGAAGAAACAAGGTGCTGGAGTAGCCCAGTGGGTCAGGCAGCATCTCTGGAGGACATGGATGGGTGACGTTTCCTCAGACACTGATCAGAATGCCTTTCATTAGTGGCACGTGCGGAACCGAAGTGAGATTCCCCTTTAAATGAGAAGCAGGTGAATGCCTGTTTCTAATTCTCTAATTAACAACCGACTAACAATACTGCACACTTAGTATTCACACCTTTCAAAGTCACAAACACTGCAACCTTGTTGGCCTTTTTATTAATCTCTGTCTGAGGTTGTTAGATTGACACGTATGTAAGCAGGGAAATGAGGGAAATGGATTACGTGCAGGCAGATGGAATTAATTTATCTTGACATCATTTTTGGCACAGATATCGTTGTCTGAAGGGGTCACACGGCATCTCTATGGAAAAGGAATAGGTGACGTTTCAGGTCTCGACCCAAAACGTCATCTTTTCCTTTTCTCCAGAGATAGTGTCTGACCTGCTGAGTTACTCCAGCTTTTTGTGTCTATCTTCGGTTTAAACCAGCATCTGCAGTTCCTTCCTGCGCCTGTTGTCTGAAGGTCCCTTTCACGTGCTATCCGATGTTCTATGATCACCAGACAAAAGTAGGATCCTCTCATTGTGGATCCCATCTCTGAAAGAACAGATTTCATCCCTGCAGGCCACAAAGTGCTGCAGTAACTCAGCAGGGCAGGTCACAGCTCTGGATGGATGGGTGACGTTTTGGGTCTGGACTCTTCTTCAGACATGGGGGGGAGGGGTGGCTGGGGGAGGTGGGAGAGAGGAGAGGCAGGACAAACGGTGGCAGGTAATAACTAGGCATAAGCAAGGGGATTAATAGGCAATGGTTGGAATAAAGGCCAGAGATTAAAGCAAGGTGTGAGGCAGACTGATTGGAGTTGCAAATTGTGAAGCCAGAGGAGGAATGTAGGAGGAGGGGGAGTGGAGAAATGGGTGCGAGTCCAGATGGGCCACAGGATAGTAGAGAAAGGGGGAGTGGGGGGAGAAAGGAAAGGGGGGGGATGTGGTGTTGTTAGAGCTTGGTCAATTCTATGTTCATGCCGTTGAGTTGTAAGCTACCCAAGCGGAATATGAGGTTTGTGCTTCCTCTATTTTGTGTGTGGCCTCAACATTGCTCCCTTCAACATAATGCTTCTATACATTCAGTAAACTGTTCAGAGGGTGCATTTACAGGCAAGGGCTCATAACTCACCTGGTGTCTGAACTCATCTCCCAAGAGGTACAGAAGTGTGAAAACGCATACGTCCAGAATCAGGGACAGTTTCTTCCCAGCTGAACCATCCAACCAACAACTAGAGAGCAGCCATGAGTTACTACCTCTGTCGTTGGAGACCCTCAGACTATCTTTGATCGACTTTTACTTGACTTTATCTTGCACTAAACGTTCTCCACGTTATTCCCTTTATCGTGTATCTGTACACGGTGGATGGCTCGATTGTAATCATGTATTGCCTTTCCGATTGGCTGGCTAACACACAACAAAAGCATTTCACTGTACCTCGGTACAGATAACAATACACTAAACTCAATAAACTAAACTAAACTCAAACTGTTCCATGTTTCATCTTTCTATTAAAAAACACTTGTAACTGTGCCCAGGATAGACCTTGTGTGCACAGCCAGATCCAAATCAAGAATCTTTCAATCTCCATTTTAAAAATACCCCATGGCTTGGCCTCCACAGCCATCTATAGCAATGAATTCCACACATTCACCACCCTCTGGCTAAAGAAAATTCTCCTCATCTCCATTCTAAAGGCACATCTTTTTATTCTGAGGCTGTGCCCTCTGGTCCTGGACTCTCCCACAAGTTTAGTTTTGTTTATGTTTAGTTTAGAGATACAGCGTGGAAACAGGCCCTTTCGGCCCACCGGGTCCGCGCCGACCAGCAATTCCCGCACATTATCACTATCCTATAACCACCAGGGACAATTTTTACATTTACCAAGCCAATTAACCTACAAACCTGTAAGTCTTTGGAGTGTGGGAGGAAACCGAAGATCTCGGAGAAAACCCACACAGGTCACGGGGAGAACGTACAAACTCCGTACAGACAGCACCCGTAGTCGGGATCGAACCCGGGTCTCCGGCGATGCATTCGCTGTAAGGCAGTAACTCTACCGCTGCGCCACCGTGCCGCACGTGGATGCATCTTCTCCCCATTCACTCTATCCCGGCCTTTCACCTTTTGGTAAGGATGAGATTCAATGAGGTTCCCCCTCATCCTTCTAAATTCCAGTGAGTACAGGCCCAGAGTCATCAAAAGCTCCCCATATGTCAAGCCAATCATCCTCGGCGCTAGAAAATGGAATTAGTATCGATGGGTATTTGATGGCCAGCATGGACACGATAGGCTAAAGGGCCCATTTCCGTGCTGTTGGAACTTATGAACTAACAACTCTAAGTACAGGCTACTACAACAGCACAGTGGTACTGTCAACATGGACTCTGTCAGAAGAGAGCTTAAGCCCATGCCACATTTGCCCTTTCTGGTGCAATTTTGTCCCAATTTCAGAGGTTTTCCCCAGTTCAGTTTTGCTGGTGTTCTTGTAGTTTAGTTTAGTTTAGTTTAGTTTAGTTTAGTTTAGTTTAGTTTAGTTTAGTTTAGTTTAGTTTAGTTTAGTTTAGTTTAGTTTAGTTTAGTTTAGTTTAGTTTAGTGACACTGTGCAGAAACAGGCCCTTTGGCCGACCGAATCCACACCGACCAGCGATCAGTCCTGTCCTCTAAGCAGGTCAGGCAGCATCTCGGGAGAGAAGGAATGGGTGACGTTTCGGGTCGAGACCCTTCTTCAGAGTGAAGAAGGGTCTCGACCCGAAAAGTCACCCATTCCTTCTCTCCTGAGATGCTGCCTGACCTGCTTAATTCCTCCAGCATTTTGTGAATAAATACCTTCGATTTGTACCAGCATCTGCAGTTATTTTCTTACAGTCCTGTCCACTAACACTATCCAACACACATTAGGGGCAATTTACAATTTTATCAAAGCCAATTAACCTACAAACCTGTAGAAAAAAACCCTGCAGATGCTGGTTTAAATCGAAGGTAGACACAACATGCTGGAGTAACTCACCTCCTTCAACCTCATCTATTATATCTGCTGTTCCAGATGTCAACTTCTCTACATCGGTGAGACCAAACGCCGGTTCGGCGATCGTTTCATTCAACACCTTCGCTCAGTCCGCCTTAACCAACCTGATCTCCCGGTGGCTCAGCACTTCAACTCCCCCTCCCACTCCCAGTCTGACCTTTCTGTCATGGGCCTCCTCCAGAGTCATAGTGAGGCCCACCGCAAATTAGAGGAACAGCACCTCATATTTTGCTTGGGCAGCTTACAGCCCAGCGGTATGAACATTGACTTCTCTAACTTTAGGTAGTTCCTCTGTCCCTCTCTTCCCCTCCCCCTTCCCAGATCTCCCTCTATCTTCCTGTCTCCACCTATATCCTTCCTTTGTCCCGCCCCCCCTGACATCAGTCTGAAGAAGGGTCTCGACCCGAAACGTCACCCATTCCTTCTCTCCAGAGATGCTGCCTGACGCACTGTGTTACTCCAGCAGTTTGTGATACCTTGGAGTAACTCAGCGGGTCAGGCAGCATCTCTCGAGCTGCTGCCTGACCCGCTAACCTACAAACCTGTACGTCTTTGGAGTGTGGGGGAAACCAGAGCACCCAGGGAAAATCCGAGAGGTCACAGGGAGAACGTACAAACTCTATATAAACAGTACCCATGGTCAGGATAAAACCCGGGTCTCTGGCACTGTAAGGCAGCAACTCTACCGCTGCACCACCGTGCCACCCATGTGTTCTGTCCTGGGCTTGCTGATATAATTATTATTATTCCTGATCCACAGGAAGGAATGCTCTGAATCTCATTGGTGTCAGAACCAGGATCTGCATTATGGCACTGCAACATGCATTACCAATTAAAATATTATTCTTGGGTGACTTTCAGATGGCACTCAGTATGAGCAAGAGGCCTGTCAGCAATTTCTATGCTGGCACTGCTTCAAAGGATAAAGATAAAGTTGTGAACTGATTCAATCGTTACAAAAGAGAAGAAGAAAGACATGGTACCTTTCATGATCTTTCATGACCTATTGTCTATTGTCTATGACTTAAGCTCATTAGTTCATAAGCGATAGAACCAGAATTAGGCCATTCGGCCCATCAAATCCACTCCGCCATTCAATCATGGCTGATCTATCTTTTCCTCTTAATCCCGTTCTCCTGCTTTCTCCCCATAACCCCTGACATCAGTACTAACCAAGAATCTATCTACCTCTGCCTTAAAAATATCCATTGACTTGGCCTCCACAGCCTTCTGTGGCAATGAATCCCACAGGTTCACCGCCCTCTGACCAAAGACTTAAGGGCATCCTCAAGAGCTTTGCAGCTCTTTTGAAGTGTTGTCAAATTTACGGGCGGCACGGTGGCGCAGCGTTAGAGTTGCTGCCTTACAGTGCTTGCAGCGCCGGAGACTCGGGTTCGAACGGTATGTAGTTTGTACGTTCTCCCCATGACTGCGTGGGTTTTATCTGAGATCTTTGGTTTCCACCCATCTGCCTTTTAAAAAAAAAACTATTACTTGCCAGGCTTTGTCCTTGCCCCTCCTTTCTTCTGACTTTCCTTCCCCGGAAGGGCCCCGACCAAAATCTGCACGAGAAGGTCAGCCGGTATCATGGACTGAAGAAGGGACCCAACCTGAGATGTCATCATGTTCCCTAGAGATGCTGCTGGACCCACTGAGTCACTTCAGCCCCTCGTGCCTTTTTTTTGTATACCAACATCCACAGTTTATTGTTTCCAGATAATCAAGGGAACTATTTGCCTCATTTGCACGAATTTCAAGAGAACAAAGTCATAAACCACTGACATTGCGGATTGCATAAATTCAATGAAGCTAATCAGTGTTGTCTTACAGCACCAGAAACCCAACTTCCATCCTGAATACGGGTGCTGTCTGTATGGAGTTTGTACATTCTCCCTGTAGTTTTCTCTGGGTACTCTGGTTTCCTCCCACAATCCAAAGACGTTTGTAGGGTTAGTAGATCAATTGGCTTCGGTAAAATTGTAAATTGTGCCTGGTGTGTGTAGGATAATACTAGTGTGTGGGGATCGCTGGTCGGCGCAGACTCAGTGGGCCAAAGGGCCTGTTTCCATGTTGTATCCCTAAACTAAACAAAACTAAATTATTGATCTACCAGAAAGACACAAAGTCTGGACATAACTCATCGGCTCAGGCAACATCTCTGGAGAACATGTTTCGGGTCGGGACGTTTCTTCAGACTGATTGTGTAAGGGGGGGGGGGGGGGGGGAAGAAAGCTGTAGGGGAGGGAACGTACAAACTCCATGCAGACAGCACCCATAGCCAGGATCGAACCCAGGTCTCTGGTGCTGTAACATAGTGACTCTACTACTGCACCACCAAATTAAAGTCTACCAAAAGTGTGTAAGAAGGAACTGCAGATGCTGGTTTAAACCGAAGATAGACACAAAAAGCTGGAGTAACTCAGCAGGACAGGCAGTGTCTCTGGAGAGAAGGAATGGGTGATGTGTCTGGTTGAGACCCTTCTTCAGGGCCTGAAATAGGGTCTCGATCTGAAATGTCACCCATTCCTTCTCTCCAGAGATGCTGCCTGTCCTGCTGAGTTACTCCAGCTTTTTGTGTCTATCTAAAGTCTACCAAAATACAATCAATCAACATTTAATTATTTTCTTCACCTTTCAGCCTCTGCCCATTCAGAGGTGCAGCAGGCGACAGGCATGGGAAAACAGCAGACCCTTTGAGCATCATTTCCATTGATTCAAACCCTTATCTATTATTGCAGCTATATTTTTCTTTTGATAGTGGCGCATGTTCTAGTCCTGAAAGAGGTTATTTGTCATTTCAAGGACGTCACCGGTCATTCTTATCTTAGTCCTTTCCTCCTTGATAACTTTTCAATCTGACCTAATTTTTTCAAAGATTTCCTCGGATGAAGAGTAACTGGGAAAATTGAAAGAAAAGCTCCTTTAGACTTTAGAGATGCTGCGTGGAAACAGGCCATTCGGCCCACCGAGTCCGCACCGGCCGGCGATCGCCCCGTACATATGGTATCATGACAGAGGAGTTTATGGGAATGTGCTATAGCCCTGCTGTGGGAAGGATGCCTTTAAGCTCGACAGAGTGCAGAGATTTACGATGATGTCGCCAGGACTTGAGGGCCTGAGCTGTAGGGAGAGTTTGGGCAGGCTAGGATTTTAATCCTTGGAGTGCAGGAGGCTGAGGGATGATGTTATAAAGGTGTATTAGAACATGAAGTGAATAGCTAGATAGATGCAGAGTCTTTTACCCAGGCTAGGGTAATTAGGAATCTTATGGCACAGGTTTAAGATGAGAGGAGAAAGCTTTAATAGGAACCTGAGGGACAATAATTTCACGCAAGGTGGTGGGTGTATGGAACGAGCTGAGGTAGGTACAATAACACCATTTGAAGGACAGTTGGACAGATACATGGATAGGAAAGATTTAGTGGAATATGGGCCAAACATAGGCAGGTGGGACTAGCGTAGATGGGGAATCTTGGTTGACATGGGCAAGTTGAGCTGAAGGGGCTGTTTCCATGCTGTATGACTTTATGTGTCTCTATGTGGGGAGGATAGAAAAATGGGATTAATGCAGGATTAATGTCTGGTTGATGCTCAGCTCAGATTCGAGGGCCTGTTTCCATGCTGAATGTGTCTATGACTCTGCGAGTTTCTTCCCATTGTTTTTATGTCAAACAAAAAATCTCAACCGAATCTCTTAACTGCTTGAAGCACCCAAAATGCTGCTGAAGTCTGGAATGAAAATCAAGGAGATTCCTGATGAGAAAGTTTGCAGGTTATGTCGAGTGACATATTTTTTAAGTGTAACACATAAATCTGAAGACCTGGTTACTTTTCTAACAAACTACAAAGGCAACATTTCTCCAGCTGAACTAAAGGGATTGTAATAATCTACCTTGATTAAGCTGTACCTTTCTCTGAATAGCACCAGGGCTTCACCAGTTTCAAAAGAATGCATTTGGTTCAGCATTGCCTGCGGTCAATGTCAGTTAAATTTATAACTGCCCCTCCCCAGAGTTGTATGCTGCTGCTGAAATGCCTGACATATATATTAGGTGGAGGGATACAGCAGAAATGACATTATAAGTAGACCTTAGAGAGTGTGCCTCACTGAAAACAGCAGCAAAAACAAATCACATTAAAGAAACACTATCAAATACACATTTTTAATTTCTGCGGCAAGATTAGAACTGAATCTCAGTTTAGTTTAGTTCAGTTTTTTGTCACGTGTACCGAGGTACAGTGAAAAGCTTTTGTTGCTTGCTAACCAGTCAGCGGAAAGCCAATACATGATTACAATCGAGCCATCCACAGTGTACAGATACAGGATAAAGGGAATAACGTGAATAACGTTTAGTGCAAGATAAAGTCCAGTAAAGCCCGATCAAAGATGGTCCGAGGGTCTCCAATGAGGTAGATGGTAGCTTAGGTCTGCTCTCCAGTTGTTGGCAGAATGGTTTAGTTGCCTGATAACAGCTGGGAAGAAACTGTCCGTGAATCTGGAGGTGTGCGTTTTCACACTTACTATACCATTTGCCTGTTGGAAAAGGGGAGATATATCATTTCAATCCCAAACACAAAAGAGTTAATAACATCCTCCCTTGGAATTTTTGTTTAGTATTTCTACCAGCAGGCGGTAACAGCAGCGATGGGTGGAAATCAAGTTCAGTTTAGTTTAGAGATACAGTGTGGAAACACCAAGTTCATGCCGACCATCGATCCTAGTTCCATGTTATCCCACTTTTGCACCCTACAGGGACAATTTACAGAAGCCAATTAACATACAAACATGCACGTCTTTGGAATGTGGGAGGAAACCAGAGCACCTGGAGAAAACACGTGGTCACAGGGAGAACGTACACATCTCAAAGGCAACACCCACAGTCGGGATCGAACCCGGATCTCTGGCGCTGTAAGGCAGCAGCTCTACAATTACAATTTTAACAAAGCCAATTAACCTACAAACCTGTACTTCTTTGGAGCGTGGGAGTAAACCGGAGCACCCGGAGAAAACCCACATGTTCACAGGGAGAACGTACAAACTCCGTATAGACAGCCAGGTTTGAACCCCAGTCTCTGGTGCTGTAAGGCAGCAGCTCTACCGCTGCGCCACAGTGCTGCCCTGTAAGGAGACGAGGATATAATTTAAAATTTTGCATTGCAATTCAATCTCAATCATTTTAATGAACATTATCCTCGGCTTTGATTGAGAATAGAATTGTCTGATCATGCCAATCCAGTCTCTGAGTAACATTGTCACCAAATGCAACCTAAAGTAAAAGTCCTTTAAAAAAAAGTCCTTTAAAATTGTTCAATCGAGATTATGATGGGTCCAAGATACTTAAACGTGCCCTTAAACCACATCCTTTAATTCAGTGGCAGCCTTTTCCGTGAACACAGGAAACTTTGAATCCGTTAGCAGCTCAAGCCTTTTCTAAGGAAAAATGTTCTTGATGTTGTGGGAGTCCAAAGCTAGGAGTCACAGTTTAAGAATAAGGGGTAGGCCATTTAGGACTGAGCTGAGGGAAAACTTTTTCACCCAGAGAATTGTGAATCTGTGGAATTCTCTGCCACAGAAGGCGGTGGAGGCCAATTCACTGGATGTGTTCAAGAGAGAGTTAGATACAGTTCTTAGGACAAACGGAATCAAGGGATATGAGGAGAAAGCAGGAACGGGGTACTGATTTTGGATGATCAGCAAAGATCATATTGAATGGCGGTGCTGGCTCAAAGGGCCGAATGGCCTACTCCTGCACCTACTTTCTCTGTTTCTGTTTCTAAAAGCATAGCAGAAAACCCAGAAGAAAGAACCTTCTATCACATTGAGACGACATTCTGTAAGGAATGACATTTGAAAGCAGTTTCTCAAACTCAACCCACATACAGTACGTACCCCAGTGGTAGAAGGAAACAAATGACAGAATACCTGAAGGGTTTAAGCCAGGAAATGCCCAAGGCTCAAAGAACCACAATGCTATAAAACAATTAGTTTTACTATTACACAAATACATTTCAGTGGAAACACAAAGCCTATCTTAATCTTGCAAATTTTAATTGATTTCTGGGCATAATTTCCAGAATATTGCCAACTTGACATGCAATACTTGCTGATGATCAGAAGGCTAACAATTCTATATATAATTAGCATGTATGCAGGGTCGTAGGGATAGAGGTATCTCTTTGGGTGCAACCAAAGCTCCAAGAGCAGGTTGGATTCCAGGCATGGGGAAGTTGAAATGTCCATCGTTAATTGTTGCCAAGCACGTTGATGGGTCTGGAGTCACATACAGTCCAGGACAAGACTTCCTTCCATGAAGGACATCAGTCTACCAGATGGTACAACAATTCAAAGAGAGACACAAAGTGCTGGGGTAACTCAGTGGGTCAGTCAGCATCTCTGGAGAAAAAGGTGGTGGAGTGGAGGAGATGCTGCCTTACACCGCCAAAGATCTGGGTTTGGGCCTAACTACGGGTGCTGTCTCAATGGAGTTTGTACATTCTCCCCGTGCCCA
The DNA here is from genome assembly GCF_053455715.1 of Rhinoraja longicauda. NCBI lineage: Eukaryota > Metazoa > Chordata > Chondrichthyes > Rajiformes > Arhynchobatidae > Rhinoraja > Rhinoraja longicauda. The sequence continues at coordinate 15,324,485 of NC_135955.1, forward strand.
GCGTGGGTTTACACCGGATGCTCTGGTTCCTCCCACACTTCAAAGACGTACAGGTTTGTAGGCTAATTGGCTTATGAAAATTAACCTTAGTGTGTAGGATAGTGCAAGTGTATTGGGTGATCGCTGGTTGGCATGGACTCAATAGACTTCGGGTTGGAACACTTCTTCAGGTCCAAACTGCAACGTTACCTGTTCCTTTTTCTCCAGAGATGCTGCCTGACCCACTGAGTTACTCCAGCACTTGGTGTCTATCTTTGGTATAAACCAGCATCTGCAGTTTATTTCAGACCCTAATCAAATATTCCTAAATACGTTCAAAAGTGAAAATTGTACGGAGTTTGTACGTTCTCCCCGCTGATTCACACAGCTGAAAATGATTTTTCACAAAAAGCACACATTTTAAATCCAGCCATTACGTAAAAGTGGCCTGAATTTAAATGATTGTATGTATCATGATGAAATGTACAGAAACGATTGCTTGTCATATTGGAGTTAGTGCACTACATGTTATAATTCATTCAGTCATTTTAGTTTAGTTTTTAGTTTAGTTTAGATATACAGCATGAAAACAGGTCCTTCAGCTCACCTTGTCCATGGTGACCATTGATCACCTTTCACACTGGTGCAATGTTATCCCAATTTCCCACTCCCTACACACTAGGGGGAATTTTACACAGGTCAATTAGCTTACAAACCTGCATGTCTTTGGGAGGGGGGAGGAGGGAGGAAACCAGAGAAGAAACGCCACGGTCAAAGGGAGAACGTGCATAAGATCATAAGTGATAGGATTAGAATTAGGCCATTCGGCCCATCGTCTACTCCACCATTAAGTCATGTCTGATCTATCTCTCCCTCTAACCCCATTATCCTGCATTTTCCCCCATAACTTCTGACACCTGTACTAATCAAAAATCTATCTACCTCTGCCTTAATAATATCCACTGATGGCTTCTACACCCTTCTGTGGCAAAGAATTTCACAGATTCACCACCCTCAGACTAAAGACATTTCTCCTAATTTCCTTCCTAAAAGAATGTCCTTTAATTCTGAGGCCTCTAGTCCTAGACTCCCCCACTAGTGGAAACGTTCTCTCCACATCCACTCTATCTAAGCCTTTCACTGTTCTGTATGTTTCAATGAGGTCCCCCCTCATTCTTCTAAACTCCAACGCCAGGCCTAGTGCCGACAAACACTCATCATAGGTTAACCTATCGTGGGATAACTCATTCCTGGGATCATTCTTGTAAACCTCCCCTGGACCCTCACCAGAGCCAGCACATCCTTCCTCAGATATAGTGCCCAAAATTGCTGACAAACACTGTGCAGACAGCACCCGATGTCAGGTTCGAACCAGGGTCTCTGGCGCTGTGATGCAGCAACTCTACCGCTGCGCCACCGTGCCACCCACCAATAACATTCAGGCCACTTTTAGATAATGGATTGACGTAACTTATAATGCACAGCTCCCACTTGACTAAAAGAAAATGATAGAGAGAATTGTTTTTATAAGTGGCTGTTAATATCCTTGGATTCAAAAGGCTACTTTTTGGAGGCTTCTTCTAAGGCTGGGAAACATGCATTTGGAGGAAACTTGCTTAGTTCATTAATGCCGCCTGAGCACATGGACATGAACTTTAGACTTGAGACTTTAGAAATACAGAGCGGAAACAGGCCCTTCCATCCATCGAGTCCGCGCCCACCAGTGATCACCACGTACACCAGCACTATCTAACGCATGAGGGACAATTTACAATTTTTACCGAAGCCAATTAACCTACAAACTTGCACGTCTTTAGGATGTGGGAGGAAACCGGAGCACCGGCAGAAAACCCACACAGGTTACGGGGAGAACGTACAAACTCCGTACAGACAGCACCCGTAGTTGGTATTGAACCCAGATCTCTCGCACTGTAAGGCAGCAACTCTAGCGCTGCGCCACCGTACCGCTCATGAACTAGATGTTATAATTTTAAAGTACAATTTGCACTTGAAATTCTGGAATCTTTTGCACAGTTTTTCGTTGTGATCTTGATCAGATGACAGCACTAAAGAGTGAACCGGAGTGGAAAGTCCAGGCTATAGATTTAAAATAAGCAGAGGTGTTAAAGCATTCAAGAGATTGAAAAGTATAACATGACAGAGATCTGAAAAACAATAGTGATTAATAACCAAGGCAAAATCTGCCTGTTGTCATGAAGGTAAATCGATGGATTGATTGTACAGAATGAAAAATCGAGTGTGGTTTGAAGGAAATTATTCTGCCACTGAATTGTTCTCCAGGTTACACCTGGAGCAATGCATTCATTTCTTGCATTCACATCACAGGAAGGAAGTAGTTTAATGGAAAAGAGTGGGAACATATGAACCTATGAATTAGGAGCAGGTGTAAGTCACCCGGCCTCTTGAACCTACTTTGCCATCACCACTATGGCAAGGATGTGCAGGAAAGAACTGCAGCTGCCGGTTTACACCAAAGATAGACACAAAATCCTGGTGTGACTCAGTGAGTCAGGAAGCAGCGCCAGAGAAAAGGAATAGGTGATGTTTCGGGTCGAGACCTTTCTTCAGGCTGAGAGTCAGGGGAGAGGGAAACGAGAGGTATGATTATCTATGGTTATCTAGCTTTGCCTTCTAACCATTCAAAGACTTTGCTTCCACTGTCGTTTAAGGAAATCAGTCCCAAACATTCTCAGTCTTCTTGGAGAAAAATGTTTGCCTCATTTCTATTCTAAATGGCAGAACCCCTGTTATATAGTGAACCTGGTTGTAGAGTTTGAAGTAAACATCCTTTCCACATCAAGACTCCTCCCACCCTTATAAACTCCAGTGGATCCAAGCCTGCCCTGTCCAATCTTTCCTCATGAGATAACCCACCCATGTGGGGGGGGGGGGGGGGGGTGATAGAAATGGGGAGAGTTAAAGGGAATGTGTGGAGAAAAGAACACATTCTGGTAGATACATATGTGACCGTTTAGTTTACCTTCACAAAATGCTGGAGTAACTCAGTAGGTCAGGCAGCATCTCAGGAGAGAAGGAATGGGTGACGTTTCGGGTCGAGACCCTTCTTCAGATTGAAGAAGGGTCTTGACCCGAAACATCACCCATTCCTTCTCTCCTGAGATGCTGCCTGACCTGCTGAGTTACTCCAGCATTTTGTGAATAAATACCATCGATTTGTACCAGCATCTGCAGTTATTTTCTTACACTATTTAGTTTATCTTAATGAGTTCAGTTTAGTTTAGTTTAGTATGGTTTAGAGATACAGCGTGGAAACAGGCTCTTCGGCCCACCAAGTCCACACCGACCAGCGTTCCCTGCACATTAGCCCAATCCTACAAATTAGGGACACGTTACCATTTTATCGAAGCCAATTAACCTACAAACCTGTACGTCTTTGGAGAATGGGAAGAAGCTGCAGCACCCAGAGAAAACTCACGCAGTCACAGGGAGAATGTACAAACTCTGTACAGACAAGGCGGCACGGTGGCGCAGCGGTAGAGTTGCTGCCTTACAGCGAATGCAGCGCCGGGGACTCAGGTTCGATCCTGACTACGGGTGCCGTCTGTACGGAGTTTGTACGTTCTCCCCGTGACCTGTGTGGGTTTTCTCCGAGACCTTCGGTTTCCTCCCACACTCCAAAGACGTACAGGTATGTAGGTTGATTGGCTGGGAAAATGTAAAAATTGTCCCTAGTGGGTGTAGGATAGTGTTAGTGTGCGGGGATCGCTGGGCGGCGCGGACCCGGTGGGCCGAAGGGCCTGTTTCTGCGCTGTATCTCTAAATCTAAAGAAATCTAAAAATCTAAAAAAAACAACACCCATAGTCAGGATCGAGCCCGCACTCTGGTGCTGTGGGGCAGCAACTCCACTGCTGTGCCACTGTGCCTCCACATTTTCTCCCACATCCTAAAGATTTGTGGGTTTGTAGCTTAATTGGCCTCTGTGTAAATTGCCCCGAGTATGTAGAGAGTGGATGCAAAAAAAGGACAACCTAGAACTAATGTGAATTGGTGATCGATGGTCAACGTGGACTCAATGGGCCGAAGGGCTTGCTCCCAAGCTATATCTCTAAATTAAATTAAAACTAAAGTTGTTTTGGGATCCAAGGTCAGGGGTATACCACCTTGATTCTCTCTACCCCTCAATCCTCCTTAAGACATTCCCTAAAACCTTCTTCTTCTTCAACCAAGCTTTTGATCAACTGTCCTAATTATACCCTTAAGTAACGATGTCAGATTTGGTCTGATAAAACTCCTGATAAGAGGTGCCTCAGGTCACTTAACCATGTTAGTGATACCATAAAAAAATAGAAGCTAGTCCAACATGTCCCCAGCCTACAAGACCACCCTGACTGCAATAAAACTTCATACACAGCATCAAATAGTTGTATGTATCAAAACACCAAGTGCTGGAGGAGCTCAGCGGGTCAGGCATCATCTGTGGAGGGAATAGATAGGCCCAGAGAACTGATTCCTTGTGTGTTGTTAGCAGATTGGGAGTTATATATGGAACACAAAAACTAACCAACAAAATGTGCTGCACAGGGGCGCAGCGGTAGAGTTGCTGCCTGACAGCGCCAGAGACCCGGGTTCAATCCTGACCACGGGTGCTGTCGGTACGGAGTTTGCATGTTCTCCCTGTGACCGTGTGGGTTTCCTCCGGGTGCTCCAGTTTCCTCCCACACTCCAAAGATGTACAGGTTTGTAGGTTAATTGGTTTGATAAAATTGTAAATTGTCCCTCGTGTGTAGGGTAGTGTTAGTGTATGGGGATCGCTGGTCGGCACGGACTCGGTGGGCCGAGAGACTTGTTTCTGAGCTGTATAAAGTCTTAAGTATAAAGTATAAAGTCTTGAAAATTAATTTTGGATGCAGCCTCGTCACTGATTAGGACAACCAGTCATCAGGATGGATATATATAGTATAAGAAAATAACTGCAGATGCTGGTACAAATCAAAGGTATTTATTCACAAAATGCTGGAGTAACTCAGCAGGTCAAGCAGCATCTCAGAAGGTATTTATTTACAAAATGCTGGAGTAACTCAGCAGGTCAGGCAGCATCTCAGAAGGTATTTATTCGCAATATGATTGTTATAGAATCATGGTAGAGATGGATGTCATTCAGCCCATGGACTTGGTACTGGATGGAAACACTTTTGATTTCACGTGCTGAGAGTTGGATTTTGGTTTTTGCTGGGCATTTAACTTCTGTTGAGTCAAGCTCTGAAATAGGTTTGTTTTTTTGAAGAGGGTGCTGTAACAAGCATCAGACAATTTGCAATGTTACATTGAATCCTGTACTAGTATCCAAGAACCAGTGTGCACACTTACAGAGCAGTTCCATCCCATGTGTGGAGACAGCACTTCCAGTTCAGTGTCGGTTAGCACAAGCCCTTTGTCATGAATGGTCTATGAGCGCCTGGTTGTGCAAGGAAAATGACTGCAGTGCAATTGAATTTCAAAGCCAAAGGGTACAATCACATCAGCCATAACTGAGAGTCATACAGCATGGAAACAGGACATCCGGATCAACTTCCCACGCCGAGCCTTATGCCCCATCTACATTAGTCCCATCTGCCTGCATTTGGCCCATATCTCTCTGAACCTGTACCTGTCTAAATGTTTCTTAAACGTTGCGATAGTAACTGCTTCAATTACCTCCTCTAGCAGCTCGTTCCATACACCTATCACCCATTGTGTAAAAAAGTTGCCCCTCAGGTTCCTATTACATCTATCCCCCCTCACCTTAAAACGATATCCTCTGCTTCTCGATTCCCCTACTCTGGGCAAAAGACTCCGGGTACTCTCGCTCCTTTGTTGGACGATCACTTGAGCACAAGATTTAGACCGATATTTCTGTATTCTACAGATCTTTTGGACATGATTTTAAATTTTGCAATGGATGCTAAAAATTTCTTGTCAGTAACACAACATATGCTTCTACTGGCTATTATCGAATAAAATAGCTGAACAGCGAAGGCATAATATAAGAATTCTTAAATTAGGTTAAGAAGGTTGTTTATTAGGTAAGGTTCTACAACGTTGCTTAATCTAAGTGTTCAGTCTTTATGATGAGACATTAACTGAGGCAAATCTGCCTTGTCGAACTATAGGTTGGCGATATAGCATGGAAACAAGACCTTCAGCCCACCGAGTCCGCGCCGACCAGCGATCATCCCGTACAATGGCACCATCCTACGTACTAGGGACAATTTACAACTTTTACCGGCCAATTAAACCTACAAACCTGCATGTCTTTGGAATGTGTGAGGAAACTGGGGCAACTCGAGAAAACCCACGTAGTCACAGGGAGAACGTACAAACTCCGTTCAGACAGCACCCGTAGTCAGGATCGAACCCTGGTCTCTGGCGCTGTAAGGCAGCAATTCTACTGGTGCATCACTGTGCACCATAGTTGTTTACACCATAATGTTCAGTCCTTTGGATGAGATATTAACTGAGGCCCTTATTCACAAAATGCTGGAGTAACTCAGCAGGTCAGGCAGCATCTCAGGAGAGAAGGAATGGGCGACGTTTCGGGTCGAGAAGAAGGGTCTCGACCCGAAATGTCGCCCATTCCTTCTCTCCTGAGATGCTGCCTGACCTGCTGAGTTACTCCAGCATTTTGTGAATAAATACCTTCGATTTGTACCAGCATCTGCAGTTATTTTCTTATATTAACTGAGGCCCATCTGTCTTGTCAAACTATTAAACATTTTTCCAAAGAAATTTACGGAAAATCTTCGTGAGTTAATAATTATTAACTCTACGTGAGTTAATAATTATTCTTCCTTCAATCCACATCCCAAAGAATGATGACTTAGATAACACAGTGTTTCTAGGACCTTGCTGTTTGCAAATTGACTGCTCCAAATCTATTTGCTATCTTGTTTAGTTTAGCTTTAGTTTTAGAGGTACAGCGTGGAAACAGGCCCTTCAGCTCACCAAGTCCGTGCCGATCAACGAACACCAACAAACTATTTCTATCCTACACCCTAGGGACAGTTTACCTACAAATTAACCTACAAATCTGTTTGTATTTGGAATGAGGAAGGAAATCGGAGCACCTGGAGAAAACCCACATGGTCATGAGGAGAATGTACAAACTCCGTACAGACTGCACCCATAGTCAGGATCGAACCCGGGTGTTTGGTGCTGTAAGGCAACAACTCTATTGCTACGCCACGATGCCAAAAAAGGCAAAATGGTTTGAAATCCCCCTGATATTTGTCCCATTATTCTGTACTGGTTAATGGTCTTAGTTGAAATATAGGGCATGGAAGTATTTTACAAGTGCTTAAACTATTTGTCCATTGATATTGCAGAACACAATGTGACCCCAGACTTTTCATCCTCCAGCATGGTTTACAGGAAATGCATGTTCATTGTTGGGAACTGTGAGCTGTAAAAAATAGGGAGATTTTCCGTAAGTTTCTTTGAAAATGTCTTTTAATAACTGGAAATGGCAGATGTGCCTCAGTTAATATCTCATCCAAAAGGCTGAACTGGACTGTGCAACTCAGGAGAACCATTCCTACCTTAGGAGATATAGATTTAAAATGATCCATTATCCCATAATGGGTGTCACAGGCGTATGCTGTGCTCGTGACAAGGAATATTTTGCACCCACTTGCAAATTTTTAAATCTTATCCAAGAACCAATTGAGGGCAGAAATATCAGTCTAAATTTTTTTTGGGGGCGGCACAGTGGCGCAGCAGTAGAGTTGCTATCTTACAGCGCCGGAGACCCGGGTTCCATCCTGACTATGGGTGTTGGCTGTACGGAATTAGTATGTTCTCCACGTGACAGTGTGGGTTTTCCCCAGGGGCTCCGGATTCCGCCCACATTCCAAAGAGATGCAGGTATGTAGGTTAATTTGGGTTTGGTAAAAATTGTAACTTATACCTAGTGTGCAGGATACTAGGGGGGATCTTATAGAAACATATAAAATTCTTAAGGGGTTGGAGAGGCTAGATGCGGGAAGATTGTTCCCGATGTTGGGGGAGTCCAGAACCAGGGGTCACAGCTTAAGGATAAGGGGGAAGTCTTTTAGGACCGAGATGAGAAAACATTTCTTCACACAGAGAGTGGTGAGTCTGTGGAATTCTCTGCCACAGAAGGTAGTTGAGGCCAGTTCATTGGCTATATTTAAGAGGGAGTTAGATGTGGCCCTTTTTGCTAAAGGGATCAGGGGGTATGGAGAGAAGGCAGGTACAGGCTACTGAGCTGAATGATCAGCCATGATCATATTGAATGGCGGTGCAGGCTCGAAGGGCCAAATGGCCTACTCCTGCACCTATTTTCTGTGTTTCTATGTTTCTATGTTTCTATAGTGCTAGTGTACAGGGATCGCAGGTCAGCGTGGATTCGGTGAGCCAAAGGGTCTGTTTCTGCGCTATATCTCTGAACTAAACTAAATTAGACCAAACTAAAGTAAACTAAACTAAACTAAACTAAACTTTTCATTCAGTCTAAAGATACAGCATGGAAACAGGCCCTTCGGCCCACCGAGTCCACAACGACCATCGATCACCCGTTCACACTAATTCGTTGCTACCCACATTTTCATCCACTTCTTGCACACCAGGGTTACTTCACAGAGCCCAATTCATCTACAAACCAGCATGTCTTTGAGATGTGGGAGGAATCTAGAGCACCCAGAGGAAGCCCACGCGGTCATTAGGAAGAACGGGCAAATGCCACAATCAATTTCGTTAATCAGAGGATGGCGAGTCTGTGGAATTCATTGCCACAGAAGGCTGTGGAGGCATTTTTAAGGTGGAGATTGACAGATACTTGATTAGTAAGGGTGTCAAGGGTTATGGGGAGAAAGCAGGAGATTGGGGTTGAGTGGGAAAGATAGATCAGCCATGATTGAATGGTGGAGTAGACTCGATGGGCTGATCTATCTTATGAACTTGCAACAGCACCTGAGGTCAGGATCGAACCCGCGTGTCTACCACATGAGACAGCAGCTGTGGCCCCCAATTAAAAATGCGAACAATGCTAGTATTGGGGGTGGGCAGACCTGTGGCCTCACTGTTCAGACAACAGTATCGGTCTCAAGTTTCAGGTGCCCGTATGCGCAGGAAAAGAATAAAGTACAGACTTATGACACTGACAAAATGAGCCCCGGCAGAAACATTGTTAAATATCATGGAAGGAACTGGTTCGACACAGCCTATAATTAAATGGCTGTGGGACCGCACTCAGCGGTGAGATTTACAACCCACATCTGTCACACAACAAAACAAAATCACTTCTCATGTTTGGCGAGTCGCCCTTATGTTCCCAAATGGGTCTCAGTCAGCTAATCCCACTGCCTTTCAATCCTGTATTAGACGAGGGGAGGTCACATGTCACAGGTAATAAGGGTCCACCAGAACTATAATGAACAAAGCAGGCCACAAGCTCAACGTTACAGTTGGCAGGTCAACATTTGGGTTGCTCTTGTGATGTTGTTATGTCCAATACTGCAGCAGCAACGCGAGCTCATTTGAAGTAAATGTTTTAATGCCTCTGTGAAAGCCACAGAATGCAACTTTCTTTCAGGCTTATTGGCAATAAAATCCGGCAGACAACCTATTCACAGCAAAGTCCAAAAGCGGAAATGTGATAATGATCAGATAATCTGTGTTACAGTCAGTGCTGATGTTTGAAGAAATAATATTGTGAGAAACACTTTGAATTTCATGACATCTTTCGCAATGCCCCAAGCAGACAAATAGCGGGAATCATACAGCATTGAAAAAATATGATACGATAGCCACGTTTAAGAGGCTTTTAGATAGGCACATGGAAATGCAGGAAATAGAGGGATATGGATCATGTGCAGACAGATGAGGTCGGATCAGCTAGGTATCATTTTGGCACAAGTATAGTGGGCCGAAGGGTCCATTTCTGTGCTGGCCTGTTTTAAGTTCTATGTTCTACGTAAAAATGCCCTTTCAGCCCATTTTGTCTATGCTGCCCAAGGATGCTGATCCCATTTGTCTGCTTTTGACCAATACTCCTCTAAACTTGTCTTAATCCTAATTCCATAAGGGATTAGCATAGATAGGCTTCAGGGTTGGCACCAGAGGAGGTGAGGCTTGGAGACATTGAGAATCATAGAGTTAACAGCGTGGAAACAGGCCCTTCGACTCAACTCATCCGTGTCGGCCAGGGTGCCTCATCTAGGGTGGTCCCATTTACACCACATTGTGCACGAAGAGTCAAGGCCCATTTCAGGGCTGTGTGATTCTATGATTGTATACTTCAATTTCAATATCCACCCTCACCCTCTTCACTCCACACCACCCCAAAGTGTTATAAACTCAACTGGGTACTTTTAGAGATGTGACACTGTCATGGAAAAAAAAGTGGGAACTGTGTCAACATTGATTGAGAGATATTTTGCCCGTGACATGAGGGGGATTTCATTTGCTCTTGACAATATAGGTGTGGGATTTTCTATGTGTCTACCCGCGAGAGTACTCAGGAACTTGCTTGTGGGTCTCATTTTAACGGCACTGCCCCCAACAGTGCAGCATCCCCACAGCTCAGCACCGTGCATGCAAGCGTCGAGTATCTGCTCAAGCCTCTGGATTCAGACCAACCTGATAGCATACCATCGATGCAAAATGGCTCCCAGCTCAACATTGGACAAACATGCAGCTAAGGACACAGCATGACAATCGAGAGGGCCGTCGGAGAAGGAGGAGAGCCAGTGACAACTGCCCGGTGGGTGGGGGGGGGGGGGGGGTGGGGGGGTTATCAAGAACAAGGGGAGGACCCGGTGGGGAGGGGTGCTGTCGAGAATGAAAGGGGACCCAGCAATGGGGGGGGGGGGGGGGAGGGTAGGGGAGGACGCCGAGAATTAAGGGGACCCGGCATTGGGGCGGCAGATAGTAGATAGGAATGTTCGCTGAACTTTTGTAACTTTGTTGTCGCCAAATCGTGGCCACAACTGTGAACTGCCTGGGTGAGGTCTACTGTATGATATCACCGGGTTGTGTGCAAAACAAAGCATTTCACTGTGCCTAGCTAGGTACACGTGACAATAAAGTGTCATTGAATCGTTGAATCATTTAAAGTGCAATAAGAGACCAATCAGTCTGTTATCGGTGTACAGTGTTAGACCTTCAAGCAGCTCTGTAAACTATAACCTTGCAAACCTGAACTAATCCAAACTACTGCACAAAGATTCATCTGAAATCAAACACTCCGTAGGATGGCTTGGTGGCACAGCTGCTGCCTCACAGCCCCAGAGACCCAGTTTGGATCCTGACCTTGTGTGCTGACTGTGAGGACTTTGCACGTTCTCCCTGTGACCGCGTGGGTTTCCTCTGGGTGCCCCGGTTTCCTCCCACATCCCAAAGATGTGTGGGTTTGTAGGTTAATTGGGCCTCTGCAAATTGCCCCTCAGTGTGTGGGGAGTGGATGAGAAAGTGGGATAACAGAGAACGAGAGAGAGTGAAGGGGGGGGGGAGTGATCAATGATCAGCGTGGATACGGTGGGAAGAAGGGCCTGTTACCATGCTACACTAAACAAAAAAACTAATAGCCTGTTTAAAAGAAGGAAGTGCACAAATAAGATGTCAGATCATTATTTTATACAAGCAAAGTACCAAGCAAATAAATCAATTCAAATTCCCGTACTTATTGTTCAATCAGATAATTGCTAACCAAATATCTACTCAGCAATAACAAGAGACTTTATTTTGATTAGAGGTTACAATCCCTCAAGAAAGTTGCAATTGAAGTCCCAGTCTCAGAAATAGGGGCTTACTTAACAAACTATAAAAAAAATGACCATCACTATAAAGCATATTTATGTCCCAGTGCTCCATGTACTTTGTTTGCCTGAGTACGTACACGGAAATAATTAGCACATTGTAAGGAACTCAGTGGCAGAATTTGTTCAGTTGGAAGCCACATGCTTCCTGTCATTAAATCTATATCATGTCCTTCCTTTCCTATTAAAACCCACCTCAGGTTCAGAAGTCAATCTTTAGCTGGGCCAGCGAGAAGCCATTAAAAAGGAAACGTCTGTCTTATGAAAGGGTTTCAGCTCTGCACTGTCAGTTCTGATTTAATACTGTATTAGGGGTGTTGAAAGATACAGAAGTGGAAGTCTGCTATTTTTTTGTTGTTGTATGATATAAGATAAGCATTATTAACCAGCGCGCATTGCAGGTCTCATTTACCTGGTTTGTACCTGTGTGGATAAGCTACATAATCAGCAGTTCCTCAGGCATTCTTCTGTTTCTCATTTAATAATCAGTGGCCCTTTTTAACTGGACATTCTTAGAAAGAAGTAGTCATGATTTTTTTTTTAAACAGGATTATCCAAGTATGGGCTATTATTGCCAGTGCAGAGTACAGGGTCTTAAGGCAAGGAGCTTCTTGAGTCAATGCCCTCCAGCATCATTGTGAGAGAAATCTAAAATAAAAGATGAGATAGCGGGCTGAGAATGAACCACCAGGTTGCTGTGATCGTGACCAGCGTGAGGTTTAAAAGCTTTAAATGCTAGTAAAGGAAGGGCTCCCGTGAAATGCAATGTTGCCTCCTTTAAGTATGGTGTGCATGATCCCCGTTTCCACACCCTCCCCGCCCCCCCCCCACCCACCCCCCCGCTGCCTCGCGCAATTACATTTCCGCAGGAGGAAGAGGGCGAATGAGAAACAGGATAATCAGACTCTAAATCATAGCTCCTAGCCGCCTTGGAGTGAGAGCGTTGGGTTTCCTTATAACTACAGTCTCATGTTATCTAACGAGTCACCACAGAAGCACAGCAACTGGCTTGACCTTTCCTCAATAAAAAATCATTTTGTTCCGACATGCTATAAAACTGGTGCATTAGCCCACTAACTCCGCATGTCTACTTCAATCGGTGCGGTTAAATTAATGTAAACATGCACTCAGAATCCTTTGGAGAGACCTTACAGCAATAGCTGCTAATCTGACCAATAACTCCTTTCTTATAGGAGAGTCTCAGTGAATAATTATTTACCTTGCTACCACGTGGTGCCTGTGCATTGATTGTTGTGGAAAGAACATTTGCAATTGTGATGGAACAGTTTCCCATGCCATCTGAAAGCTGGGACAATCCTTATTGGGTCTCCTTGTCCCATGTAGCACATACAGTTGAATGGTGTCCATCTTTGCTCTGACCTGAGCTACCAGTTCTCCGTTGATCGTCACTGAATCTACTTCATAAATTCATAAGTGATAGGAGCAGAATTAGGCCATTCGGCCCATTGTCTACTCCGCCATTCAATCATGGCTGATCTATCTCTCCCTCCTAACCCCATGCTCCTGCCTTCTCCCCATAACCCCTAACACCCGTACTAATCAAGAATCTATCTTTCTGCCTTAAAAATATCCATTGACTTGGCCTCCACAGCCTTCATACTCAAGACTCAAGAGATTCTCTCACATTAGGATCTAAATGACTCTTATTGCTCCCACCCATCCCTCCTGACTGTTCCTCCCTCTGTAACATTTATGTTTAGTTAAGGTTAGAGATACAGCGCGGAAAAAGGCCCTTCGAACCACCGAGTCTGCAACGACCAATGATCCCCACACTCCAAAGATGTACAGGTTTGTAGGTTAACTGGTTCGGTATAAGTGTAAATTGCCCCTAGTGTGTGTGTGCTAACTATCGTTTTCACACATACACTAGGGGCAATTTACACTTATACCGAACCAGTTAACCTACAAACCTGTACGTCTTTGGAGTCTGGGAGGAAACCAAAGATCTCGGAGAAAACCCATGCAGGCCACCGGGAGAAAGTACAAACTCCGTACAGACAGCGCCCATAGTCAGGATCGAACCCGGGTCTCCGGCGCTGCAAGCTCTGTTGCCTATTGGCGTGGCGTGGTCGGCCCTGGGACTTTCCATCGCCCGGTGGGGGCTTCAAAAAGTTGGGAGCCTCGATCACCTCGTGGCACCACGGGAGAAGAATGAGGAGGAGATAAGACTTTGCCTTCCATCACAGTGAGGGTATGCCTAGAGCAATCACTGTGATGGCTGTTTGTGTAAAAATTGTATCTGTGTGTCCTGTGCTTTTTGTTGTCTACTGCCGGACCCTGACGTGAGAGGACGCTGGCGTTGTTTATTCGCCGCTTTTCCGTCAGGATAGTTTGTCTGTTTGTTTTTATGTTAATTGTTTTTGTAAAGCGCTTTGAGCACCCGATAAGGCGCTATATAAAATAAATGAATTATTATTATTATTATTATTATTGTCTATTGTCTATTGTCTATTGTCTATTGTCTATTGTCCATTGTCTATTGTCTATTTTCTATTTTCTATTGTCTATTGTTTATTGTCTGGATCTTCCCGCAAAACAAAGTTATTCCTTGTATTGTGGGACCAGTGACAATAACAAACCAATACCAACACCAACTTGATTTAACACTGTTAAATATTGTAAGATCCTTCAGCAGAGCACTCAAAAAGTAGGTGCTGAGCCAGGCAAAGAGCTTTAGTGCAGGAGGCTGAATGACTTGGGCAAAGATATTGGATTTGCAGTTTGGATTCAGAGTGGTTTCAGGATGGAACATCAGATGGCAGGGTTTTCCCAGTGGAATACATACTTGCCAATGGTGAAACTGTCCAAGCCTGGATACACATGGCCACATGTATTGTACAGACTGGGGAGCAGAAGGGTCTCGACCCGAAACGTCACCCATTCCTTCTCTCCCGAGATGCTGCCTGACCTGCTGAGTTACTCCAGCATTTTGTGAATAAATCGAATTGTATTGTACAGACCACAGTTCAAAGAGTAGAGTCAAAAATTGTAGAAATAATTCATAAAAATAATAGAGTTGCAATTTGATCTATCCACTAGGTAATGATTCAATTCAATACAATTAGAAATAAATACTTTTCAACTTTTCAGTTGCTGCCTCACATCTCCAGAGACCCCGGTTTGATCCTGACTACGGGTGCTGTCTGTACGGAGTTTGTACGTTCTCCCCATGACCGTGTGGCTTTTATCTCGGTGCTCTGGTTTCCTCCCACGCTCCAAAGATGTACAGGTTTGTTTGCATATTGTAAAATTGTATATTGTCCCTAGTGTGTGGGATAGTACTGATCACTGGTGGGCGGGCTGATCACTGGTGGGCTCGGTGGGTCCACCGCAGACTCGGTGGGCCGAAAGGTCTGTTTGCACTCTATTTCTCTAAAGTCTAAAGTTTAAACTACTGTCCATTGATTTATTTTGCAGACATCATAGTCCTGGCATCACAGCAGTGACTAGAGTGTGGTGACTCTTTGCACACTGGCCCCAGAAGAGGCTCTACGATCATCCGGCACAATTGCCCAACTCTTTTAAATCTCTTTTCCACTTGTAAATCTAGCACTCTGCATCTCTCTCTTCCATCTACATATTGTACTTGAGTTTGGCTTGATTGTCTTCATGCACAGCATTATCTGATTTGATTGGCACGGAGGAGATCTTATCGAAACGTATAAGATTATTAAGGGGTTGGACACGTTAGAGGCAGGAAACATGTTCCCAATGTTGGGGGAGTCCAGAACAAGGGGTCACAGTTTAAGAATAAGGGGTAGGCCATTTAGAATGGAGATGAGGAAAAACTTTTTCAGTCAGAGAGTTGTGAATCTCTGGAATTCTCTCTCAGAAGGCAGTGGAGGCCAATTCTCTGAATGCATTCAAGAGAGAGATAGACAATAGACAATAGACAATAGGTGCAGGAGTAGGCCATTCAGCCCTTCGAGCCAGCACCGCCATTCAATGCGATCATGGCTGATCACTCTCAATCAGTACCCCGTTCCTGCCTTCTCCCCATACCCCCTCACTCCGCTATCCTTAAGAGCTCTATCCAGCTCTCTCTTGAAAGCATCCAACGAACTGGCCTCCACTGCCGTCTGAGGCAGAGAATTCCACACCTTCACCACCCTCTGACTGAAAAAGTTCTTCCTCATCTCCGTTCTAAATGGCCTACCCCTTATTCTCAAACTGTGGCCCCTTGTTCTGGACTCCCCCAACATTGGGATAGAGCTCTTAAGGATAGCGGAGTCAGGGGGTATGGGGAGAAGGCAGGAACGGGGTACTGATTGAGAATGATCAGCCATAATCACATTTCAATCAGTACCCCGTTCCTGCCTTCTCCCCATACCCCCTGACTCCGAAATCCTTAAGAGCTCTATCTATCTCTCTCTTGAATGCATTCAGAGAATTGGCCTCCACTGCCTTCCGAGGCAGAGAATTCCACAGATTCACAACTCTCTGACTGAAAATGTTTTTCCTCATCTCCATTCCCATGAACGAATAAATAATTAGCATTGGTATTGGTTTATTTTGTTGCGTGTGCCAAGATGCAATGAAAAATGTTTTTTTGCATGCTATCCAGTCAAATCATAGTGTACGTGTATACGGTCAAGCTATTACACAAGTACCATATGTAGTGCAAAGAGAAAAATGCCAGAGTGCAGAAGATAATATTACAGTATTGTAGTGTTACAATTATGGTAAAAGTGCACATTAAAAAAATTGCAAGGGCTGCAATGAGGTAGGTTGGAGGATTAAGATTTATACCCTTAGTTTATGAGAGGTCTGTTCAATGTAGAGTCATAGAGAAATACAGCATAGAAACAGGCCATTCAGCACAACTCATCCATGCCGACCAAGATGCCACATCTAAGCTAGTCACGTTTGCCTGCATTTGGCCCATACCCCCCTAAACCATTTCTATCCATGTAGCTGTCCAAGTGTCTTTTAAATGCTATTGTAGTACCGGCCTCAACTACCTCCTGTGGCAGCTTGTTGCATTTACTCACCAGCAATTTGCTGACATTAGGGAAGAAGCTGTTTCTGAATCTGATGGTCTGTGTTTTCAAACTTCTGTAGTCATCAATCACTTACCCATCTGCGCCGCAATTCTACTCAGTAAAGGCTGATGTTAAAGTGTGACATATTTACAAAGGCAGTTACATAGTTACATAGGCACGGCGGTAGAGTTGCTGCCTTACAGCGCCAGAGTCCCGGGTTTGATCCTGACCTTGGGTGCTGTCTGAATGGAGTTTGTACGTTCTCCCTGTGACCTGCATGGGTTTTCTCAGAGATCTTCAGTTTCCTCCCACACTCCAAAGGCGTACAGGTTTGTAGGTTAACTGGTTTTGTATAAGTGTAAATTGTCCCTAGCGTTTAGGATAGTGCTAGTGCACAGGGATCGCTGGTCGGCGCAGACTCGGTGGGCCGAAAGGTCTGTTTCCGTGCTGCATCTCTAAAACTAAAATTAAACTACATTTTCCTACAGCCGTGCAGCCCTCCAAATCCAACTGTTCCTCCAGCACTGAGCTCATTCTCATCCCCTCGTTAAATAACACCAACAAAGGCAAAAAGCCACAGGAGTCCTGGAGTAACTCAGCGGGTTAGGCAACATCTCTGGAGGACGTGAATAGGTGGTGATTTGTGTCTGAAGAAGGGTCCCGCCCCAAAACGTCGTCTATCCATGTCCTCCACAGATGCTTCGTGACCTGTTGAGTTACTCGAACACTTTGTGTCTTTTCTCATAAACCAACATTTGCACTTCCTTGCATCCACCGATGGCAGTTGTATCTTCAATTAGGAGATCCTAAAGTCTGAAATTTCCTTAAAAAAAACCCCACCCCTTTCTACCTAATCTATAAACAGGTAAAATAATCCCATTTTATCAGATGAGTTATTTAAATTCAGTTCATTGCATTAATTTAGTTTAGTATAGGGATACAGCAAAAAAAGCAGGTCCTTCGACCCACCGTGACCCCACCAACCATAAATCACCCATTCACACCAGTTCTATGATATCCCACTTTCGCATCTACTCCTTACACATGAGGGACAATTTACAGAGACCAATTAACCTACACGTCTTTGGGATGTGGGAAACCGGAGCATTTGGAGGAAACCCAGGCAGTCACAGGGAGAACATGCAAACTCCACGCAGACAGCACCCAAGGTCAGGATGGAACCTGGGTCTCTGCCGCTATGAGGCAGCAGCTCTACCAGCTCCACCCTTGTGATCAATGTGTACATTTTTGACCAGTTTATTTAGATTAGAATATTTTTTTTTAAACAGGACAAATTGGGTTTTTTAAAGAATTGTTTCACTTTGTGAACTATTTATTGTTTGCTTTCATGTTACATTAAAGTCAGAACTATCGAGAAAAAAAATATTCTTTGCGAAAATTTCGCAGGTCTGCATATGCAGTCACCGAAGGTTCAGGATTCACCTTCATTTAATCTGATTAAGGTTTAAGGGATTATCAATGTTTTTTTAATAAACCTCAGTATCATCACCTGAAGAATCTTTGCTCCTACGTAACAAACATTCATTGCATTGCACGCGTTTTCAGCTGTGCAAAACTCTCTACACTCCTTATCAGAGGAGAAAAAACGAGGCTACGGATTTTTGAAACAAATTTTACTAAATTGTACCTGTCAAATAAAATTGCCATGAGGTACCGAGGTCCCCAGCATGATTGAAAGGCAGTTGTTAAAATACTAGGGAGAGTCTGGTGTGTGGCCTCATTAATGGAAAGCTGCATAATTTTCTCGGACTGGGGACATTATGTGTGTCTGGGCATTAAGTAATTCCTAACCACACCGCCTAAAGCCACAGTATCAACAGCTTAAAGCTATTAGTAGAATCTTCTGAGACCTTTTTAGGATAGGCCGTGACCCAGCCGAGGCTATGGCGTCTGCAAGGTAGATCATCACAGCTCCTAGGCCATCAATTTAACTCTCTGAAGCCAAGGACTAGGCACTGCGTTCCAACCGCACTTAGCTGCACATGTCAAGTGTCAGTCAAAGCGTTGAGACTGACCTTTGACATTACCTGGCTCTGGATAGTTTGCAGAGTCGCTGGTTCTTTGCAAAGAATAATTTCTCTATAATTGCTCGAGCTTCAGACTTTAGACTTCAGAGATACAGCGTGGAAACAGGCCCTTCGGCCCATCAGGTCCACGCCGACCAGCGATCACCTCGTACACTAACACTATCCTACATGCTAGGGAAAACCGGCAATTTTTTTTACTGAAGCCAATTAACCTACAAACCTGCACGTTTTTGGAATGTGAGAGGAAACCCACGCGGTCACGGGGAGAACGTACAAACTCTGTACAGTCAGGATTGAACCCAGGTCTCTGGCGCTGAAAGGCAGCAGCTCTACCGTTGCGCCACTGTGCCGAGCATTTTTTTTTTTTGAGTGCCCAGTTTGAATAAAAGAAGTGAACACAGAAAATTTGGACGTTCCTGGAATGTTTGCCATTATTTTGCCATGTTAACTATATTACACATTGTCTTTGCACGAAACGCCGTATCTTTTAACCTGTATTTGTACTCTATGGACAGTGTGATTGTAATCATGTATAGTCATGTATGTGAATTTTTATTGCACATCAATGGCCAGCCACTATGAGAAACCTCCCCTTGCCCTAATGCAATTGCCTTCGTAACCTTCCCTCCAGGAAATAATCCTTCCCTTTCCTAATAATGATTTAACTGCATCACTTTAGAATAAAAGAGGCCATGATGTTCGGATCTCAGGATTTGCCTGGATTAAGCATTCTGATTGGGACAAGGAAATAATAAATACAGAAAGAATGTGATGGTCACGCATTTTAAAACACTTGCCTTTGACAATTGTGGCGCAGATGAGTAAATGATTTGTTTAAATAACACCATCTACACTTCTATCTACACCACACCCCCCTGGCAAGGCCACCAGCATAATCAAGGACCAGTCTCACCCCAGTCACTCCCACTTCTCCACTCTCCCAACAGGCAAGAAGCACAGATACAGTGCATTCAGACCCCTTCACTTTTTCCACGTTTTGTTACGTTACAGCCTTATTTTTAAATAGATTAAATTCATTTTTTTATCGTCAATCTACACACAATACCCCACAATAAAAAAGTGAAAGCAGGTGTTTAGAAATTTTTGCAAAGTAATTAAAAATAAATAACTGAAATATCACATTTACATAAGTGTACAAACCCTTTGCTATGACTCAAAATTGAGCTTAGGTTCATCCTGTTTCCATTGATTATCCTTGAGATTTTTCTACAACTTAATTGGAGCCCATCAGAGGTAAATTAAATTGATTGGACATGATTTGGAAAGGCACACACCTGTCTATATAAGATCCCACAGTTGGCAGTGCCTGTCAGAGAAGAGGAAGGGATTGTGTTGAGACACATATCCGGGGAAGGGTATAAAACAATTTCTGCAGCATTGCAGGTCCTGAAGAGCACAGAAGCCTCTGTCATTCTTAAATGGAAGAACTTTGGAACCACCAGGACTCTTCATAAAGCTGGCTGCCTGGCCAAACTGAGCAAATGGGGGAAAAGGGCCTTGGTCAGGGAGGTGACCAAGAACCCGATGGTCACTCTGACAGAGCTCCAGAGTTCCTCTATGAAGAAGTGAGAAACTTCCAGAAGGACAACTATATCTGCAGGACTCCACTGATTAGGCCTTTCTGGTAGAGTGGCCAGACAGAAGCCACTCCTCAGTAAAAGGCACATGACAGCCCGCTTGGAGTTTGCCAAAAGGCACCTAAAGGACTCTCGGACCATGAGAAACAAGATTCTCAGGTCTGATAAAACCAAGATTGAACTCTTTGGCCTGGATGCCAAGTGGCACTGTGTTGTGATATTGCTGCTCATCACCTGACCAATACCATGCCTACGGTGAAGCATGGTGGTGGCAGCATCATGTTGTGGGGATGTTTTTCAGCGGCAGGAACTGGGAGACCAGTCAGGATTGAGGGAAAGAAGAATAGAGCAAAGTGCAGAGAGTTCCTTGATGAAAACCTGCTCCAGAGCGTTCTGGACCTCAGACTGGGGCAGAGGTTCACCTTCCAACAGGACAATGACCCTAAGCACACAGCCTTGATAACGCAGGAATGGTTTCGTGACAAGTCTGTGAATATCCTTGAGTGGCCCAGCCAGAGCCCGGACTTGAACCTGATCGAACATCTCTGGAGGGACCTGAAAATAGCTGTGCATTGATGCTCCCCATCCAACCTGACAGAGCTTGAGAGGATCTGCAGAGAAGAATAGGAGAAATTACCCAAATACAGGTATGCTAACTTGTAGTGTCATATCCAAGAAGACTTGAGGCTGTAATCACTACCAAAGGTACCTCAACAAAGTATTGAGTAAAGGGTCTGAATACTTGTGTAAATGTGATATTTCAGTTATTTATTTTTAATTACTTTGCAAAAGTTTCTAAACACCTGTTTTTGCTTTTTTATTATGGGGTATTGTGTGTAGATTGATGATAAAAATGAATTTGATCCATCTTAAAATAAGGCTGTAACGTAACAAAATGTGGAAAAAGTGAAGGGGTCTGAATACTTTCTGAATGCACTGTATTTGAAAATACATACCATCAGATTCTGGGACAGTTTCTTCCCAGCTGTTATCAGGTAACTGCACCATCTTATTACCAAATAGAGTGTGGTTCCGACCTACCAGCTACCTCATTGGAGACTTTCAAACTATCTTTATTTGGATTTTTGTGGACTTTATCTTGCACTGAACGCTATACCCTTTATTCTTATCTGTACAACTATGGATGTCTTTGCTGAGTTTTCTCCGGGTGCTCTGGTTTCCTCCCACACTCCAAAGACGTATAGGTTTGTAGGCTAATTGGTTTTGATAAACTTGTAAATTGCCCCAAGTGTGTAGGAAAGTGCTGGGGTACGGGGTGATTGCTGGTCGTTGGGGTCTCGGAGGGCCGAAGGGCCTGTTCCTGCACTACATCTCTAAGTCAAAAGTCCAAAAAGTGTACCTCGGTACACATGGCAATTATAAACTAAACTAAACCTTCCTCGTCCATCAAGGAGGTGAAAGATTACTGAAGGTAAGCAAGAATCTGGATTGAGATTACATTCAGATTATTCCATCCCTATCTCCACCCTCTGCTCGTCTCCACCTGACCAACAACCCGCTCCTCACCTGGTTCCATCCATTACCTGCTGATTCCTGCCTCACCCCCTGACCACTTTATACTGGCTATTTTTCCTCTCTACGCTCTCAGCACTGATGCAGAGACTCGATGCGAACTATTGGCTAACCCTCTGACCCCACAGTTGTTGCTCGACCCACTGTTCCACCAGCAGTTGGTTTTCTACTCCAGATTCCAGCATCTGCAGTCTCTTGCATTTCCATTAAATGGTGGAGCGGACTTGATGGGCTGAATGGCCGACTCGCACCCTTAGTTCAGATCCTTTTATGCTCCGTTGCTACAGGGAATTTCATAGTATTTGGCAGCAGTGACTTACCTTATAAACCACATTCACCATTATACTGTCGCAGCAGCTAATTTCCACACAGTAAGATCTCACAATGACAATGTAGAAAGGGGTGAGATTCAGTTTTCACCCAGCCCTGCTGTTGGTTTATTAACAGTATCCATTTCTTTGAATGATATTGGAAAAAAAAAAACTGCTTGGGACCTATATCCGAGGATGGGTGTGCTGGCGTTGGAGAGGGTCCTGAGAAGGTTTCCGAGAATAATCCCGGGAATGATTGGGTTAACATGAGTGTTTGATGGCACTGGGCCTGTACTCACTGGAGGGGGACCTCATTGAAACTTGCCAAATACTGATAGGCCTGGATAGAGTGAATGTGGAGAGGATGGTTCCACTAGTGGGAGAGTCGAGCAATAGAGTCAGCAGCCTCCGAATAAAAGGACGCACCTTTAGAAAGGGGATGAGGAGGAATTTCTTTAGTCAGAGGGTGGTGGATCTGTGAAATTCATTGGAAGGCTGTGGAGGCCAAGTTAATTGATATTTTTAAGGCAGAGATTGACAGATTTTTGATAAGTGAGTATGTCAGGGGTTATGGGGAGAATGCAGGAGAATGAGGTTGAGAGGAAAAGATAGATCATCCATGATTTAATGGCAGAGTAGACTTGATGGGCCGAATGGCCTAATTCTGCTCCTGTAACTGATGAACCTATGAACTTGTTATTTTACTTTATTGGCTTTTAATTATAGAATCATGGAGTCACAAGTTCACAAGTTATAGGAGTAGAATTAGGCCATTCGACCCATTGAGTCCACTCTGCCATTCAATCATGGCTGATCTCTGCCTCTTAATCCCATTTTCCTGCCTTCTCCCCATAACCCTTGACACCCGTTCTAATCAAGAATTTGTCTATCTCTGCCTTAAGAAAATCCACTGACGGCCTCCACAGCCCTCTGTGGCAATGAGTTCCACAGATTAACTACCCTCTGACTAAAGAAGTTCCTCCTCACCTCCTTTCTAAAAGAGCGCCCTTTAATTCTGAGGCTATGACCTCTGGTCCTAGACTCTCCCATCTGTGGAAACATCCTTTCCACATCCACTCTATCTCTGCCTTTCATTATTCCGTAAGTTTCAATGAGGTCCCGCTCAATCTTCTAAACTCCAGCGAGTAGAAGCCCAGTGCTGCCGAACGCTCATCATATGCTAACATACAGTCGTACAGCATGGAAGCAGGCCCTGCGGCCCACTGAGTTTATACTAACTGTCACCTACATATCAGTCACCCAATTGCACTAGTCCTACACTAATTTTTAATATTCCCCACCATCTGATCAATTTCCCCCAGATTCTACTACGTACGTATATACATTGGGTACAATTTACAGTCACTGACTACCTTAACAGTCGCACAGTACAGAAACAGGCCCTTTATCTCACCACAACCATGCCAGTGACAAGGCACTCATTCACATGAATCTAATTTTATTCTCACCATATTGCGTTTATGCTCCCCACATTGCTATCCCTCCCTGCCCCTCTCCCTCCGACCTCTCCCTCCGACCTCCAACCCACCCCCCCCCCCCCCCCCCCCCATTCTATCACTCACCTACACACCACGGACAATTTAAAGTGGTCAATTAAACTATCAATCTGCATGTCTTTGGGATGTGGATGGAAACCGGAGCAACCAGCAGAAACAGGGTGAACATGCAGACGACACACAGACTGCACTGGCAAATTGAACCACTGGGGGCAGCACCAGTAGTGCCGAGGTAGAGTTGCTGCCTTACAGCACCAGAGACCCGGGTTCGATCCTGACAACGGGTACTGTCTATGCAGAATTTGTACGTTCTCAAGGTGACTGCGTGGGTTTTCTCCAGGTGCTTCAGTTTCCTCCCACACTCCAAAGACATACAGGTTTGTAGTTTAATTGGTTTCAGTAAAAATTGTAAATGGTGTCTAGTGTGTACAATAGTGCTGGTGTACGGGGTGATCGCTGGTCAGTACAGACTCAGTGGGTCGAAGGGCCCTTTCCCACGCTGTATCTCAAAAGTCTAAAGTGGACTTTACGGTGTGCGGGTGGACATCTCCTCATAGGTCGGACATGACACACCTCCGATGTGGAGGAACAAAATTAGTTCTGTAGCTTCCCATACTTTTCCCCCTCCCTGACTCTCAGTCTGATGAAGGGTCTCGACCCAAAACATCACTCATTCTTATTCTACAGAGATGCTGCCTGGCCTGCTGAGTTACTCCAGCACTTTCTGTCCACCTTTGGTTCAAAAGCCTGATGGTTGCCGTTCTTGAACCTGAAGGTCACAGTTCTCAAACTCCTTTGCCTTCTTCCTGATGGTAGCAGTGAGATGAGAAGGTGTCCAGGGTGTTGTGGGTCCTTGGTGATATTCGCTGCCTACTTGAGGCAGCGTTTTCTGTCGATCCTTTCGATGGTGGGAGGTCAGTACCTATGATGGATTGGACAATGTCCACCATTATCTGCAGCCTCCTTCATTCCTTGATGTTTGAGTTACCAAACCTGGCCGTTTAGTTTAGAGATACAGGCCCTTCGGCCCACCTAGTCCGCACTGACTAGCGATCCCTGCACATTAACACTATCCTGCACCCACTAGGGACAATTTTTACATTTATCAAGTGACCGTGTGGGATTTCTCCGAGATCTTCGGTTTCCTCCCACACTCCAAAGATGTGCAGGTATGCAAGTAAATTGGCTTGGTAAATGTAAAAGTTGTCCTTGGTGTGTGTAGGATAGTGTTAAAATGCATGGATCGCTGGTCGGCGCGGACTCAGTGGACCGAAAGGGCCTGTTTCTGCGCTGTATCTCTAAACTAAACTAAATAGATAAACAAAATTAAATAGACAGACCGGTATGCATACATACGTACGCACATATGCAACTTGCAAACTCCACTCAGACTGTACCAGAGGTCAGGATTGAAGCTGGGACTCTAGTGCTGTAAGGCAGCAGCTCTATCAGCTGCACCAATGTGCTGCCCCATAAATTTGGTGAAAGCAGTGAAGGAGAATCTGGACAATGTGGTTCATTAACCAGATGATTTTATGTCATGACATTGAACAAGGACCAACGATTCACCTCGGTATGCTGGGGATACGCACCACTTCTTCAAGATATTGTTGTGCATTGAGGAGAGAATATAGTGAGCTTGCTTTGAATGTCTCATCCACTCCATACACACCCTGGGGATCATTTACAGAGACCAATTAAACTAAACTGAAGAAGGGTTCCGACTCGAAACGTCACCCATTCCTTCTCTCCAGAGATGCTGCCTGTCCCGCTGTGTTACTCCAGCATTCTGTGTCTATTTTCGGTAAACCAGCATAAGGTCATAAGATGATAGGTGATAGAAGTAGAATTAGGCCGTTCGGCTCATCAAGTCTGCTCCGCCATTCAATCATAGCTGATCTATCTCTCCCTCCTAACCCCATTCTCCAGATAAGCATCTGCAGTTCCTTCATACCAATTAAACTACAGACCTGCATAGATCCTGTATTTTTATCATTTGCAGTGAAATCTGCACCACCACTTTTCTCTGTACCTCAGTACATGTCACAATAATAAATGTAAACTTAAAACTAAATGGTAAGGCATCATTGTAAATAAACCAATGTTAAATGTGATCAGAACAAAGCTGGGTTTTGAAGTAAGAAATAATCCTGGGTGTTCATCAACATTAAGAAAATAACTCCCATGAGTTAAATCTACAATGAACTCTCTGGTTCAGGCTGAGTAATGATCCTTTATAGTGTTTACATGCTAAATGTCTGCAATTAAGGCTGGAGCTAATTGCACCATCTGCAAGAGACAAGCCAAATCACAAGTGTTTATCTGTTGGATGTGAAACTTCTGCGATGCACAGAATTATCCTCATTCATTTACAATTATAGTCTGGGCAAGTGGTTTAAGGATATGAAGTTAATGAAGTGTGTGTGGAGGAGCCTTTTGGGACCAGTGACCTCAGTTCGATTAGGTTTAAGATAGTTATGGATAGGGACAGAGAGGGTCCACGTGTTAAAATACTCAACTGGGTTAAGGCCAACTTTGAGGGTATGGCTCAAGTTGACTGGAGCAGGTTATTAGAGGGGAACGGAACATCGGCCAAGTGGGATATTTTTAAAAGTGTACTGAAGAAAGCTCAGGATGTGCACGTCCCCGTTAGAGTGAAGGGCAAAGCAGGCAAACGTAAGGAAGCTTGGCTGACGAGGGAAATTGAGACGTTAGTCAAAAACAAGAAGGATGCATGGGACAGGTATAGGCAGCTGGGATCAAGTGCATCCCTGGAGGAGTTTTGGGAACTAAGGAGTAAACTGAAAAAGGAAATCAGAAGGGCAAAAAGGGGCCAAGAGATAGCACTAAGGACAATCCCAAAATATTTTATAAATACATAAGGGGGGGGAAGGGTAACTAGAGAGGGTGGGACCTCTCAGGAATCAAAGCGGCCACATCTGTGTGGAGCCGCAGGAGATGGGCAAGGTCCTAAATGAGTATTTCTCCTCTGTATTTACCGAAGAGACAGACAGTGGGACGGAGAAACTTGGGGCAGTCATTGGAAGTGTTTTGAGAGCAGTCAGTGTTACCGTCAAAGTACTGAAGGTACTGTCGTGTTTGAAGGTAGACAAATCTCCAGGGCCTGATCAGATATATCCGAGGATATTGTGGGAAACTATAGAGGAAATTGCGGGAGCCCTGGTTGAAATTTATGAGTCATCCTTGAATACAAGAGAGGTGCCAGAAGACTGGAGGGTGACAAATGTTGTACCTCTTTTCAAGAAGGGCTGCAGGGAAAATGCTGGGAACTATCGGCCGGTGAGCTTAACATCTGTAGTTGGTAAGTTACTGGGGAGTATTCTGAGGGATAGGATATACAGGCATTTGGATGGGCAAGGGCTGATTAGGGATAGTCAGCATGGTTTTGTACGTGGGAGGTCGTGTCTCACAAATCTGATTGATTTTTTTGAAGACGTGACCAAAAAGGTGGTTGAGGGCAGAGCTGTAGATGTTGTGTACATGGACTTCAGTAAGGCGTCCGACAAGGTTCCTCATGGTAGGCTACTCTGGGAGGTTAGATCGCATGGGATCCAAGGAGAGATAGCTGAATGGATAGCAAATTGGCTCCATGGAAGGAAGCAGAGTGTGATGGTGGAAGGTTGCTTCTCAAACTGGATGCCTGTGACTAGTGGTGTGCCTCAGGGTTCGGTGCTGGGCCCGTTACTGTTTGTCATCTACATCAATGATTTGGATGAGAACATACAAGGCAAGATTAGCAAATTTGCTGATGATACAAAAGTTAATGGTTTTGCAGATAGTGAAGATGGTTGTGAATGATTGCAGCAGGATCTGGATCGATTGGCCAGGTGGGCAGAGGAATGATTGATGGAATTTAATACAGAGAAGTGTGAGGTGTTGTATTTTGGGATGTCGAACAAGTGCAGGACCTACACAGTAAATGGTAGGCCTCTGGGGAGTGTTGTAGAGCAGAGGGATCTAGGAGTGCAGGTGCATGGTTCCTTGAAGGTCGAGTCCCAGGTAGATAAGGTGGTCAAAAAGGCTTTTGGCACTTTGGCCTTCATGAGTCAGAGTATTGAGTATAGAAGTTGGGAGGTCATGTTGCAGTTGTATAAGACGTTGGTCAGACCATGTGTAGAATATTGTTTTCAGTTCTGGGCACCATGTTATAGGAAAGATATTGTCAAGCTTGAAACGGTTCAGAAAAGATTTCCGACGATGTTTCCAGGACTAGAGGGTGTGAGCTATAGGGAGAGGTTGAGTAGGCTGGGTCTCTATTCCTTGGAGAGCAGGAGGATGTGCGGAGACCTTGCAGAGGTATACAAAATCATGAGAGGAATAAATCGGGTTGATGCACAGTCTTTTGCCTAGAGTAGGGGAATCGTGGACCAGAGGACATAAGTTCAATGTGAGGAGGAAAAGATTTAATAGGAATCCGAGGGGTAACTTTTTCACGCAAAGGGTGGTGGGTGTTTGGAACAAGCTGCCACAGGAGGTAGTTGAGGCTGGGACTATCCCATCATTTAAGAAACAGTTAGACAAGTACATGGATAGGACAGGTTTGGAGGGATATGGACCAGGCGCAGGCAAGTGGGACTAGTGTAGTTGGGACATTGTTGGCCGCTGTGGGCAAGTTGAGCTGAAGGGCCTGTTTCCACACTGTATCACTCTATGACTCTATGATAGCCTGTAAACTTCCACAGTTAGTGATACTGAGGTCGGGAGCATGCAGCACAGAACGGCAGAGCAGCGGTGGAGGACACCGACAACATCGCCTGGACAGGCCGACCCTACAACACTGACCAGTGCTGAGTTGGACTTTAGAGACACAACGTCCAAACAGGCCTTTCTGCCCACCGAGTCCATGCCGACCAGCAATCACAACATAAACCAGCACTGCCCTACACACACTAGGGACAGTTCACAGTTTTGTAGAAGCCTATTAACCTACTAACCTGTATGTCTTTGGAGTGTGGGAGGAAACCAGAGCACACGGAGAAAACCCACGCAGTCACAAGGAGAACGTACAAACTCCGTACAAGCAGCACCCGTGGTCAGGATCGAACCTGGGTCTCTGGCGCTCTGAGGCAGCAACTCTAATGCTGCTGCCGGGACAATCAACCTTTACGGCCATGTTCAGACTCAACATTTTTTTAACATCTTTGGACATAAATAACACAAGATAGCGCCAGAAACATGGTGACATTTGTGTGCTTCCTCAGCATAATCTACTATTCTTACATTCTTGTACTTACGAATGATTGTGCCTAGGTATGGTGAGATTTTTACTGAAATATATGCAAAAAGGAATTTCACAGTACCATGGTGATGCTGATACTTTATTGTCCTATGTATCTATGTACCTCGCTCGGCACACTGAAACTCTTTGTCTTGTATACAATCCAGTAAAATCATACTTAAAACTGTTACGTCTGTCTTAAAACTGTTACAATTTGTTTTGTTGGGTTGTTGTTGTTTAAATTAATTAAATTATTGCATCGTATGGGAGGTGCATTCCCAATCTCGTTGTACCCCTGTACAATGGCAATAAAGATATATTGTATTGTATTGAAAAGCACAGTTGTAGATAAGTACAAAAGTGCAACGATTGTTGTGTAATAGTAGACTTCAACGAGACATTATGCAAAGAGTCGCCACGTTTCTGGTGCCTACAAAGTTTAACAGTTGTTATGAGTGCACACTAATCTTGGCCTTAAAGGCCTGTTGTCGTGGCAGCACCAATCCTCTCCGTCCACCACCATCTTGAAAACGGCCCTTTGTCCAGTGTCCACCACTATCATTGACTTCCTACTCCCTCCTTTCTGGTTCCCAGTCTTTGGGGTTGAGCAGGAGCCAAGCCTTGGATGTCTTCAGGTGGTTTCCCGTTTTCCGCGGTGGGAGAGCCAGGCCTGATGTCGGGATATAGCCGTGGCTCACTGGGAGCTTCTCACAAACCACATACTTACACGTGACAATAAACTACCATTGAACTCTCTGCCCAATCCAATTCAGCATAAAATTCCTCAGAAAGTGAAAATCTTTCCAGACCATCAGCAGAGAGCTCGCAGCAGCAAATTGCTCAGCTATGTTAAAATATAGTGCAATTTTGCAGATAGCAGTGCAGTCACAAATTATGAGAGAATACTTCAAGGGCAGGCAACAAACATCTGCATAACCGATTACTGGATCCCATCCAAGTAGTGAATCTTCTCAAGGCGCATCACAACAACACAATCAGAAAGGAAATGTTGGCAACGAGCTGCCAAAGGAGATTTTTAACAAAGGGAAAAGATTCCTTTTTGCAGAGCCTTTCAACTTCCTTTTAGGGCATCTTTTAAGCCAAGGTATTATGTATGCAAGATGTAGAAACACCCCCTACTTGCGGTCGGAAGAAGGGTCCCAACCTGAAACCTCACCTATCCTTTATCTCCAGAGATGCTTCCTGACCTGCTGGGTTACTCCAGCACTCTGTCTATCTTTAACATTTACTCAATGTGGAAATGTAGCACATGAATTGTGCACAATAATGTGCACAATAATGCACGCACAGAGTCTTAGAGTCATAGATTCATACAGCACGGAAACGGGCCCTTTGACCCAACTCATCTGTGCCAACCACGATGCCCTATCTACACTACTACCACCCTGTCTTTGTTTGGCCCCTATCCCTCTAAACCTTTCCTATCCATGTACCTCTACAAATGTTTTTAAATGTTGTAATCGTATGTGCCTCATCTTCCTCCTCTGGCAGCTTGTTCCATATGCCCATGTCCCTATGTGTGCATAAATTGCCTCTCAGGTTCACATGGGGGCTAGTTGGAACGAGCTGCCAGGGGAGGTAGTTGAGGCATATAGCGCCAGAAACCCATGTTCAATCCTGACCACGCTTGGTGTCTGCATGGAGTTTGTACGTTCTCTCTGTGACCACGTGGGTGTTCTCTGGGTGCTCCGGTTTCCTCCCATATTCCAAAGACATGCAGGTTTGTAAGTTAATTGACCTATAAATTATCCCTGGTATGTAGGATAGAACTAGTGTGCAGGTGATCACTGTTCAGCATGGAATTGGTGAGCTGAAGTGCCTGGATTCTACACTGTATCGAAACTAAACATAACATCATATAAAAGGCATTTGGATAAATACATGGATAGGAATGGTTCAGAGGGATGTGGGCGAAATACGGTCAGCTGTGACTAGTGTAGATGGGGCATCTTGGTCAGCAAAGGCTAGCTGGGCCGCAAGGCTTGTTTTCATGCTGTATGACTATGATTCCAAATCTTTCCCCTCTGTCTTTAAATCAATGCCCTCTGTTTCTTGATTTCCCTATTCTGGGTAAAAGACTGCATTCACTCTATCTATACCCCTTATGCCTACATGGGCAGATCATAAGTTGGTTGAAGAACCCTGCACGGTGGCGTAGCGGTAGAGCAACTGCCTTACAGCGCCGGGGGCTCTGGTTCGATCCTGACTATGGGTGCTTGTCCATACGGAGTTTGTACGTTCTCCCCGTGACCTGCTTGGGTTTTCTCCGGGATCTTCAGTTTCCTCCCACACCGCACAGGCATATATGTTTGTAGGTTAATTGACTTGGTGTAAATGTAAAACAAAATTGTCCCTAGTGTGTGTAGGATAGTGTCAGTGTGCGGGGATCGATGGTCAGTGCGGACTTGGTGAGCCTGTTTCGTGCTGTATCTCTAAACTAAATTAAACTAAACTAAACAACTACTGGATAGGACTCTGAAGGTAACAGTGTTGTTCTTTAAAATATTGCCACTGAATTCTTTACATCCGCTTCGAAATGGATTGGCTTCTAATGCTATCTAGTTGGCAGTCATTTATCAAACGAATGCCAGAAGACAGAGTCTGGCAGCTATTGCTGTTTATCAGACTAATAAATGATTTAACTTGTTCTTCAAATATATCAAGATTAAACAAATGTTGGAAAGAAGCATTAGTTCTCCAGGCAGCAGAACAGCTTAGGGATTGATATCAGTTTTCATTCATCATTGAATTTCTGTTGTAGGAAAACTCAAACTGAAATATGTTTCAAGTACAGCGAGGTTTAAATTAGTGGGAAATGTTTGAAACACATTATGAAACATAAGGGTGAGAAAGACAAGAAATTGATTGTGAAAAACGACATGATGGAGGAACTCAGCGGATCAGGCAGCACGTGTAGACGGAATGGCCAGGCGATGTTTCAGGTCCAAATTCTTCTTCAGACTGATGAACTTCTGACATCTGACCTATCCGCCCTCTATCGCCTGACCCTTCCACACATATCCCTCCCACTTTACATTTCATTCCCCCTCCTCCTCTTTCCTTATCTGGTACACTTTTTTATCCTTTTCACCCTTGTCACTATCTGCACACATCTGCCAGTTATCCTCCCTCTCCCCCTCATCTGTGTCCACCTATCACTTACCAGGCTTTGCCCCAAACTGACATCTATTTTCCACCTTTCTCACCCCCCTCTTCCATCAGTCCGAAGAAGGGTCGCAACCCAAAAAGTCGTGCGCCCATTTCCCTTGCCAGATGCTGCCTGACCCACTGAGTTCCTCCAGCACTTTTTTTTTCTAGGTCAGGATTCCACCATCTGCGGTCTCTCGTGTCTCCGAGAAATTTACTGCCACTGGAGCAGAAAATGTTCACACGTAGTGCGTTGCAGCTACCTCGACACATCAGGCCTAATGAACAGTGTTAATCCTGAATACATACCCAAGAGGTGGTTGTCATTCAGAATTGGAGCCACACAAAGGGTGGTGGGTGTATGGAACGAGCTGCCAAAGGAGGTCGTTGAGGCAGAGAGTATCGCAATGTTTAAGAAACAATTAGTCAGGTACATGGATGGGATAGGTTTGGAGGGATATGGGCCAAACAAAGGCGGGTGGGACTATTTAGATGGGACATGTTGGTCGGTGTGGGCAAGTTGGGTTGAAGGGCCAGTTTCCATGCTGTATGACTCTGACTCTACAACTACATTCTGCATTCTGTATCTTCCCCATTGCCCTATCTATTGTACTTGAGTTTGAGCTGATTCCATCTAAGTGTAAATTCTCCTGAGATGCTGCCTGATCTGCTGAGTTACTCCAGCATTTTGTGAATAAACACCTTTGATTTGTACCAGCATCTGCAGTTATTTTCTTATACTATCTAAGTGTGGCATATCTGATCTGTTGGATAGCATGCAAAACAAAGCTTTTCACTTTACCTCAATAAATGTGACAATGATAAAGCTAAATCTAAACCTAAACCTAAAGGGGGGTCTTTAATAATTTCATAGCATTGGTTTAGGAGTCCGATATCAAACCTGAATAAGTTTTTTTATATATGTGTTTGTATATTATCTCTACAATATTCAGCGGGTCCTGATAAGGTAAAAATCGGACATCTCACCTGGTCTAGGCAGCACATTTTCGGGGGGACCTCTGAGGAGAGAGGGGATGGGGGGGGGTTTCAAATGCCTTCTCGTGATTTTGTCCAGATTAAAGTAAGTGCCGGAGTAGGCCGTTCGGCCCTTCAAGCCAGCACCACCATTCAATGAGATGGTGTCTGATCATTCACAATCAGTACCCCGTTCCTGCCTTCTCCCCATACCCCCTGACTCCGCTATCATTAAGAGCTCTATCTAACTCTCTCTTGAAAGCATCCAGAGAATTGGCCTCCACTGCCTTATGAGGCAGAGAATTCCACAGATTTACAACTCTCTGAGTGAAAAAGTTTTTCCTCATCTCCATTCTAAATGGCCTACCCCTTATTCTTAAACTGTGGACCCTGCTTCTGGACTCCATCAACATTGGGAACATGTTTCCTGAACATGTTGGAACCCAAAGGCGTACTGACTAAATCGTGATGTGGTTTCCTTTCCAAAATGTTCCCCATTTGAAACCTACAGCTTTAATAATGGCACAACCACTGGTCTTTGGACCAGAGACCATAGTCTCCAAATAAAAGGACATACCTTTAGGAAGGAGATGAGGAGGAATCTTCAGAGGGTGGTGAATCTGCGGAATTCGTTACCACAGACTGTTGTGGAGGCCAAGTCAATGAATACCTTTAAGGTGGAGATTGACAGATTCTTAATTAGTACGGGTGTCATGGGTTATGGGGAGAAGGCAGGAGAATGGGGCTGAGAGCCATGATTGATTGGTGGAGTAGACTTAATGGGCCAAATGGTCTAATTCTGCTCCTCGAATTAATGAAATCATGAACCTTTCAATGAACTTCATCCTGTAGCTGCCCATTTGACAAATGACATGTTCTAATTGGCCACTTCAAAAAGATCAACTGAATGCCAATTTTTTAATTCGAGTCACTCGTACAACAAACAATAAGTCATTTATTTAAAAAAAGGATGAATTCCAGAATTCAATTCCTTTATTGAAATAGTTGATCTAATTTTGCATTGGGGTGGAAATATAAGAAATGTTGCACTTTGTTCACTAAATGTATCGTTTGAAGTGTCTCCCTGCAGAAATATGACAATTTTCTTTTCTTTTATATTTTATTTCCTCTGCTGAAAGTGATCTTACTGAATGTTGAATTTAAAAGTGTTGTGCATTTTGTCAAACTTCCCCATTCAAAATAGTGCTGTGCATTGTAAGACTCTGAAGTAAATAGGTATTCATCAAAATAAGAGTTGCTGTCTATCTTCAGTCTGGTATATTTAATTGATAGCCAAGAGACTTGGGTGCTTTACCACAAGAGAGACTATTTATAATGATCATGATCCATACTCTCTGGACATTTAGTCAGGGACCGGGCTAAAGAAACAGGGAATTAGCTGTCGGGACAATAATTGTCTATTTTGCTGGAAGGGCCATGAAATTGCACCTATCTTTAGAAACATGATTGCTCTATTTAGTCTGATGCTAAAATAGACCTTGCTTCTTTTGCTGTCGTTTATTCCCACCATCATTTGCCCATCCTCCAAAATAACTCCTTCACTCCTCCCTCACCACCCCCTCTCTGCCCCCAACCCCCTGCCCCCGCTCCAACATGCCTCCATCCACTTCCATCACCTCTGTACATTCATTTTCTTTAATTTTGAACGTCATGACAGTGAAATCTCATAGAACATGGAACATGGAACCGTACTAGAGAGCAGTTCTGAACTACTATCTTCCTCATTGGAGACCCTCGGACTCTCTTTGATCGGACTTTACTGGCTTTATCTTGCACAAAACGTCATTCCCTTATCTGTACACTGAGGATGGCTCAAATGTAATCATGTATTGTCTTTCCACTGACTGGTTAACACGCAACAAAAGCTTTTCACCCTGACAATAAACTAAATTGAAACAAAACTGAGTACAGCACAAGAACAGGCCCTTCGACACACAATGTCTGTGTCAAACATGATGCCAAAACCAACCCGTACCTGCCTGCACATGATCCATATCCCTCCACTGCCTATGTATTCATGTTCCTATCCAAAGGTCTACTCAATGCCACAGTCGTATCTGCCTCCACCACCACCCCCAGCAACGTGTTCCAGGCACTGACCGCTCTCTGTATAAGAAAACATGCCCGCACATCCCCTTTAAATGTTGCTCCTCTCAACTTAAAGTTAAGCCCTCTGGTATTTGGGGGGAAAGGATGTAAAAAGGTTCGAAGGATTTATCGGATTTTTACACCGTTATCCTCACTATTTT
Organism: Rhinoraja longicauda; assembly: GCF_053455715.1. Taxonomy (NCBI): domain Eukaryota; kingdom Metazoa; phylum Chordata; class Chondrichthyes; order Rajiformes; family Arhynchobatidae; genus Rhinoraja; species Rhinoraja longicauda. Next base: position 15,359,922 of record NC_135955.1, read on the forward strand.
ACCCAAAGGATTGAGAGAGTCTTTTGCAGTCCCAGTTCCAAATTGAAGTCTTGGTTTGGTTGTGATTTTGCATCGGGAAGTCAGACATGTCTTTTTCAATTAAATACTGCTTCCAGTGGCTTTACATCCACGGAATAAAGGCGTTGTGTTGAGCTGCATCCTCTGCACAGAGCATAGTTCTCTCATTTTAGTTTGTGGGATTCCAAAGCGCTTAGCTTTGAGAGTGAAGAATGCCGAATGTCACGACAACAATTCAGCCATGACTCACAGACGGGGCACAGGATCAACCAATGCCAACAATGAATGCTTCCCTCTCACAATAAACCTCTCAGATCCAGTCCGACCCACCGCCAGCAGCGCTGGCAAAAAAATTAAATCAACTAATAAGCAAAGGTCCCATTTAAGCCGCTTTTGCTGAGAGAAAGCATCCTGCCCACTGATAAAAGATGATGAATGTCTGCTCGCAAAGAATGCCCACTGTTAGCCCTCCCCCCCCCCCCCCCCCCCCCCCCCTCTTCAACTTCCAATGCTCGGTCCGTCTTCAGTTTTAATCAGGGTGAGGCACGCAAGCTCAACTTTAGACTGCTAATAGCTGGTTCGGAGGGTGGTGGAGGGGGCTAAGGATACAGCAATGCCCTGATGTGAGTCATGGCTTTCAAACAAGTATCCCTGTCAGAGCTGTGTAGGAAGAAAGTGCCGGTGCCGGTGTACTCCAAAGATAGAGACACACAATGCTGGAGTAACTCAGCGGGACAGGCGGCATCTCCAGAGAGGGATGGGTGACGTTTTGGGTTGAGACCCTTCAGACTGAGAGTTAGGGGAGAGGGAAACACGGAGATAAGGAAGGGTGAGATGTGAACACGAGACACCAATGGGAACGAGGATCAAGGAAAATGTAGTATAGATCATTGTTAGCTTGGAGAAAGTGACAACGAAGCACACAGATAAGACTTAATCAGGGGGACAGTCAAACTGGTCAGAGAACTGGGAAGGGGAGGGATGGAGAGAGAGGGAAAGCAAGGGTTACTTGAAGTTAGAGAAGTCAATATTCATACTACTGGGGTGTAAGCTGCCCAAGCAAAATATGTCAGAGCTTTTCAGTGGTGTGTTACAGTTTTCACAGCTCATGATATGCCTGTCTCTATGTAATCCATGCCTGCCCCTTACAATTTAACCTGACAGCCATGGAAATGTGTAGAAACAAATGCTGGTTTGGTACAAAAGATGGACACAATGTGCTGGAGTAACTCTGCGGGTCCGGCAGCATCTCTGGAGAAAAAGGATGGGCGAGTCGGGACCCATCTTCAGATTTAAAGTGTGGGACAGAGGTGAAGAGATGAAGGCAAGTAAAGACCTGGGCCGATCAGGGCCAGCCACAATTGACCTCAGGCAGGGCGTTGCCTGGTATGGCCATTGTTAGCTAGTAGAGTTGTGATCTCAAGAGAAGCAAATGTGGAGAACTGTGGAACTGGTAAAATGACTAGGGTGGAGGAAGGGAGCAAGGAGGGAGGGGAAGTTAAGATGAAGTTAATATTAGAGAATTGAATGTTCATACCGCTGGGGTGTAAGCTACACAAGTGAAATATGAGGTGCTGTTCCTCCAAAGTTGCGTTTGGCCTCACTCTGGCAATGGAAGAGGCCCAGGACAGAAATGTTAGTGTGGGAATGGGAAGTGGAGTTAAAATGGTTAGCAACTGGCAGATCCAGTAGGCCTAGGCGGGTGGACCAAGCATAAGTTTTCAGCGCAATCACTTTGCAAAAAAAATAATATGAAATATCTACACTGTGAAATGATTCACTTTACCTCCATTTATTTTGTTTGGTGAAGGAACTAAAAATGCATCCTTCCAGAATATTTCTCTGGAATATTTGATGACTAGGATTAGTGGACTAGGGTATAAAATTATAAAAGGGAGCAAACGTTTTATAACAATTTTTAGATGGTAAAAATCTGAAGAATTTTTCAGTCAGAGAAAAATGGCACCAATGACAGTGTTATAGTGGTAAGGTAGGTTTCGGCAATGGGGTAACTTTTTTACACAAAAGGTGGTGGCTATCTGGAAGGAGCTGCCAGAGGAGGTAGTTGAGGCAGGTACTATCACAACATTTAAGAGACATTTGGACAGGTACATGGATAGGACAGGTTTAGAGGGACTTGGGTCAAGCGCGAGAGCTGGGTCTTGTGCAGATGGGGCATGATGGTTGGCGTGGGCAAGTTGGGCCATAGGGCCTGTTTCCATGTGAAATGACTCAGTCTTAACAAGGCAGAGAAAGGATGTCTTTGGGTGTGAACAAACCAGAGTACATGGAGCAAACCCCCTGCGGTCACGGGGAGAACGTACCCAAAGGAGAGGAATGGTCGAGAGAGGAGATCCCAGAGCTCAGGGCTTAAGTGGATACATCGAACCATAGTGAAACATTGATATCAGAATGGTCTCTTTTTACAAAGAGCCTCCAGCCCATTCAGTGGATTACAAGATAGGGTTACAGAGTTAAAATCCTAAAGTTAATTTGGAAACAATTGGATGCTGTGGAATTTTTTGTGATGGATGAATTTTAGTTGGCCTTTCCCTTCTATAATTATCTGACAGTTTTCCGGTCTTTGTGCTTGTAGTGAAACCATACTCTAAATGGAGACTGCAGATGGAAACACTCTGCTGATTTCTATTTAGTGTGACAGCAGTGAGGAAACAAGCTGTGTAAATGTGAATTTAATGGCAAATGCACCAATAATATCATCTCAAGCCTCATGGGCCCAAATCCCTTATCCAGCCGAACCTCAATGGCTGGCGTCTTTTCAATGGTGAAGTAGGAACTTCCTCAGTAAAGAAGCAAACGTAATCAAAGTCAGCACGATGGCACAGCAGTGGAGTTACTGCCTCACAGTGCCAAAAACCCAGGTTCGATTCTGACTACAGGTGCTGTCTGTACAGAGTTTGTACGTTCTCCCCATGACCATGTGGGTTTTCTCCAGATGCTCCAGTTTCTTCCCACACAAAGACGTACAGGCTTGTAGGCTAATTGGTTTGGTAAAATTGTAAGTTTTCCTTAGTGTGTGTAGGATAGTGTTGGTGTGTGGGGATCGCTGGTCAGTGGGACCCTGTTTCCACGTTGTAACTCTAAACAAAAACTAAGCCAAACTTATCCCACCCTAGTCATTCCTTCTTCTCGCAACTCCAGTCCAGCAGAAGGTACAAAAGGTTGAAAGCACTCATCACAGTGCTCAGAAACAGCTTCTTCCCCTCCTTTATCGGGTTTCTGCATGATTCTTCCATAAGCTAGGGTACTGTCTGATTCACATTGAGGACATTGGACATTGTCTATGGAGTTGATGTGCTACAATGCTGAGAACTATATTCTGTACTCTGTATCTTCCCACTTGCTCAATTTATTGTACTTGAGTTTGTCTTTAGACTTTAGACTTTACTTTAGACTTTAGCGTTACAGCGGGGAAACAGGCCCTTCAGCCCACCGAGTCCGTTCTGACCAGTGATCTCCCTGTACACTCGCACAAATCCTACATATTAAGAATAATTTACAATTTTTCACCAAAGTCAATTAACCTAGAAACCTGTATGTCTTTAGAATGTGGGAGGAAAGGAGCATTCAGAGAAAATCCACGCGGTCACAGGGAAATGTACAAAATCTGTACTGACAGCACCCGTAGTCAGGATCAAACCCGGGTCTCTGGCGCTGTAAGGCTGTAACTCTACCACCATGCCACTGTGTGGCCTCTTGAGTGTCTATGTATGGTATATCTGATCTGTGATTGTATTTATGTATAATGTATCTGATCTGTTTGGATAGCTTGCAAAGCAAAAGCTTTATGTTGCACCTCGATAAACATGACAATAATAAACCTAAACTTAAACATCCTGACGTGCCACAGCCAATGCTGTACTTTCATTGTTGGCACTTAAAAAAAATAAAGGTTCCAAAAGGGCATTCGGCACCTAAAAGGGTTAATCTACATTATTTTGTATCCAAGACAAGCTGGCCGTAAAACTGTTGTTTTGGGGATTACTAAAGAAATTCCAGTTAACCGCTGTTGCAAGTAGTGTGGACATTTTCTGTTGCACGGCATCTGATCCAAACAAACCCGCATTGCAATTCCCCCCACTCCCATTACCCTCCCCACCCCACAACCACAAATTTCAATGACAATAACTTTTAGTCAAACGGCTGGAATATGACGTTACACTGTGCAACATGTTTGAGACTGTGACTTCCGAGGGGACAGAAAAAAAACCTCTGGACAGACTCAAAAGGCAGGAGTAACTCAGCGGGACAGGCAGCATCTCTGGATAGAAGGAATGGGTGATGTTTCGGGTCGAGACCCTTCTTCAGAAACTGCAGATGCTGGTTTACGAAAAAAAAAACACTGTGCTGAGGATGCCGTCCGACCTATTGGTTACTCCAACCCACTGACTTTCTCCAGCAATTTGTGGGGTTTTTTTGTAAACAAGTATTTGTAGTTCCTTGTGTTGACATGCTGAAAAGTTGTCCTGCTTCTAGTAAAATAAATATAATTTTGTTTGGCTTTGTATTTCCAGCAAGGAAATTTATGCATGCATTTATTTCGTAGGAAATTCCAAGGTATCTTCAGAGTTTAGTTCCGTTTAGCTTACTTTATTATTATTGTCATGTGTACTGATGTACAGTGAAAAGCTTCTGCTGCATGCTATCCAGTCAAAGAAAAGATTATACACGATTACAATCAATCTGTCCACAGTGTACAGATTAAGGATAAAGGGTACAATATTTAGTGCAAGATAAAGCCTGATTAAAAATAGTTCAAAGATCTCCAATGAGGTAAGTAGGTAATTAAGAAGGGCCCTGACCTGACACGTCACCTATCCATTTTCTCCTGACATGCTGACTGACCCACGGAGTTACCCCAACGTTTTGTGTCGATCTTTTGTATAAACCGGCATCTGCAGTTCATTTTTATTATGTCTCCAATGAGGTAGATGGGAGGTCAGGATCACACTCTAGCTGATTAGAGGACCATTCAGTTGCCTGGTAACAGCTGGGAAAAAACTGTCCTTGAATCTGGAGGTATGAGAGGAGTTGTCATTATAACCTAGCATTAGGTTAACATATGATGAGCGTTTGATATCACTGGGCCTGTACTCGCTGGAGTTTAGAAAGATGAATGGGGGGGCTCTTTGAAACTTACCAATTAGTGAAAAGCCTGGATAGGGGAGATGTGGAGAGGATTTTTCCACTAGTGGGAGATTCCAGGACCAGAAGCCATAGCCGCACAATAAAAGAACGCACCTTTAGAAAGGAGAAGAGGAGGAATTTCCTTAGTCAGACGGTAGTGGAGCTGTGGAATTCATAGCCACAGACGGTGGTGGAAGGTGGAGGCAGAGTTTGGCAGATTCTTGATTAGTATGTGTGTCAGAGGATATGTGGAAAAGGCAGGAGATTGGGGTTGAGAGGGAAAGATAGATCAGCCATGATTGAATGGCGGAGTAGACTTGATGGGCCAAATAGCCTAATTCTGCTCCGAGAACTTATGAATTAAACATTTTCATTTCATTACTAACACAATACCAATCTATTTATCATTTTAATGTTTCTTTCCTGATTTTCTGCGAGTGCCATTCTGAATGGTTCAGGGTACAATGATGGACCGGCCATCTTTGTTGCCCTCAACCTGCCCCCTGGGAAGAAGGCAGCACCCGGGTCTGCCTTCGATATTACTCATCCTCGAGTCTTGCGAGAGGGCAAAACGGCCTCCAGTCTCCAGCGTCCACGCTGTCCGTAGATCAACCCACAGCTTTGCTTCTGAACTGTCAGGCAGGCCTGATAAGGCTTGATAGATTGGGGAAAACCTGGCTCCACGGAGACTCCAGCAGTCTGTTCCCCAGTGCAGGGGAGGGGCAGAACTGCTGACAAAAAAAAAAAATTGAAGGCAGTGATTTCTCATGGGTTTGTATCTGCACTTTCTGCACTGGAAATGTCCATGTCACCGGGGCCAAGCATTGACTCCATGGATTCTCTCCCCTCCCCCCCCATCCAACCTTTGTCACTGTGCTTATGCAAGAGCTGATAACCCACAAAGAAACAGCAGCTATGGGGACACGAAGCACAACAAGCCAGTTCATGTGCACTTTGTTGCGCACTGTGCAACAGCGGGAGAGAACAAGACTAAAGGCAGCCTGATTTTTCAAAGGAAATGACTCATTTCAGCTCACAATAGGTTACTTGACTTCTTATCGACGGCACTGATCGGATAATGAGCCTTTGAAGGGTCAGGGAGAGTGGGGCGGTGGGGTCGAGGGAGGGTCGGTGGGATGGGTGATGTGATCTGAATGTGGCCCCGCTGTCTTTGCGTGGCCCTCCGATCTGATCGAGCCCCTCGAGTCCGATGGTGTCGAGATATCAACCTTGCCAAACCATGTGCTGCCTTCTTTTTTCGCGTCCCTAGGTGGAATCACAGATTGCGGGAATGCGCACGGAGTTTTGCATCCTCCCGGCTGAAGTTTTGCCCCAGAGATTTTCCATGGGGAGTGTTGGGCAGCAAAATTACATCCAAAGTAAAGCAGGCTGGATCTGTTCAGGGCCAGGGGACAATGTCTTTAGTGTCAGAGAATCGAAAAATACTCTATGCCAAATGGAAATTTCTTACGAGCTGAGAATTCCTGCTGACGTACAGATTGCAAATGGCTCTGGCTTTCCTGTAGGTGGCTCATGGGTCACGTCATTGTGAGGAGCATTGCCCGGCGCTGAGAAGGCCTCCACTGTAAACTCTTCCACCAGACACTCCCACTCACAACCGATCTTGTGGTTATATAACTCCTCAACCCTGTAGAGTGGTCCATTGAAGCGGTTTGTGTCTTCTTTGTGTCTATCCCTGCAGTAACTCCATGGGTCAGGCAACATCTCTAGAGGGCATGGATAGGTGACATTTTCGGGACCCAATGCTGCTAGTTTGTATTGGCATTGTGTTCAGTGTAGATATGGTTGCCCAAGGGGCTTGTTCCTATGCTGTGCTGTTCTATGTTCTATGCAAACCAGCCGTGACCTTGTATTAAAATTACTTTCATTTTACCATGACCCAGGAAGAGTAACCTTAATCTGAAGATAGACACAAAATGCTGGAGTAACTCGACAGGTCAGGCAGCATCTCTGGAGAAAAGGAATAGGTGACTTTTTGGGTTAGAAACTATCATCAGACTGAAAGATAGAGGTTACCGCAATGCCTGCTTGACCTCAGCTTATTTGTTGCCGTCCAAGAGATCACGAGGGGCATGGTGTTGCAGTGGTGGAGTTGCTGCCTTACAGCGCAAGAGACCCGGGTTCGATTCTGACTATGGGTGCTGTCGGTATGGAGTTCGTACAGTCTCCCCGTGACCGCGTGGGTTTTCTCTGGGTGCTCCGGTTTCCTTAGATCTTAGATAAGCATCTCAAATACAGTACAAGTACACAGTATTAGTACACTGAGTCAGTATGCCGAGTCGCCAGTTTGGCACCATTTTAATGTCCCAGTTTGTAAGTGCAGGGCTCCAGACCCGGACGTGAAGGCCCGTTGTCCTGGCGACGTTGGTGTGGTAGGTGATGATTATGTCGAGTTTATGTTGTCCCCAATAGAGTTTACTACTGGCAGGTTAGGCTGAGAAAACTCTTCAATGGTGTCATCAGTCTGAAGAAGGGTCTCGACCCGAAACGTCGCCCATTCCTTCTCTCCCGAGATGCTGCCTGACCTGCTGAGTTACTCCAGCATTTTGTGAATAAATACCTTCGATATGTACCAGCATCTGCAGATATTTTCGTATACTTCAGTGGTGTGGTTGAAATCAATTTCTATTCACCACAGTTTTGTAATGAGACGCTAGGCAGCATCCAGGTCAAAGTGGTCACTTCACCGGCACCTTATTCACTACTCGAAATATGCATCGCTAGTGCACCATGACTGCAGAACAAACCATCAATAAGATTCACTGCAATCACTCTGCTGGAGTACCCCGAAAGACAGGGAGAACGTGCGCACTCTACACACACACACAGCGCCCAAGCTTAGGATTGAACTCGGATCGCTGGCATTGTGAGGCTCTACCAGTTGCACCACTGTGCCACCCAAATGCTGGCAATGCCAATGATACTTGCATCCCAAAAAATGAATGGTAGAAACACACAAACAGCTTAGCTTAGCTTATTATTGTCGCGTGTACCGAGGCACAGCAAAGAGCTTTTTTGTTGCATGTTATCCAGTCAGTGAAAAGACTATACATGATTACTATCAAGCTGCCCACAATGCTCACCGATTTACAAACTCTGCCTTGCTCCCTGGTTGATTTGCATTTAGACTTTACTTTAGATTAGAGAGATACAGCGTGGAAACAGAGATACAGCCATCTGGCCCACCGAGTCCCTGCCAACCAGCGATCTCTCTGTAATCTATCGCACTAACCTACACACCAAGGGTAATTTACAGTTTACAGCAGCCAATTAACCTACAAACCTGTACACCTATGGAGTGTGGGAGAAAACTCATGCAGTCTCAGGGAGAGCAGACAGCACCTGTAGTCAGGATGGAACCCAGGTCTCTGGCGCTGTAAGGCAGCAACTCTATCGCTGCACCATAAATCATCAGTAGTTTCTCGTGGGCTGTTTTCATAGAACTTGGTTGTTTTAGAGAACTTGTTTAAATGTGCTTATTCAAATTATTTAGTCTGGAACCAAGTATCAGAAAGCACTAGTAAAGAACCAACAGCTAGCAACCTTTAAGTTCCAAGGATCAGACACAGAGGACAAATAAAAACAGCCATACCAATATTGGCAATTTATATCCTAGTGTAAATTCAAGGCTGTAAATGACTTGGGTGCAGTATGAGATTCATATATCCTGCATTCTGAGCTACTTTTATATCATAGATCGTGAGCAATATTGGCAGAGTGGTTATGTTGGAGACCAGAGAAACTGCCATTGCTAGAACCTTGCGCGATTCAGAGTGGTTACATTGCTCACCCGATATCCAGCTGCCAAGCTTGTTCATCAGATCATATGATAGGAGCAGAATTAGGCCATTCGGCCCATCAAGCCTACTCCGCCATTCAATCATGGCTGATCCATCTCTCCCTCCTAACCCCATTCTCCTGCCTTCTCCCCATGACCTCTGACACCCATACTGATCAAGAATCTATCTCCCTCAGCCTTAAAATTTGCCTCTACGGCCTTCTGCGGCAAAGAATACAACAGATTCCCCACCTTCTGACTAAAGCAATTCCTCCTCATCTCCTTCCTAAAAGAACGTCCTTTAATTCTGAGGCTATTAACTCCTGTCCTAGACTCTCCCACTAGTGGAAACATCCATTCTACATCCACTCCACATCCACTCTACCCAAGCCTTTCACTATTCGGTAGGTATCAATGAGGTCCCCCCTCATTCTTCTAAACTCCAGCGAATCCAGGCCCAGTGCCGTCAAACGCTCATAATATGTTGATCCAGAAGCATGAGTTTGAATCTGATGATGGCAGCTGAGGAATGTTAAGATCAGTTACTTAAATTAACTGGAATTAAGAAAAAAAAAGTAACTGTAATTATGACCATGAAACAGCTGGATTGTTGTAAAAAATTATTTGGTTCACAAATGACCTCGGGGAGAAAACTTGCTGCCTCTTTGTGGCTCTCATTCATGTAGCCATGTGGTTGATTCTTAAGTGGCCGTGGAAGCTACTTGTTTTAAGGACCAATTATGGATGGCAATAAACATTCTCCTAGCCTGTAATGTCCACAAGCAACAAATGAATAGAAATGAAACACTCACTGTAGCAATGGTTATTCTTTCATACAAACTCAATTGAAGGACCATATCATATCATATCATCATATCATATATATACAGCCGGAAACAGGCCTTTTCGGCCCTCCAAGTCCGTGCCGCCCAGTGATCCCCGTACATTAACACTATCCTACACCCACTAGGGACAATTTAAAAATTTTTTTTTTTACATTTACCCAGCCAATTAACCTGTACGTCTTTGGAGTGTGGGAGGAAACCGAAGATCTCGGAGTAAACCCACGCAGGTCACGGGGAGAACGTACAAACTCCTTACAGTGCAGCACCCGTAGTCAGGATCGAACCTGAGTCTCCGGCGCCCTTTTCCCTCTTGTATTTTTTTTGCTTTTTCTTTGTTGTATTCAGCCCGGACTGTTTCATGCAGTTAAATGTTAAGAACCATTCTCCTCTCTTGGAGGATCCTGAGAGAAAGATTCTGCTTTGGACTCATTGTTTATTTATTTTTATTTCAAAATGTAACTTGCAAACAGGCCCTTTGGCTCACCGACCATCGATTATCTGTTCACACTAGTTCTATGTTATCCTGTTTTCCTATCCACTCCCTGCAGGGTGGCACAGTGGTGCAGAGGTAGAGTTGTTGCCTTACAGCGCCAGAGACCCGGGTTTGATCCTGACTACGGGGGCTGTCTGTATGGAGTTTGTATGTTCATTCCGTGACCTGAATGGGTTTTCTCAGGAATCTCTAGTTTCCTCCCACACTCCAAAGACATATAGGTTTGTAGGTTAATTAGCTTGGCGTAATTGTAAATTGTCCCTCGTGTGTAGGATAGCATTAGTGTGTGGGGATTGCTGGTCGGCGCAGACTCGGTGGGCCAAACGGCCTGTTTCCACGCTGTATCTCTAAACTAAACACTAGGAGCAATTTTACAGAGCCTATAAACCCCTTTGTCTTTGGGATGTGGGAGGAAAGAGGGAGCAAGGGGCAACCGTGACTGTCAAAGAAAGTTAGGGATAGAATAAAAATAAAAGAAAAGATGTATAACATAGCAAAGAGTAGCGGGAAGCCAGAAGATTGGGCAACTTTCAAAGGACGGCAGAAGGTAACAAAAAGGGCAACAAGGGCTGAAAAGATGAAGTACGAGGATAAACTGGCCAAGAATATCAAGAAGGATAGTAAAAGCTTTATGTATGTTAAGAGAAAAAGATTAGTAAAGACAAATGTGGGTCCCTTGAAGGCAGAAACGGGTGAAATTATGATGGGTAACAAGGAAATGGCAGAAGAGTTGAACAGGTACTTCGGATCTGTCTTCACTAAGGAAGACACAAACAATCTCCCAGATGTACTAGAGAATGGAGGATCTAGGGAGACAGAAGAACTGAAAGAAATTTGCATTGGGCAAGAAATAGTATTGGGTAGAATGATGGGACTGAAGGCTGATAAATCCCCAGAGCCTGATGGTCTGCATCCCAGGGTACTCGAGGAGGTGGCTCTAGAAATCATGGACGCATTGGTGATCATTTTCCAATGTTCTATAGATTCAGGATCAGTTCCTGTGGATTGGTAATGTTATCTCACTTTCCAAGAAGGAGCAAGAGAGAAAATAGGGAATTATAGACCAGTTAGCCTGACATCGGGGAAAATGCTGGAGTCAATTATTAAAGAGGTAATAATGGCACATTTGGATAGCAGTAAAAAGATTGGTCTAAATCAGCCTGGATTGATGAAGGGGAAATCCTGCTTGACTAATCTTCTGGGATTTTTTGAGGATGTGACAAGTAAAATGGATGAAGGAGAGCCAGTGGATGTAGTATATCTAGATTTTCAGAAAGCCTTTGATAAAGTCCCACACCGAAGATTGGTCAGCAAAATTAGAGCACATGGTATTGGGGGTAGGGTATTGACATGGAGAGAGAATTGGTTGGCAGACAGGAAGCAAAGAGTAGGAATAAAGGAGTCCTTTTCAGAATGGCAGGCAGTGGAGAGTGGAGTGCCGTAAGGCTCGGTGCTGGGGCCGCAACTATTTACAATATATATTAATGATTTGGATGATGGAATTAGAAGTAACACTAGCAAGTTTGCAAATGACACAAAGCTGGATGGAAGTGTGAACTGTGAAGAGGATGTTAGGAGATTGCAGGGTGACTTGGACAGGTTGAGTGAGTGGGCAGATGCATGGCAGATGCAGTATAATGTAAATAAATGTGAGGTTATCCACTTTGGTGGCGAAAACAAGGAGGCAGATTATTATCTCAATGGTGTCAGATTAGGTAAAGGGGAAGCTGCAACAAGACCTCTGTCCTTGTACACCAGTCACTGAAAGTAAGCGTGCAGGTACAGCAGGCAGTGAAGAAAGCTAATGGCATGTTGGGCTTCATAACAGGATTTGAGTATAGGAGTAAAGAGGTCCTTCTGCAGTTGTATAGGGCCCTGGTGAGACCACTTCTGGTGCATTGTTTGCAGTTTTGGTCTCCTAATTTGAGGAAGGACGTCTTTGCTATTGAGGCAGTGCAGCATAGGTTCACGAGGTTAATCCCTGGGATGGTGGGACTGTCATATGAGGAACGATTGGAAAGACTGGGCTTGTATTAATTGGATTTAGGATAAGAGGGGATCTTATAGAGACATATAAAATTATAAAAGGACTGGACAAGCTAGATGCAGGAAAAATGTTCCCAATTTTGGGGGAGTCCAGATCCAGGGGCCACCATCTAAAAATAAAGGGGAGGCCATTTAAAACTGAGGTGAGAAGAAACTTTTTCACCCAGAGTTGTGAATTTATAGAATTCTCTGCCACATAAGGCAGTGGAGGCCAATTCACTGGATGAATTTAAAAGAGTTAGATAGAGCTCTAGGGGGCTAATGGAATCAAGGGATATGGGGAGAGGGCAGGCACAGGTTACTGATTGTGGATGATCAGCCATGATCGCAATGAATGGTGGTGCTGGTTCGAAGGGCCAAATGGCCTCCTCCTGCACCTGTTTTCTATGTTTCTATGAAACTGGAACACCCAGAGGAAACCCATGTGGTCACAGGTTGAACATGGAGACTCTACACATAGTACCCAAATTTAAGATCGACCAGGGTCTCTGGCATTGTGAGGAGGCAGCAGCACTACCAGCTGTACCACTGTGTAGCCCTGACTTGTGATTTTGTGTATTCTCCCTGAGGTTTCTCGGGGTGCAGCATACCCAAAAATACCATGTGAATAATTTAAAGGTGTAGGACATGATTAATTCAGCCTCATTTTATTATCTTCACACTATATGGTATGAAATCACCAGCAAAATCTCAGGAACAGCTTCTTCCCCTCAGACTTCTGAATGATCCTTCCATCAGCTAGGGCACTGTCCGATCCACCGCTACCCCATTGCAGGCATTGGACTTTGTCTCTGGAACTGATGCGCTATTGTGCACACTGTATCTTCCCCTTTGCCCTACCTGTTGCACTTGAGTTTGGCTTGATTGTATTTTTCTGTAGTATTATCTGATTTGATTTATAGCATGCGAAACAAAGCTTCTCATTGTACTTCGGTACACATGACAATAATAAACCTGAACTTAAACCTGGATACGTGTTCTTGCAATTTGTGAAGATTTTAGATCGCAAATCTTCCTCTGGCTTGATGAATGAAAACCACCAACTCATTTGAACGAAAGGTTCCGACCCAAAACGGCACCTACTCTTTTCCTCCAGAGATGCTGCCTGACCCATTTGAATCAATTTCCCAGTTTCACCATCCCCCCCTTTTGAATCTTTTTCTCTCATTATCTTCCTAAATGGATCTCTCCCTTCTCTCTGACTCTCCATTTCTCTCTCCCTCTGTCTTTGCTCTCTTGTGTAGTTTATTTCAACATTCAGTGTTTGACCTGAGATGCAGTGTATCGGCTTTGAAATTCCTCTACGCCTAGGAATGCTGCAATGTTTATAAGCAAACGTTATGACCAATTATTTCATATTACTGGGTACATCAGTAACGTTACCATTAATCAGCTGGAAACAGTAATGGGTGTCACCTGATGGAACTATCAATGGCCTTGTATCAGTTCAGTTCAGTTTAGTTTATTGTCACCTCTACATAGGTACAGTGCAAAGCTTTTTTGTTGCGTGCTGACCAGTCTGCAGAAAGACAATACACGATTACAATTGATCCATTTATAGTGTATAGATACATGATAAGGGAATAACGTTTAGTGCAAGGTGTAGGAGCCATTTATGTTTAGGCTAGCTACTGATGGCATATATTATTTTGTCTAGCTATATCTTGCCGTATTATTTTGAACATTTGGGGGCGATCATTGGATGTACAGGGTGGTGTATATATATGGGCATAAGGGACTGGGAGAAGCCAGATACAGGGAGGGGGAGCAAACAGCTCTTACCAGACCTGGACAGACCAGTGACTGGAAAGACCCGAGACCTGGGTCCAGACCAGGGGCAGAGCAGCCAGCTACGACATGTATGCGAAATAAGTATAGCCTGGTATGTTCATCTACTTGTTTGTCCAACTACTTCAATAAACAACTAATTAAACTGGAAAACGACTGGAAGATCTGTTCTGTTGGGTTTGTGTAAGTTCACTCCGACTCCCTGTGTAGTAATAGCAATTAGAAAATAATTTATTGGAGATGTCTGGAAGTTGCCACTACACAAGGTAAAGATCTGAGAGGAGTTTAAGAAGATCATAGTTAAAGTAGGAAATGTTGCTCTAGGAATAGAGATAAGAGTGTGGAGCAATTGTAACAGGTCAATCCATGTACAACTGAGGGCAGAAGGAAATAAAAGGAATAAATGAACAGTTCAAATTTAGACACAAAGAACTGCAGATGTTGGTTTACAACTAAAAACACAAAGTGCTAGAGTAACTCAGCATGTCAGGCAGAATTTCTAGAGAAAGAAATTAGGCAACGTTTCGGGTCTGGACCTCCCTTTTTCAAGTGTAAGGTATGTTAAATTTTCCAGTTTTCAATAAACAACTGCTAGCGTTGTACTGAGTAGTTTGAATGGGAGCATGGAAGCACAAGAGACTGCAGATGCTGGAATTATTGAGCAAAACGCTATGTGCTGGAGAAAATCAGCAGGTCAGGCAGCATCTGGGAAGGGAGTGGACAGGTGTCGTTTTGGATTGGGGCACTTCTGACTGAATGATGTCTAAAGAAGTTTATAAGTCTGAAGAAGGGTCCTAACCTGAAACGTCGTCCGCCCACTCCTTTACCCTGATGCTACCTGACCCATTGAGATCCTAGAACACTTTGTAGTTTGAATGGGAAACTGATGCATTGCAGTACATCTCCTTTATTATCTTGAAGGTAGACACAAAAAGCTGGAGTCTCAGCGGGACAGGCAGCATCTCTGGAGAGAAGGAATGGGTGACGTTTCGGGTTGAGATCCTTCAGACTGGTTAGGGGTAAGGGAAACGAGATATAGATGATGTAGAGAGATAAAGAACAATGAATCAAAGGTATGCAAAAAAGTAACGATGATAAAGGAAACAGGCCATTGTTAGCTGTTTGTAGGGTGAAAATGAGAAGCTGGTGCGACTTGGGTGGGGGAGGGATAGAGAGAGGGGGAATGCTGGGGGTACATGAAGTGAGAGAAATCAACATAAATACCACTGGGCTGAAACATGAGATGCTGTTCCTCCAATTTGCATTTAGCCTCACTCTGACAATGGAGGAGACTGAGGACAGACGATCTGTGTAGGAATGGGAAGGAGAATTAGTGTCCAGCAACCGGGAGATCAGGTTGGTTCAGGCGGGCTGAGCGAAGGTGTTCCACGAAATGATTGCTCAGTCTGCATTTGGTATCGCCGATGTATAAGCATCCACATCTTGAACAACGGATACAGTAGATGAGGTTGGGGGAGGTGCAAGTGAACCCCTGCCTAACCTGAAAGGACTGTCTGGGTCACTGGACAGAGTCAAGGATGAGGTATAGGGACTGCTGTTGCATCTTCTACGGTTGCAGGGGAAGGTGCCAGGAGAGGGGATGGTTTGGGTGGGAAGGGATAAGTTAATCAGGGAGTTGCCGAGGTAAAGGTCTCTGCGGAAGGCGGAAATGGGTGGAGATGGGAAAATGTGGCTAGTGGTGGGATCCCACTGGAGGTGGCGGAAATTTTGGAGGATTATGCGTTATATGCGATGGCTGATGGGGTGGAAGGTAAGGACCAGGGGACTCCGTCTCTGTTGCGACTAGGGGGAGCAAGGGTGGAGCAGTGGCGTACTGAGGAGACATGAGTGAGGGCCTCATCTCTGATGGGAGAGAACCGCCGTTCCCTAAAGAATGAGGACATCTCGGATGTTCTAGTATGGAACACCTCATCTTGGGCGCAGATGCAGCGTAGATGGATGAATTGGGAGTAGAGGGTAGAGTTTTTACAGGAAACAGGGTGGGAAGAAGTGTAGTCGAGATAGTTGTGGGAGTCAGTGGGTTTGTAATAGATGTCAGTCAATAGTCTATTACCTGTGATGGAGACTGAGATCAAGAAAGGGGATGGAGGTGTTGGAGATGGTCCGAGTAAATTTGATGAAAATTGGTGGTGAAGTTGATGGAGTCCATGAGTTCTGCATGGGTGCAGTAGGTAGCACCGATGCATTCATCAATGTAACCGAGATAGAGTTCGGGGATACGGCCATTGCCTGGAACGTACCCTACAAAGAAGCAGGCATATCTGGGGCCCATGTGGGTGCCCATAGCTACACCTTGGTCTTGGAGGAAGTGGGAGGAGTCAAAGGAAAAGTCGTTGAGGGTGAGGACCAGCTCCGCTAGGCGGAGGAGAGTGTTAGTGGAGGGAACTTGGATGGTTCTGCGGTCGAGGAAGATACGTAGGGCTTTAAGGCCTTCCTGGTGGGGGGTGGTGGTGTAGAGTGACTGAACATCAATAGTAAAGATGAGGGAATTGGGGCTCGGAATGCAGAAGTCATTCAAGTGACAAAGGGCATGTGAGGTATCTTGGACATAGGTCAGGAGAGATTCATTATCTTCTTAGGTTGAAGTCGAGGTATGTGGAAATCATTTTCATGGGTCAGGAGCAGGCAGAAACAATGAGTCTGCCAGGGCAGTTGTGTTTGTGGATTTTGGGGAGAAGGTTTTTATTATCTTCATTTTTTTCAGCTGGTTTGTAACACCATGAGGGATGAATTGTACAATCTGTATCCTGGCACTTACTGCTTTAAAAAAAAAAAAAGTAAATCAGAATTTATGACTTATATTTTGGATGCCAACAGCTTCTTGTACATTGTCCTCATTTTTATTGTTTACTTTATTTTTTGGGACTTGCACATCAGTGATAATTTACTTTTATTTAGCGATGCAGCATGGTAACAGGCCATTTGGCCCACCTTGGGTGCTGTCTGTGTGGAGTTTACATGTTCTCCCTGTGATTGCATGGATTTCCCCCAAGTGCTCCTGTTTCCTCCCTCATCCCAATGATCTGTATCTTTGTAGGTTGATTGGCCTCTGTAAATTGCCCTGAGTGAGTGAGAAAGTGGGATAACGTAGAATGGTGAATGGTGGTCGGCACAGATTCAATGGGCCGAAGGGCCTGTTTCCATACTTTATCTTTCAATCCATCAGATGGGAAGGGGGCAATTGAACCATCCTACCACAACTAGAGAGCAGTCCTGAACTACTATCTGCCTCATTGGTGACCGTCGGACAATCTTTAATTGGACTTTACTGGCTTTACCTTGCACTAAATGTTATTCCCTTATCATGTATCTATATACTGTAAATGACTGAATTGCAATAATTGTCTTTCTGCTGACTGGTTTGCATTCAACAAAAGCTTTTCACAGTACCTAGGTACATGTGACAATAAACTAAACTAAACTAGAGGGGAGTATAAAATGGAATTAGTATGAACAGGAACTTCAGAATGAATGTGAACTCATTAGACAAAGGGCTTTTTTCCAAGTCTGAGTTTATGTCATTGAAACAATCCTGGATATAAACTCAACTTGCATTGGGTTTAAAATTGGCATTTAAGGAACAGATCAGATTACATTTAAACCAAGAACCATTTAAATCACGCCTTTGTACGGCAAGATGACGCAGTGATAGAATTGCTGTCTTACAGTGACAGAGACCAGGGCTCGATCCTGTCTCTGGGTGCTGTCTGTACAGAGTTTGTACGTTCTCCCTGTGACAGCGTGGGTTTTCTCCGTGCTCCGGTTTCCTCCCACACTCCAAAAACATACTGATTTGAAGGCTAATTGGCTTTGGTTAAATTATTATCATATCATATCATATGTATACAGCCGGAAACAGGCCTTTTCGGCCCTCCAAGTCCGTGCCGCCCAGCGATCCCCGTACATTAACACTATCCTACACCCACTAGGGACAATTTTTACATTTACCCAGCCAATTAACCTACATACCTGTACGTCTTTGGAGTGTGGGAGGAAACCGAAGATCTCGGAGAAAACCCACGCAGGTCACGGGGAGAACGTACAAACTCCTTACAGTGCAGCACCCGTAGTCAGGATCGAACCTGAGTCTCCGGCGCTGCATTCGCTGTAAAGCAGCAACTCTACCGCGGAGCTGGAACAAGCTGCAGTAGAATTTGGCCTTTAAATCATATTAATAAAAAGGCCTGCCTTCACTCTTGCTTATCTTCGTCGCAGAATTAGATGCAAGTGTATTCCCCTTGATACATGTAGGTCTGCAACTTTTGAATGATTTTGTGCAGCAGTTAGGCTGTTCTAATATAAAAATAAAAAGAGCAGGATAGACCTAAGGTGACTGATCTATTATTTAGATTAACATTTATGATCTGCACGTATATTACATTTCTGGGCTACCAACAGCTATGCAAATAAATCTGTGGGATTAAACTGTTTGAGACACAATCTCTGGGTGAAAACAATATGTGTTGAAAAAAATAAAGACATCACCATTGACCTGTGCCTCCTGACAGGGCCTGAAATGAGGCAAGGTCTTTCCTTCACCACAAACTCCATTTAGCTATCAGCAGACACTCCATCACTGTTACCACTGCTAGACTGAGTGTCTTTTTTGTTGGCATCGCACTGGGGTTGAAGATGATTTGCTTCCATTTCACTACAAAGTGGAAGATGTTTGTACTTGATTGCTTTTAATGTCGCTTTGCCTCTGCACGGCAGCCACTGAGCAAGTTTGACGCAAAATGCTGGAGTAACTCAGCGGGACATGCAGCATCTCTGAAGGGAAGGAACGGGTGACGTTTCGGGTCGAGACCCTTCTTCAGACTGTCTGATTGACTGAGCAAGCCCTTGGTTGAATGTGAAGGCAGTCTTGGATGATAGTAAGTGTGAAGGAAGGAGCTGCAGATGCTGGTTTACACCGAAGATAGACGCAAAATGCTGGAGTAAAGGAATGGGTGACCTTCAGACTGCGAGTCAGGGGAGAGGGAAACAAAAGCTTGCGGAACTCCTGTGGGACCCTTGACTCTCAGTCTGAAGAAGGGTCTCAACCCAAAACATCGCCTATTCCTTTTCTCCAGACATGCTGCCTGATCCGCTGAGTTAATCCACGATTGTTAGCCAGGCTCCTTTGTGTGGACTTAATTCATAATTAATACACAGGCAAGGAATTAGTACACAGCAAGTTAAAACGTAGGAATTCACACCATGCCGCATAGATTGTGTGGTCGTTAAATGAATAATGTCGCCTATTACGAAACCAGAGGAGATGTAAAAGAAACTCGTGGTTCCCAGCAAGTGATTCAAAGAGACATAGAGCAAAAACCATAGAACACCACAACATAGGAACAAGCCCTTCGGCCCACAATGTCTGTGCTGAGTCAGGTTAAACTCATTTCCACTGTCTGCATGTCATCTATATTTCTCAGATAGACACGAAATGTTGTAGTAACTCAGCGGGACAGGCAGCATCCCCGGAGAGAAGGAGTGGGTGACGTTTCAGGTCAGACCCTTCTTCCATATTCTTCTATTCCCTGCATACCCATAATGCCTATCTAAGAGCCTCTATCATATTTGGCTCCACCACCGCCCCTGGCAACATATTCCAGACACCAACCCCACCTTACGCTCCTCATACACCATCCATATGATGGGCGTTTGATTGCTCTGGCCTTGTACTCGCTGGAGTTTGGAAGGATGGAGAGGGACCCCATTGAACCCTACCCGATAATGAAGGGCCTGGATAGAGTGGAAGTGGAAAGGATGTTTCCAGTGATGGGAGGGTCTAGAACCAGAGGCCACAGCCTCAGAATAAAAGGGTGTACCTTAAGAATGGAAATTAGGAAGAATTTCTTTAATCAGAGGACGGTGAATCTGTGGAATTAATTGCCACCAGATGGCTGTGGAGTCCAAGTCATTGGGCATTTCTAAGGCAGAGATTATCTTGGTTCTTCTAATCTAGAGTTTGCAGATGTTCTTGATTATTAAGGGCATCAAAGGTTATGTGGAGAAGGAAGGAGGATGGGGTTCAGAGGGAAAAATAAATCAGCCATGATTGAATGGCGGAGTAGATTTGATGAGCCGAATTCTGCTCCTATGTCTTCTGGTCTTATGGTCTCTGTGTAAAAGACATGCTTTGCACATCTCCTTTAAATCTTGCCCCTCTTACCTTAAAGACATCAATTTCAATTTTGACTTTCTGGCAGGTGAGGAAAATCAAATTGGTTGCCCTGTTTTATCAACAAGAAGTAGATATATGCAGTCACGCAGACCAGAGATACCCAATTAAAAGAGTCTACTGAAGATAGACACAAAATGCTGGAGTAACTCAGCAGGTCAGGCAACATCTCTGGAGAAAAGAAACGGGTGACATTTCGGATCGAGACTTTTCTTCAGACTGAGAGTCCCTCTCCCCTGACTCAGTCTGAAGAAGGGTCTCAATCTAAAATGTCACCAATTCCTTTTCTCCAGAGATGCTGCCTGACCCACCGAGTTACTCCAGCATTTTGTGTCTATCTTCGGTGTAAATCAGCATCTGCAGTTTCTTCCTGCACAATGTAAAGAGTGCATTTGATGAACTAAAAAATGGCTTTCAAAATAATCAGCAAATACCTCATTGCATCTGCTGCTAGGATTTATTCTAAACAAATTCTGGTTGTTAACCCAAGAACTAAATTGACTCTAGGAATTTTTGTAAAGAAGGTATCTATCCCAGATAGTAAACCTTACCCTCAGAAAAGAGATAAATGAGTGACTGAGCATAACATTGCAAGACGCCAGACTAAACACTCGTCACCAACAGGACTACTTTTCACAGAGGAAGCTGACCATCAGCCAGCCATTGCCACTAGGGAATTAGTTAAAGGGATTTGGCATGTTTATTTAGTGAAAGGTTTGTTTACCCACAAACAAACCACAAAACCAAATTAACAAGGATGTGTTCTCATAAAAGAAACCAGATATTCATCTTGTGGTTGCAAACAGCTCAATCCAGCAGATCAGCTTTGACCAAATGCTGACAGGTCAGTTTAAAGTATTTCTCTGTTGCAGCCCTTATTTTATTTATTCTGCGGGTACCTTTCTTTCAACACCTATTACTGTAACTGTAATTCTTTTTTGTGCACAATCCGCAGGCATTGCCACTTTCATTTCACTGCACATCGTGTATGTGTATGTGACAAATAAACTTGACTTGACTTGACTTGTCTTAGTAGGTGCAAAAGATAGACACAAAATGCTGGAGTAACTCGGGCAGCATCCCTGGAGAAAAGGAATAGGTGACGTTTCGGGTTGAGACCCTTCTGACAATGAGCTGCAGTCTCACAGCTCCAGAGACCCAGATTCAATCCTGACCTCAGGTGCTATCTGTTAGCACCTTGCTGTCCTCATTTCCACCCAGGTCCCTACGGCATGTGGGTTGGTGAGTTACAAAAGGACACAGAGTGCTGCAGTAACTCAGCAGGTTCGGCAACACATCTGGAGAACATGGATAGGTGACATTTCGGGTCGAGACCCTTCTTCATTCAGCTGTCATCAGGCTTAAAAATAAGAAGAATAGATTGGGTAGACGCACAGAGTCTCTTGCCCAGAGTTGGGGAATCGAGAACCAGAAGACATAGGTTTAACGTGAGGGGGGGAAAGATTTAATAGGAACCTGAGGGGTAACTTTTTCACACAGTGTGGTGGATGTTTGCAATGAGCTGCCAGAGGAGGTAGTTGAGGCAGGGACTATTGCAACGTTTAAGAAACATTTAGACAGGTACATGGATAGGACATGTTTAGAGGGATAGGGGCCAAATGCAGGCGAGTGGAACTAGTGTAGGTGGGACATGTTGGCTGCTGTGGGTAAGTTGGGGCAATGGGCCTGTTTCACACTAAGACTGACGCGATGATACTTTGATTCAATGAGTCTATAACTGAACCATCCTCTCACCAACTAGGGAGCAGTCCTGACCTTCCATCTACTTCATTTGAGACCTTCGAACTATCTTTAATTGGCTTTTACTGGACTTTGTCTTGCACTAAACATTACACCCCTTTAGCTGATATCTGTACACGGTGGATGGCTTGATTGTAATCATGTACTGTATAGTCTTTTCGCTGACTGATTGCATGCAACAAAAAGCTTTTCACTGTACCTTGGTACACATGACAATAATAAGCTGCACTAAACTAGACTAGACTAGACGAAACTGGACAAAACTAAACCATATTGCCCCTGGTGAGTAGGTGAGTAGTAAAATCTGAGAGGATTGATGGAAATGCAGGGAGCAGAATTAATATAAATAGAGGAAAGGTCCTGACCTAAAATGTTGCCTTTCCATTCCCTCCACAGATGCTGCCTGTGTATCCCCCAGTACTTTGTGCTTTGCTCAAGATTGCAGCATCTGCAGTTCCTTGTGTCTCTGGGATAAATGGAAGCCTGATGGGGTCAGTGCAGATTCAGAGGGCCAAAGAGCCTGTTTCTGTACTCTAAATGTCCAACAGTGCAAGGACCCTGGACATAGAGGCAGGGTGTGCTGGAGACATCCCTCAAACAAAGGAAGGGACATCGTCCCATGGGGCCACGTGAATGGCAAGGGTGCCTTTCTCTGTGAACACTACTATACGACGCTAATGCATGTATGTACAGCCTCCGAGAATGTTGGAAGAGTTTTTGCATAGTTCTTGTTTTGTATGATTTTTATTCTGAATAAAATTTATTTTGATGTGGAGAGGATGTTTCCAGTCGTGAGAGAGTCCAGGACCAGAGGGCAAAACCTCAGAATAAAAGAATGTACCTTCAGAATGAAAATAATGAGTAATTTATTTAACCAGAGCGCTAAACTAAGCATTTAGGCTTAAATATATTCAGATTAAGCAAACCTTGGTCCACTCAGACAAGGAGACATAGATATTTACAATCCTCTAATTTATCCTCATCTTGGACCATAATATACGTACACAACTTGAAATAGAAACATAGAAAATAGGTGCAGGAGTAGGCCATTCAGCCCTTCGAGCTAGCACCGTCATTCAATATGATCATCCAAAATCAGAACCCCGTTCCTGCTTTTTCCCCATATCCCTTGATTCCTTCAGGCCTAAGAGCTAAATCTAAATCTCTCTTGAAAACATCCAGTAAATTGGCCTCCACTGCCTTCTGTGGCAGAGAATTCCACAGATTTACAACTCTCTGGGTAAAAAGTTTTTCCTCATCTCAATCCTGAATAGCCTACCCCTTATTCTTAAACTGTGACCCCTGGTTCTGGAAAACCCCAACATGGTGAACAGTTTTCCTGCATCTAGCCTGTCCAATCACTTAAGAATTTTCTATGTTTCTATAAGATCCCCTCTCATCTGTCTAAATTCCAGTGAATATAATCCATTTTTTCATCACTTCCGTTGATCCATTCTTTCATCACATGTGAGTCCCACCATCCCGGGAATTAACCCGGTGAACCTATACTGCACTCCCTCAATGGCAAGAATGTCCTTCATCAAATTAGGGGACCAAAACTGCACACAATACTCCAGGTGTGGCTGTCCTGCTGTGTTGCCACCCCAATTCTAGATTCTCTAACTCCAGAAGACAACTTCACAGCATCTAATTAAATGCTAATTCATTTTATTAGATTACTGCAATTCAAAGTCCCCCCACTTCCGATGTGTGAGACTGATGGGCCTACAATAGCTGAATGTCTCCCCATCTCTAGTTTCACGAGAAGGCAATCTAAAACACATCTGCAAACATTTTTTATCATTGTTAATAACTCCTATTAATAACATCAATGCTCATTTGAACTGCATTCCTCTCTGGTGAAGCACAGTTATGAGAGATGTACAGAGTATTAAAAAACATCGGTTGCAGTCTTGCCTGCGAGAAAGCTAGTGGAGCCATTTTATGATAAGACGGCTGTACGGGACTATTGGGGTTGTTTTCTGGGTGAAATATTTAAAGGCAATTTAAAGGGCAAAGTTTAAAGGAGATGTGCAGCCAAGTTTTTTTACACACGGGTGTGGAAGTAAGTGAGGAATTCATCGTTCCATTGGCAGTAGACATGACAATTAAACACTCTTGGCTCTTGTGACGTTTGATTTTCTGATTCAAGGATGCTGATCTGGAGAAATCTATTGGGACAATAGGTTCCACAAGTGAGAGTCATGCTATGATCTTTCGTTCTTTTGACGTATTGTGATCGGCGATCATATTATTGGGAGGTGAGAGGGGGAAAGTTTAATGGAGAAGCGCGTGGCTAGTTTTTTTACACAGAGGATGGTGAATACTTAGAACGCGCTGCCAGGGGTGGTGGTGGAGGCAAATACGATAGAGCATTTAAGGGACTTTTAGATCGGCACATGGACACGCAAGGAATGGAGGGGTATGGATCACATGCAGGCAAGGAGTTCCGTTTATCTTGGTTTCATGTCCGCTGAAGGACCTGTTTCTTTGCTGTACTTTTCCATGGTTCTATGCTCTATATTAAACTCAACTTTTTGCGATCGATACAGTGTCACAGCGGTAGAGTTGCTGCCTTACAGCTCCAGAGACCCGGGTTTGATCCTGACTACGGGTGCTGTCTGTAAGGAGTTTGTACGTTCTTCCTATGACCATGTGGGTTTTCTCTGGGTCCTCCGGTTTACTCCCACACCCCAAAGACGTGATGTTTTGAAGGTTAATTGGCTGTAAAATAGTGCACAGGGTGATCACCGGTTCACCAAAAACCTGTCCTGGATCACCCTTATCGGAGCAATGTGCAAAAAGGCACACCAATGCCTCTTCTTCCTTAGAAGGCTTAGGAAGTTCAGCATGTCTCCAACATCTCCCACCAACTTCTGCAGATGCGCCTTAGAAAGCATTTTATCAGGATGCATCACTGCATGGTCTCGGAACAGCTCCATCCAAGATCGTAAGATTATTTTTTTTTTAGATTTAGAGATACAGCGCGGAAACAGGCCCTTCGACTCACCGAGACCGCGCCACCCAGCGATCCCCGCACATTAACACTATCCTACACACACTAGGGACAATTTTTACATTTACCCAGTCAATGAACCTACACACCTGTAAGTCTTTGGAGTGTGGGAGGAAACCGAAGATTTCGGAGAAAACCCACGCAGGTCACGGGGAGAATGTACAAACTCCGTACAGATGGCACCCGTAGTCAGGATCGAACCTGAGTCTCCGGCGCTGCATTCGCTGTAAGGCAGCAACTGTAAAGCGGGCGGCACGGTAGCGCAGCGGTAGAGTTGCTGCTTTACAGCGAATGCAGCGCCGGAGACTCAGGTTCGATCCTGACTACGGGTGCTGCACTGTAAGGAGTTTGTACGTTCTCCCCGTGACCTGCGTGGGTTTTCTCCGAGATCTTCGGTTTCCTCCCACACTCCAAAGACGTACAGGTATGTAGGTTAATTGGCTGGGTAAATGTAAAAAATTGTCCCTAGTGGGTGTAGGATAATGTTAATGTGCAGGGATCGCTGGGCGGCACGGACTTGGAGGGCCGAAAAGGCCTGTTTCCGGCTGTATATATATGATATGATATGATATGAACTCTGCCGCTGCGCCACCGTGCCGCAAATTGCAGAGAATTGTGGACGCAGCCCAGACCAACACACAAACCAAAATCCCTTCCATTTACTCCATTTACACCTCATACTGTCTAGGCAAGGCCACCAGCATAATCAAGGATGAGTCGCACCCCGGCTACTCCCTCTTCTCCCCTCTCCCATCGGGCGTAAGGTATAGAAGTGTGAAAATGATTCAGGAACAGTTTCTTCCCAGCTGTTATCAGGCAACTGAACCATCCTAACAAAACTAGAGAGCAGTCCTGAGCTACTATCTACCTCATTGGAGACCCTCAGACTAACTTTGATGGGACTTTACTGGACTTTTTCTTGCACTAAACATTATTCACGTTATTTCCTTTATCATATCTGTACACTGTGGATGGCTCGATTGTAATCATATATTGTCGTTCCACTGACTGCTTAGCACGCAACAAAAGCTTTTCACTGTACCTAGGTATACATGACAATAAACTGAACTCAACAGAGACTCTGAGACTGAGGCAGCAGCTCCACCAGCTACCCTTATGATAGCATGGATTCCATCTGTTCAGACACATGACATTGTACACCAATTTCAACATTCTCTGGAACAACATTGACTGTGGAGCAAGAAATAAAAACAGAAGATGCTGGGAAATATTCATCAAGTTAGGCAGCATCTTTAGAGAGAGTAATAGATGGGCCTTCGTTCAAACAGTCTCCATCTTGCAGCCAACACACAATGGCAAATCTCAGAAGGATGCAAAGTGCTGAAGTAACACAGCAGGTCAGGCAGCATCACTGGAGATCATGGAATCTGACCCACTGAGGGAATTACTCCAGCAATTTGTGTCTTTAGTTGTTAGCCAGCAGATGTGTCTGCATCTGAACTGTTCATTTAACACTCTTTCTTTCAGTCTGATGAAGGTCTCGACCCGAAAAGTCACCTTTTCCAAATTCTCCAGAGATGCTATAAGGATGCATTGATGCTGCACTACTGTTCCCTGAGAGTATTCCTTGGTGTCCAGAAAGGCACATTAAAAGTGAATTTTAAAGAAAGTCACGTTAAAGGTGAAATGACTCCAGAACTGTGTGTCCTTTTGTGTATTAACCAGCATCTACAGTTCCTTGTTTCTACATGATGAATCTCATTGCAGATTGGTGTTAAGTAAGACTGCTTCACCACCTCAAATCCTTTCTCAGTATTTCTCACTACTGTCCAACACCTCCCCTCCAGCAAGCTACCCCTATGAGTAATTTACATTTTTTATATCAAGCCAATTAACCTACAAACCTGTGTGTCTTTTGAGTGTGGCGGGAAACCGAAGATCTCGGGGAAAACCCATGCTGGTCACGGAGAGAATGTACAAACTCCTTAGAGACAACACCTGTAGTCAGGATCGAACCTGGGTTTCTGGAGCTGTAAGGCAGTAGCTCTACCGCAACGCCACCGTACTGCACCGATCTTCAACATATGATACTACTTATGATATCACCTTAACGCCACTCCAAAACTAAGGTCACCCTTCAGTCATTGAACGGACGACAATTGCATATTCATATATTTATAAGCCAAGGTCCTACAACCCAATTTCTTTTTCCTTCTTGGTTCTTGGTTTTTGGTCCTCCAAAATATTCCAAATGGAATTTAAACTGGAGGTGGTTGTGCTTCTTTTTGGTTGTGCCCTCAGCTAACTGTGGAGGAACTGTGCTCTGCAATTCACTTCCAAATTCCCTCTATCTTTTCCCTTTGACTAAACTCTCCTTATGTAGTTCAGTGTCAAAGTACTTCTTGTGGCATTTCTTAGTCCTTTGATTCAACTCTCACGTGGCCCAGTGTCAAAGTGTGTCTCGAAATACTTCTGTGTAGCCCATCTTTAAAATGAAGAGATACTGAATAAAGGCAAGCAGGTACTGCTAATTCCTCGGTTGTTTGAGCGATATGTAGGAAGAAAGAGCAAAGGCCTCGAGAGGACATTATAAAACTGCAATTTTAGACATGGGCAGGACCTACACAGTGAATGGTAGGGCTCTGGGGAGTGTCATAGAGCAGTGGGATCTAGTAGTGCAGGTACATAGTTCATTGAAAGTGGCATCACAGGTAAATAGGGTGGTTAAAAAGGCTCTTGGCCCATTAGCCTTCATCAGTTAGGGTATTGAGTATAGAAGTTGGGAGGTCAAGCTGGAAAAGGTCCAGAGAAGATTTACAAGGATGTTGCCAGGACTCAAAGGCCTAACTATAGGGAGAGGTTGAGTAGGCTTGTACTCTGTTCCTTGGAGTGTAGGAGGATGAAGGGTGATCTTATAGAGGTGTACAAAATCATGAGATGGATAGACTGGGTGGATGCACAGAGTCTCTGCACAGAGTAGGGGAATTGAGAACCAGAGGACATAGGTTTAAGGTGATGGGGGGAAAGATTTAATAGGAACCTGAGGGGTAACTTTTTCACACAGAGTGGTGGGTGTATGGAATGAGCTGCTGGAGGAGGTAGTTGAAGCAGGTAGTATCGCAGCGATTAAGAAACATTTGGACAGATGCACGGATAGGCCAAGTTTAGACATGTTCTAAATGGCCTACCCCTTATTCTTAAACTGTGGTCCAGAACCAGGGGCCACAGTTTAAGAATAAGGGGTAGGCCATTTAGAACAGAGATGAGGAAAAACCTTTTCAGTCAGAGAGTTGTACATCTGTGGAATTCTCCGCCTCAGAAGGTAGTGGAGGTCAATTCTCTGGATGCTTTCAAGAGAGAGCTAGATAGAGCTCTTAAAGATAGCAGAGTCAGGGGTTATGGGGAGAAGGCAGGGACGAGGTACTGATTGTGAATGATCAGCCATGATCACATTGAATGGCTCGAAGGGCCGAATGGCCTACTCCTGCACCTATTGCCTATTGTCTATTGCAGAGGGATGTAGGCCAAATGCAGGCAGGTGGGATTAATGTAGATGGGACATGTTGGTCGGTTTAGGTATGTTGGGCCGAAGGGCCTTTTTCCACACTGTCTGACCCTATGACTCAATGACTCTATATCCACAATATGCATAAACTCACTCGGATCCTAAGTGTCGTTGAAGCAGCTGAGAATAGCTGAACTACCTCACGGCACTCAATTCCACATTCATCTTACATGGAGTGCACTAAGACCAACATCTGCAAAACTAAACATATAAAGTAGTCTACTCTGCCTGCATGCCAACTTGACCCTGAGTTGAGGTTTGTTTCGAAACTGTTCTATATGATTTACTTCACTTAATCCCAGCAAAGAAACTTATGTTTTGGCTGGAGACCAGACAAGAATCCGACTGAAGTTCTTTTTTTTTTCAACTGCACACGGCCCTGGCGGTTTCCAGCACAGCATTGGGTTTTCCTGGTACGTAGGGGAAGTTCAGACTGCACTGATTGTGCACTATTAAACATGTTGGATCTGCAGGTTTGGTAATGATTTAGGTTGACTTTGAGAGGTCATCGGCAATTCCTTAAAGGTTTTGCATTCTTCCATTTGATTTAACTTTCCTGAGGAATGTTCACATGAAAGAATAATGGCGCTGTTTAAAGCTGTTCCAGAATGTATATTCACAAGCTGTCTCCTACAGAGGGCAATCGCACAGTGAAAACCTAAAGGAAAACACATGAATGGTGGCAAGCAGAATCAAAAGGAATAGATAGGTTCAAGAGTCACAGTGGGACAGTGAGGATAGGAACCTGGAAACAACATCGGACTGTTCAGAAACTCCAGGCACCTCTGTCGTTTAATCAGTTCAGGACAAATCTGTGACTGAACTCAATTATATGAGCTCCATTTACTAAAGCTCTTTAACCCTTAAACCCCTGAGTAAAAGTCATCTGAATTATCTCAGAGAAAGTGCGGGCTAAAATTTTGAATACTTCCCTTGACAATCAATAATTGAAAAGGAATGTTTATGTATAGGTTTTGCTGATTGCTGAGTATGTACAGTTCAAATTAGGCCGTGTGTTTATTTCACCCAAGCACCTCTCTGACTGCTACATTCAACGCTCTTAGTTTAGCTTAGTTTATTGTCCTATGTACTGAGGTACAGTGAAAAGCTTTTTTGTTGCGTGCTAACCTGTGAGCGGAAAGACTACACGTGATTAGAATGGAGCCATCCATAGTGTACAGACACATGACAAAGGGAATAACAGTTAGTGCAAGATAAAGTCCATTAAGTCCGATTAAAGATAGTCTGAGGGTCGTCAATGAGGTAGATAGTAGCTCAGGACTGCTCTCTAGTTGTTGGCAGGATGGTTCAGTTGTCTGATAACAGCTGGGCAGAAATTGTCTCTGTAATCTGGAGGTGTGTGTTTTCACACTTCTGTACCTCTTGCCGAATGAGAGAGGGGAGAAAAGGGAGTGACCAGGGTGAGAATTGTCCTTGATTATGCTGGTGGCCTTGCCGAGGCAACATGAATAGTAGATGGAGTCAATGGAAGGGAGGCTGGGTTGTGTGAAGGTCTGGGCTGCATCCACAATTCTCTGCAAATTCTTGCCGTCTTGGATTGAGCTGTTCCAAAACCAGGTTGTGATGCATCTTGATAAAATGCTTTCTAGGGTGCATCTATAGAAGTCGGTAAGAGTTGTAGGGGACATGCCAAACCTCCTGACCTTCAAGGGAAGTAGAAACATTGGTGTGCTTTCTTGGTCATTGCTCTGATATGTCTAGTCCAGGACAAGCTGCTGGTGATATTTTCTCCTAAGAACTTACAGCTTTCAACCATCTCTACTTCGGTGCTGTCATTGCAAACTGGGGTACGTGTACCACTTCACTTCCTGAAGTAGATCACAGTCTCCTTTGTCTTGCTGCCATTGAGAGAAAGGTTCTTGACACCAGGTCACGCTGTTCTCAATCTCTTTCCTGTACTCCATCTTAGCATTTCCTTCTCCCTGCCCTCAACAGGATTTAACCAATTTCTACTTCAATGCTTTTGCACCTCTACCATGACAAACATCCCAACATTTAAGAAGTATCTATTCGAGCACTTGAATCACCAAAATATTAGCATTGTTTAGAAACAAGGAACTGCAGATGCAGGAATACAAAGGAAAAACGCAAAATGCTGGAATAATTCAGCGGGTCAGGCAGCATCCCTGGAGAACATGGATAGGTAGACACAAAAAGCTGAAGTAACTCTGGGGCAGGCAGCATCTCTAGAGAACGAATGGGTGATATTTTGAGTTAAGATCCTTCTTCAGACTGGTTAGGGATATGGCAAATGAAAGATATAGATGATAATGTAGAGAGATAAAGAACAATGAATAAAAGCTATGCAAAAAAGTAACAATGATAAAGGACATTGGCCATGGATAGGTGATGTTTAGGGTGAGATAGCTCCTCGACCTGAAATTTGTAATGGGCTACTTTTCTATTTCTGGCTTCTGCTTTGGTATATCCTTTAAGTGGACCACCATCTTTTGTTATAGTCATACAGCATGGAAAGAGGCCCTTCACCCCAACTTGACCGTGCCACCAAGATGCCCAACTAAGCTAGTCCCATTTACATAGAAACATAGAAACATAGAAAATAGGTGCAGGAGGAGGCCATTTGTCCCTTCGAGCCAGCACCGCCATTCATTGTGATCATGGCTGATCATCTACAATCAGTATCCTGTGCCTGCCTTCTCCCCATATCCCTTGATTCCACTAGCCCCTAGAGCTCTATCTAACTCTCTTTTAAATTCATCCAGTGAATTGGCCTCCACTGCCCTCTGTGGCAGAGAATTCCACAAATTCACAACTCTCTGGGTGAATTTTTTTTTTCTTACCTCAGTTTTAAATGGCCTCCCCTTTATTCTTAGACTGTGTCCCCTGGTGTCCCCCACGCCTTACATCTTTGCATCCTTTCATATTTTTCATATTTTCATATTTCAGATACAGCGCGGAAACAGGCCTTTTCGGCCCACCAAGTCCGCGCCGCCCAGCGATCCCCGCTACATCTAGACTTTTAACTTTGGGGTCCAAGCAAGTCTATGATGAAGAGAGAACTTATCTGTCTGTATTTTATCACATTGGCTTTAATGGGATAAAAGTTGGACTTTCTCCACGTCAGGCATCTGGCTTGCACCACTAGATTACCAGCTATGTGTCAATGTTGAAAATTATCCAATGGGCCAGATGGGCTTCTTGTGATGGAGAGCTGCTGTAAATTCAATATTGTAATATGATTATGTTGCAAAGATTGTTTTACTACAAAGACTTTTATTTATATAGCGACTTTAATCTGGCAAAACCATTCCAAAGCATACTGGTGCAAAGTTTCAGATCAAGCCAGAGGAATTGGTTGAGTGATTCAAGACGACATGGAACACAGAAAACAGGAGTAACGGAAAATTACATAGCATGGAAACAGGCCTTTTCAGCCCAACCTGCCCTTGTTAACCAAGATGTCCATCTGAGCTAGTTCTATTAACTTGTGTTTGGTTCATATCCCTCCAAACCCTTTCTGTCCATGTACCTGGCCAAATGTCTTTTAGCTCGTTGGTCCTGCTCTACTATTAAATAGGATCATGGTCGATCTGATCTGGGCCCCACCTCCATTTTCCTTCTTGTTCCTCAATATTTCTTGACCCACTCACAATAACTGCCCAAAAATTAGTTTACTTCAGTCTCGTATATACTCAATGAGTCAGCCTCAACTGCTTTCTGGACAGGGGATTCGAAAGGTTCACAACCCTTTCAGAGAGGAAATCCCTCCCCATCATACATGGGAGACCATGAAATTGTGTTGCCCTAGCTCCAGATAACCCCTGAGTAGAAGCAACCTCTCAGCATCTCCCTTGTCAAGTCCTCTCACATTGTTCAGCGAGGCCATAATTTATTCTTCTAAACACAAATGGGTACAGGCCCTAACTGTTCATATTTTTCTCCAATAAAACAACTTCATAAGTTTATATTCATAAGTTATAGGAGCAGAATTAGGCCATTTGGCCCATCAAGTCTACCGTGCCATTCAATCATGGCTGATCTATCTTTCTATTTCAACCCCGTTCTCCTGCCTTCTCCCCATAACCCCTGAGCCCCATACTAATCAAGAATCTGTCAATCTGCGCCTTAAAAATACCAATTGACCTATCCTCCACAGCCATCTGTGGCAATGAATTCCGCAGATTCACCACCCTCTGGCTAGAGAAATTCATGCTAGGAATCAACTTTGTGAACCTTCTCTGAACTCTCCCCAAATCAAGTACATATCTCCTTAAGTAAGGAGACCAACACTGTACCCAGAACTCCAGGTGTGGTCTCATCAATCCCTTTGTACAGATGTAGCAAGACCTAGTTATATTTATAGACATTTTCTTCAGCAATAAGGTCCAGCATGCCATTTGTCTTCCTTACATTCTACACCTATGCAGCAACATTGTTTTTGAAATGCTTCTCACGTTTCTCTATTTAAGAAACTATTCTTAATATTCTTCTCTATCACATCCTTTTCTATCTATAGATATGAATAACTTCATATTTCCACACATTATACAACATCAGTCAAGTTTTTATCCCTACTGATATAACCTATTTATGTCTCATTGCAGATTCTTCGTGTTGTCCTTTGTGTTTCCTCTGGAAGCCTAATAATTACAGCTTTCCAACCTACAAAGACTCATTTCCCCCTCTGCACAGTAAGTTATTCAATCCTTATTATATTGCTAATATATTATCTTGAATCCTGTGCATTCTTTCTGTGGCACCTTATCAAATGCTATCTGGAAATCCAATTATGTGACATCTGCTGGCTCCTCTTTATCTGCACTGTTTTTTTTACATTGCTGACTGTATTTATCAAACACAAAATTCGCTTCATTAAGTGGTGCAGTGGTAGAGAAGCTGCCTCACAGCACCAGAGACCTGGGTTTGATCCTGACTATGGGTGCTGTCTGTGCGGAGTTTGTACATTCTCCCTGTGACCGCGTGAGTTTACTCCAGGTGTTCCGGTTTCCTCCCACATCCCAAAGACGTGCAGGTTTGTAGGTGTGTATCGTATAAAAGTGGGATGACGTAGAACTAGTGTATGGGTGATGGATGGTTAGCGTGGATTCGGTGGGCCAAAGAGCCTGTTCCACACTGTATCTCCAAACTAGGTTAAACAAAACTAAATTAAGCTAACATAAATCGCATTGACTCTGCTCGATTATATTACATATTTTTAAATTGCCCTGCTTTTAATTCCTTAATAATTGTCCATAATGCCTTTTGCTATTGGTATTGGTTGACTGCTGTCATGTGTACCAAGATTCATTGAAAAACTTTGCTTGCTATCCAATCAAATGATATAATACTCGACATGATTAGAATCAACCAATACACAAGTACAATAGACAATAGATAATAGGTGCAGAAATAGGCCATTCGGCCCTTCGAGCCAGCACCACCATTCAATGTGATCATGGCTGATCATTCACAATCAGTACCCCGTTCCTGCCTTCTCCCCATACCCCCTGACTCCGCTATCATTAAGAGCTCTATCTAACTCTCTCTTGAAAGCATCCAGAGAATTGGCCGCCACTGCCTTCTGAGGCAGAGAATTCCACAGCATAGTACAAAAAGATAGATGTGTAGGATATTGCTAGTGTACGAGGTGGTTGCTGGTCGGCGCAGACCTGTTAGGTCGAAGGGCAGATTTCCATTTTGTATCTCAAAGTCTAAAGTCCAGTGACGATGAAGATCCAGAGATTTACTTCCATGTGAGAACAGCAGGTGACATGGAAGGGAACATATCGTGGTGTTGTTCCCCTTGTACCTGCTGCCCTTTGATAAAGGGACAGTCATTTGAAACTGAGGCGGAGAAAAATTTCTTCTCACATAGGTGATGATTCTCTAGAACTCTAGTCTTGTGGAGGCTAGAGCAGCAAAGGTATGCTTTTGGTATGTGTGTGCTAAGGATCTAATTCTAATAGGAGTGGTCAATACATGTGGACCCTAAGCCATCTTCAAAATGCTTGGAAAGTTCAATGGTCCAAAGCTACATTATTGACATATGTCCCTAGGTACAGTGAAATTCCTTTTTTGCCTACAGTTCAGTCAAAATGTCACCACACATGAGCACAATTATACCTAAGCAAAAGATTGGAGACATAGTAGATCACATCGGAACAGCCATTTTGTCTAATT
Source organism: Rhinoraja longicauda (assembly GCF_053455715.1). Classification (NCBI taxonomy): domain Eukaryota; kingdom Metazoa; phylum Chordata; class Chondrichthyes; order Rajiformes; family Arhynchobatidae; genus Rhinoraja; species Rhinoraja longicauda. The sequence continues at coordinate 15,394,714 of NC_135955.1, forward strand.
CAGATCGAAAGTTGTTATATGATGCAAATTGTTGCACTTATTCAAGATTTCATCGGATCATTATACCTGTGACATCAAACGAGCAAATCAAAGACAATACATCCGGTAGAGCTGGTGGAGCTGCTGCCTCACGGCGCCAGAGACCCAGATTCGATCCTGACCTCGGGTGCTGTCTGTGTGGAGTTTGCATGTTCTCCCTATGGGTTTCTTCCGGTTTCTCTGGTTTCCTCCCACATCCCAAAGACAGGTTAATTGGCAACTTGAATACCCAGAAGCGAAGAAGACTGCACAAAGTGGCAGAGACTGTCCAGTTACTCATGGGTACCGACTTCCCCACCATAGAAGGGATTTACAGGCATTGCTGATTCAAAAAGGCAGCCAGCGTCATCAGAAACCCACACCACCTTGGCCACATTCTCATTTCATTCCTGCCATCCGGAAGATGATATAGGAGCCTGAAACTATAACATCCAGGTTCAGGAGCAGCTTCCTCCCTACAGCCACAAGGCTATTAAACACCACAAACTCCAAATAAGCTCTTAACTATATTTACTTGGTAATGGTTTTGTCTTTTTGCACTATTATTGTTTGTTTTATGTATATGTATTTGTATGTATGTGTATGTATGCGTATATACATATATTATGTGTGTGTGTGTGTGTGTGTGTGTGTGTGTGTGTGTGTGTGTGTGTGTGTGTGTGTGTGTGTGTGTGTGTGTGTCTGTGTGCGTGTATGCATACATAAACTGAACTTTATTTCGTTATTATATTGTACACAGAGCACTATGCTTACGTATTCTGTTGCACTGCTGCAAGTAAGAATTTCATTGTGCTGTTTAGGATATATGACAATAAAACACTCATGACTCTCTAAAAATCATCCCATAGGGAGTGTGTGAGAAAGTGGGATAACATAGAACCAGTGTGAACAGGTGATCAGTAGTCAGCGTAGACTCATTGGGCCGAATGGTCTGTTTCCGTACAGTATCTCTAAACCACCCCATCAAAAAAACATTGGGATGGCAATGGAACCAGCTATGGGGAACAATGCACTGACTGAAAACGTACCCTTGCAGCTTAATTTTACTGGGGCAAACTGCTCTAACTCTGTACCTGACTAGACTTTCATGACAGGAACAGTTTAGAAAGGTGCCTTGCTTCCATCTTGTCTGGGGCAGCTTGCTCTGCACAGGTGGATAAATTAATGACGATATAAAACTATTTCATTACTTGTAAAATGGTTTTGGACATCATAACATTTTGAAGGTTTTTCCATAAATCAATTATTTTCTTGTACTTCTGAATAATAAAATGTTGCGGCAAAATAATTTGCCTTTTTAAAAAAGTTTCTCGCATCTAGCTCGTTTAAGGTGTGGGTGGTAATTCACGCCAGAAGACTTTCCTTCTCAGCCCGCTGCTGGGCACCCTCAGGTAACATTCACTTCCACTAAGCCTTTCCAGCCCAGAATTTATAATGCTTTTACTGCGTCGTAATGGAAAGCAGTTATTTCAAGAGATTTTCATCTCCCGTAATAGGAACTTGCATTCTTTGCTAATGAGCTTGCTCTCCGAGAGCAGATCTAACCTGTCCTGATCCCGTCCACATGAAAACAGTAACCTATGTTTCATTTTTTATCTCATTTTTGGCAAGGTGATGTCATCGTCAGCCTGGGACAACTCAGTCGCATGACTGAAATTGATTTTTGATCAATTGATTTTGCCAAGCTGGAAAGGGTGCAGAGAAGATTTACGAGGATATTGCCAGGGGTTGAGGGCCTGAGCTACAGGGAGAGGGTGAGCAGGCTAGGACTTTATTCTTTAGAGTGCAGGAGAATGAGGGGGTGATCATATAGAGGTGTATAAGATTATGAGAGGAATAAATTGGGTCAATGCAGAGTCTTTTAGCCAGAGTCATGGAATCATGGACCAGAGGACATAGGTTTAAGGTGAGGGGGGTAAAATATTTAATAGGAACCTGGGGAGCAAATTTTTTTTTGTACAGAGAGTGGTGAGTATATGAAACTAGCTGTCAAATGAGATCGCTGAGCCTGGTGCTATAACAACATTTAAAAGATATTTGGACAGGGGCATGATTTGGAAAGGTTTAGAGGGATATGGGCCTAATGCATGCAGGTATAGATTAGATTAGAGATACAGGGGGCGAAATATTTAATAGGAACGTGAAGGGCACCTTTTTTACACAAAGGGTGGGAGGTAGATGGAATGAGCTACCGGAGGCAGGTACTCTCACAATGTTTAAGAAACATTTGGACAGGATAGGTTTAGAGGGATATGGGCCAAATGCAGGCAAGTGGGACTAGTGTAGATGGGGCATGTTGGTCGGCATGGTGGGCACGAGCCAAAGTTGGGCTGAAGGGCCTGTTTCCACCCTGTATGACTCTATGACTGTAGCTGAATGTGTTACCAATGTTTTCTTCTGAAAGGCTGTGTCTTTATAAGTGATGCTACCCGAGTTACAAGTTGTTCCATACATTCATCAAGGGAGATAAATATATATGAACCAACATCACACACAAGGAACTGTAGATGCTGATTTACAAAATAAGACACAAAATACTGGAGTAACTCAACCGGTCAGGCAGCATCTCTGGAGAACATGGCACAAGGAACTGCAAATGCTGGTTTACAATAAAAGACACAAAGTGCTAAAGTAACTCAGTGGGTCAGGCAACATCTCTGGAGAACTTAATGCCATGTCACCTATCCATGTTCTCTAGAAATGCTTCCTGATCCGCTGAGTTACTTCAGCACTTTAGTTTCTTTAAAAAAAAAAAAATGTGAGTGTGAGTTAACTTTACTGGTGGGAGTATTGGGTAATTCTGAGAGGCTGCTTATTGTAGTAGAACCACTTTGCATTTCCAGGGATGTTTTTTAGACCACTATCATTAATAAAGCCTCATTGATCTAAGGGTTTAGCATCTGGTAAGGTTTCTCTGATGCTAGCTAGTAGTAAGATCTGGCTTCCAATACCTCAAAGTTCGTCCTCAGGCTCAAAATGTATCACAGGTTTTTACTGTAGTCTCACCAGTTCTGCATCTGGGCTACAGAAACACAGCAACACGTGTGATTTTCTTTTATAAAACACTGGCCTATTTTCTTCCCTTCCAAAATCTTTGTACAAGAGCAGGATCACGGAGAAAACCTTTTCCAGCTGCTGTGCACAGGACTATCTAAAGAAAGGAAACCTTTTGGTAACCAGAGGGTTCAGATTTTCAAGAGGAGCAGCCGGGAAGATAGAGAGACATTTCATTTCATGCAGTCAGCTGGCATATTGTCGGATGCACTGCCTGAAAGTGTGGTGGCGGCTCCGATATTATATTCTTGAAAAGAAAAGAACAGAAACCCATGGAAATCATCAAGAGAGTTAATTGGATAACACTGCATTAATGCAAATAGGTTAATTGACTTTAGTTTAGAGATACAGTGCAGAAACAGGCTCTTTGGCCCACCGAGCTCACGCCGATCAATGATCCCCGTACACTAGCACTATCCTACAACACACTAGGGCCAATTTTCAGATTTTTTGCCGAAGCCAATTAAGCTACAAACCTGTATGTCTTTGGAATGTGGGAGGAGATCAGGCACCCAGGAAAAACCCACGGAGTCACAGGGAAAACGTACAATCTCCCTACAGGCAGCACCCGCAGTCAGGATCCAAATGTGTAAAAAATACTTTCCCCACTCATCGCCTTTAAACTTTGCCCCTTTCATCTTAAAGCTAAGGCCACTTGTATCTGATATTTCCACCCTGGGCAGGAGGCTCTGGCAGTTTACCCTATCAATACCTCTTCCAGGGCGAAGTTGAGAGGGGAAAGATTTAATAGGAAACAGGGGTAACTTTTTTGCACAAAGGAAGGTGGGTGTATGGAACGAGTTGCCGGAGGAGGTAGTTGAGGCAGTTGCTATCACAACATTTAAGAGACATTTGGACAGGTACATGGATAGGACAGGTTTAAAGAGTTATGGGCCAGGCACGGGCAGGTGGGACTAGTGTAGATTGGGCATGTTGGTCGGTTTTAACTAGTTGGGCTGAAGGACCCGTTTCCGCGCTGTGTGACTATGATTCTCTGAGCTCCCCCAGTCAGTAAATCTCAGCTCGCATGAGATGTACCAGAGCATCGACACAAAATGTTGGAGTAACTCAACTGGTCGGCCAGCATCCCTGGAGAGAAGGAACTGGTAACGTTTTGGGTCGAGACCCTACTTCAGACTGAGAGCCAGGCTGACCTATTCCTTTTCTCCAGAGATGCTGCCTGACCTGCTGAGTTACTCCAGCATTTTGTGTCTATCTTTGGTGTAAACCAGCATCTGCAGTTCCTTCCTACACATCTATCAGAGCATACATGGCAAACCCTGCCTTTATAATCACCTTAAAAGTCAGTAAAGCCCAACCGCCCTTTAATAGACTCCACCAACAATTCCTTTAAGTCGCTAAAATCCCACCCTACTGTCTCACTCCCGAAGCAGTCGGTGAAATTGAAAGTTTATGAATATCTCTGACATGTAAAAACAAGCAGAAACGCACACAAACCATTAATAATTAAAAATACCATTACAAATCGGTGACTTACTAGAAGACATAAACAGCATTATTTTTAGAAATTGATAATTAGATCACTTAAAGACTCCAGGAAACAATTAAAAGCAATTAAATACATTAAAACAACTCAATTAAAAAAAAGAAGGAAATTATCTTGTAATTTCAGTGCCCTCCATAATGTTTGGGACTCAGACCCTTTATTTAATTACTTGCCTTTGCACTCCACAATTGGCGATTTGTAATAGAAAAAATCACATTTGGTTAAAGTGCATATTGTCAGATTTTAATAAAGGCCATTTTTATACATTTTGGTTTCACCATGTAGAAATTACAGCAGTGTTTATATATAGTCCCCCCATTTCAGGGCACCATAATGTTTGGGACACAGCAATGTCATGTAAATGAAAGTATTCATCTGTAGTATTTTGTTGCATATCCTTTGCATGCAATGACTGTTTGAAGTCTGTGATTCATGGACATCACCAGATGCTGGGTGTCTTCTCTGGTGATGCTCTGCCAGGCCTGTATTGCAACCAATTCATTGCAGTGGGAGGGAACGGCTGCCCTCCATAATGTTTGGAACAAAGACCCATCATTTTTTTATTTGCCTCTGTACTCCACAATTTGAGATATGTAATAGAAAAAAATCACATGTGGTTAAAGTGCACATTGTCAGATTTTAATAAAGGCCATTTTTATACATTTTGGTTTCACCATACTTAGCTTATGCTTATTTTGGGGGCTAGTCCCCTTCAGTTTTCTTTTCAGCATATAAAAGGCATGCTTAATTGTGTCCAGATCGGGTGATTGACTTGGCCACTCAAGAATTCACCATTTTTTAGCTTTGATAAACTCCTTTGTTGCTATGTTTAGGATCATTGTCTTGCTGTAGAATGAACTGCCGGCCAATGAGTTTTGAGGCATTTGTTTGAACTTGAGCAGATAGGATGTGTCTATATACTTCAGAATTCATTATGCTACTATCATCAGCAGTTGTATCATCAATGAAGATAAGTGAGCCAGTACTTTCAGCAGCCATACATGCCCATGCCATAACACGCCCACCACCGTGTTTCACAGATGAGGTGGTATGCTTTGGATTTTGAGCAGTTCCTTCTCTCCTCCATACTTTGCTTTTGCCATCACTCTGATATAAGTTAATCTTCGTCTCATCTGATCCCAAGGCCTTTTTCCAGAACTGCGGTTGCTCTTTTAAGTACTTCTTGGCAAACTGTAACCTGCCCATCCTATTTTTTTGCGGCTAACTGGTTTGCACATTGCAGTGTAGCCTCTGTATTTCTGTTCATGAAGTCTTCTGCAGACAGTGGTCATTGACAAATCCACACCTGACTCCTGAAGAGTGTTTCTGATCTGTCGGACAGGTATTTGGGGATTTTTCTCAGCCTCTTAATGGCTTCTTTGACTTTCATTGGCACAACTTTGGTCGTCATGTTGATAAACAGCAATAAAAGCAAGGAGTCTAGTCCTTGGAGCACAGGAGGATGAGGGGTGATCTTATAGAGGTGTATAAAATCTTGAGGAATAGATCGGATAGACGCACAGTGTTGGAAGGAACTTCATATGCTGGTTTAAACCAAGGATAGACTCAAAATGCTGGATTATCTCAGCGGGTCAGGCAGCATCTCTGGAGAGGAATGGGTGATATTTCGGGTCGAGACCCTTCTTCAGACTGATGCATAGAGTCACTTGCCCAGAGTAGGGGAATTGATAACCAGAGGACACAGATTTAAGATGAGGGGGAAAAGATTTAATAGGATGATGAGTGATAACTTTTTCATGCAAAGGGTGGTAGATGTATGGAAAGTGGAGGTTGTTGAAGCAGGTACTATCACTACATTTAAGAAACTATCACTACAGACAGAAACATGGATAGGACAGGTTTAGAGGGATTACAGGGATAGATGTTTAGAGGGATGTAAGTGGCATTGGGAATCCTGCACAGTGCTTCTGTAACAAGGAGATGGTGACGTGCCCTGGAGATCTTTGCTAGCTGTTGCAGCTAATGGATCGGCAGCAGTTTGCATCTGGCGCCTACACTTCACCACAGTCACAGCTGGGCTATCATGAACAGCAACAAGTTAACTCAGCCAGTTTGCAAGTTTACATTCTTTTCCAAGATCTCCAAGTTAACTATGCTGTAATCTCAGTGGCTAATTATAATTTATCAGTGTTCTGTTTATGCAACTGGAAGGCCGAATTGCAAACATATTTGAAACCGAGATAAACTCCCTATCAGTTTGCTGTCTCACTGAATTCAGTGGTCAGTCAGATCCGAGCCTCTGTTCTTTCACTTTCTGAACCGGTCATTTTCTAATTCATTTTCTCGCAAATTCCACATTTTGGACATTACTATTCATTTCTGCTTATGAAAATCTCTTAAATTATAGTTACCTCTACATCAATAAATGGAAATTTAGTGGATTATATTGTGTGAATCCTTGCAGTTGTAGGTTTAAACTATGCCAGAGAGTCAGTCTTACAGCATGGAAACAGGCCCTTCGACCCAACATGCCCCCATCCACATGGGTCCCACCTGGCCACGCTTGGCCCATCTATATACTAAAACTTGTTTGTTTCTGAACTACAGCCAAAACGGTATACGATAGCACGACAATTTTAGGTCCACCTTACTCACCATCATCCATTTGGTGCTAATGGAAGAAGTTTCAATGAAATCGATGTAATATTTTTAGTTATTCACATTTTAAAGTTTAAATATATCTCCTAGGGAGGGGAGGGAGGGAGGGAGGGGGGTGGAGGGAGGGGGAGAGGAGGGAGGATAAGAGGGTTTGAGGGGGATGGAGTGAGGTAGGGGAAGGGGGAGGGAGGGGGGAGGGAGGGGGGAGGGGGAGGGGAGGGGGGAGAAGAGGAGTGAGGGGGGGGCAGGGAGAGGGGAGGGGGGAGGAGAGGGTGTTGCACCAATGCAGGAGAGGTTTGGGCCCAAGGAGTCCACTTGGTCTAGTAACTCTCTAAATTCTGCTCCTACAACATGAACGTATGAAATTATGATTAAAACTATTTCATTGTTTGCATGGTGCTCATATCAGCCATTTTTGTTTGCTGTATTTAATGTTGCACTTAGACACAAAAAGCTGGAGAAGGAATGGGTGACGTTTCGGGTCGAGACCCATCTTCAGACCCGAAACGTCACCATTCATTCTCACCAGAGATGCTGCCTGTCCCGCTGAATTACTCCAGCATTTTGTGTCTATCTTCAGTTTAAACCAGCATCTGCAGTTCCTTCCTACACATTTTTGTTTGTTGGGCCATGTTTGTTGGGCCAGCCTTCAGATCAGATGGTCACACTTTGAGCCTTTAGCTCAGGCGGGCTTCATTCACAATGTTTTCATTTCCCTGGATATTTAGGTAAATTTATAAAAATTGAATAGAAAACTCTTTTCACTTTCTTTTATTACAACACTTTTCAATGATATTTTATGCCTTAACTACATTACAAATATCATCTTGACTGATGCATCCTCCTGTCTCTGCACAATGAAACAGTGACTGATTTTTACTTCGTTATTTCGTGAAGTTTAATAATACAGCACGGAAACAGGCCCTTTGCCCCACCTTGTCCGCGCCGACCAGTGATCACCCCGTACACTAGCACTATCCTACACAGTAGGGACTCCTCCCTCAACTCCATCCAAGGACCCCAATAGTACTTTCAGGTGAGGCAGAGGTTCACGTGCACCTCCTCCAACCTCACCTACTGTATCCGCTGTTCCAGGTGTGGACTCCTACAGATCGGCAAGCCTGCGCTTGGTCTCGCCAATCGTTTCGCTGAACACCTTCGCTGAGTCCAACTAAACCTATCTGATCTCGCAATTACTAAGCACTTTAGCTCCCCCTCCCATTCCCCCACTGACCTTTCTGTCGTGGGCCTCCTCCACTGTCAGAGTGAGGCCAGACGCAAATTGAAGGAACGGCACCTCATATTTTGCTTGGGCAGCTTACACCCCAGTGGTATGAATATTGACCTCTCTAACTTCAAGTAACCCTTGCATTCCCTCTCTCTCCATTCCTCCACCTTCCTAGTTCTCCGACCAGTCTGACTGTCCCCCTGATTAAATTTTATCTCTGTATTCTTTGTCATCACCTTTTCCCAGCTAACAATGATCTATTCTACATTTTCCTTGGTCTCATCCCCTTTGTCGTCTCATTTTCACACCTTACGCTTCCTTATCTCTGTCTCCCTCTCCCCTGACTCTCAAACTGAAGAAGGGTCTTGACCCAAAACATCACCCATTCCTTCTACCCAGAGAGAACTGTTAACATGTCTGAGGAAATATTCATTTAGTTTCTGCACAGACATTGAGTGTCAATTCCCTCCACAGATGCTGCCTGAGTTCCTCCGGTACTTTGTTTTTTCACTAGATTCTGAAGAAGTGTCTGGACTCTAGAGTAAAACATAAGGTGCTGGAGGATCGAGGCTGGTCAGACAGCAACTGTGGAGGGAATGGACAGTCTGATCCAATTTATTCCAATCTGAAGAGGGGTCTCAAAACGAAAGGTTGCTTGTCCATTCACTCCACAGATGCTGCCTAAGATCCTTTAGTACTCCATGCTTTGACTGGAGTCTGAAGAAAGGTCCCAACCCAAACCATCATCTGTTGAGTCTGAAGAAGCATCTTAACCTGAAATGTTGTCTGTCAATTCCCTCCACAGATGCTGCCTGACCTTCTGAGTTCTCGAGTACCCTGTTTTCTGCTCAAAATTCCACCATCTGTGGTCTCTCGTATCTACATTCCTTAGTCAATTTTGCTCTGTACTACAGAACAAGATAATGGAACAGAAAATGTTTGCAGTTCCTGACATTAATGTTTAAAGGCCATGACCTTTTGAAGAATTGGTTTTGAAGAAAGGTCATTAACCAGAGCTGTTAAATTTGTTAGACACAAAATGCTGAAGGAACTCAGTGGGTCAGGCAGCATCTCTGCTGAAAATGGATAGGTGTTGTTTCGGATCAGGACCCTTCACCAGGCCCTTCTTCGATCATTTTTATTACATGTTAAATTTGTTTCTCCACAGACGATGTATTTCTCACAGATTCTGCTTTAATTTTGGATTTTCGTACATTTCAAAGTATAGCATTTCATCCATTCGAATATATCTCGAATGAAGTTTTTGTTATTTTAATAAATTTTTCCATTCTTCTTTAACTAACTTTTTCCTTATCTTAAAATTTGTTTTTGTTTTTATTTTTCTTCTCTCTTTTTTCTTTCTTTACTTCATCTATTTCTTTAGTTCTATCTAGTTTAAAAAAATTAAAAAAAAGGGGCAAAAGGTATTGGAGACAATATAATAATAATTGACAATATTATCAATTTAAAAATGTATGACTGTAAAGATGTAAACAGGTTATGTACCTATCTCCAATAAAAATTTATCTATTAAAAATTTTTTTTTGGATTTTCAGCCGTCACAGCACTTTGTGTGTGATTCATTAAAGTAAAAGGATGAAAAGTCAATGTCTTAATGAAGAGAGAGTGAGATAGAGAGGTGGATATGTTTAGGAAGGGAATTACAAATCTTGGGCCTAACCAAGGCAGAAAGTTGAGGTTTGATAAACTGGCTGGAGTCCATATCTTGCTAGAATACATTGCTAATTTTAGCGTGCAATGTGTACAATTCAAAATAATTATAATTTCCTCAGATTTCCTAATTAACTAGGGAAGTCTTTGGCCTTTCCATCATTCGTTTAAGCCTCTAGAAATCTAAGGCAATTGAAATCCTACTAAAAAATGAACGCTAAACTAAGAAGTTTTAAATTATGGAGACAATGAACTGCAGATGCTGGTTTACAAAAAAAGAATCAAGTTTAGTATAGTTTAGTCTATTATTGTCACATTTACCAAGGTACAGTGAAAAGCTTTTTGTTGCGTGCTATCTTGTCAACGAAAAGGCTATGTGCTGGAATAACTCAGCAAGTCAGGCAGCATCTCTGGAGAACGTGGACAGGTGAAGATTTGGGTCAGGACCCTTCTTCAGTTTTAAATTATGTTCCTTGCTCACATTCTCAGTCACTGTGGATCCTTGTAAGTTTCACAAGGAACCTTTCTCCATCAGGTGGACAACTCTTAGACCTTTATTTTGGTTCTTTACTTTGAAACCCAAGGCTGCCCTCCTCTTAGGCACCCTCCAGATTTTGACACATCCTCAACCAATCCCCCAGGCTATCATCTCCATTCAGATGAAGTGGTCCATGAGAGTGTAAGATGTCCGAGGAAATCAACATTAGACACTGCCTCAATGTCCTTACGACTGGATTTAGACACAAGTACCTCCAATACACAAATATAAGATTCTCAGTCGTATTAAAGTGGCATTAATCCACCCGCTCGCCGTTAGACTTGCACAAACAATTACATGGGTTGCCAGGCCTCAAAATGAGAACAAAATACTAGATTTTCCTCAACATTTTTCCGTGAGAGTGAGTTAGACTTTTGAGCCTTTAGTGGCCATAAAAGTAAGTTAAACTTATTTGTGAAAGAAATAAATATGTCAGACCCCTAATTTTTCAATGGTTCTTTAATACCCGTTGAATATACAGTGCTTCTAAAATGTTTAGATTCAATCCGTGGCTTTACATCTACTATGAAAGACAGACCTGGTTACAACTTAGGAAGTGGGACTCGTGCCAATCCTAAGTAAGGTCGGTCTCTTCAGATCTGAATTCTCTCACCCTCATTTCACCCTCGCTCTCTCTCTCTCTCGCCCTCTCAATTGTGTTTCTCTCTCTCGGCTTGCTGCAGACTAGACCTCATTGCCATTAATTCCATCTGCGTGCCTCTTTCAACACGGGCCTGTTACATTTCAGAGCTCAACCATGCTGACTGATTACCAACACAGGCGTGCACAAGCAAACCCTTGCTGCTATTGTCTCACTAGATTAACTTTGCTACTGCTCCTGAATAATTTTAAATTTGGAATTTTAATAACCGCCTGAGAATTAAAAATTGCTAAACTAAACATACTTCAGCACATTCCAGGCTAATTCTTTGCTAAGTCTGCAATTAATTTACTGCCCAGACATATATTTATATAGTATCGTTAATGTATTAAAATGTTCCAAGCCATTTTGCCAGAGCATTAGCAGACAAAGTTTGGACGTTTGGGCCAAACTAACGCAGGTGACAAAACCTTGGTGAGGAAGGTGAGTTTTAAAGAATATTAAGTAAGACAAGAGACCAAGGTTTTAGTTGGGGGAGGCAAGGTTAGTGTGGAATTCCAGAGTTTAGGATTGGGTAAATGCAAGGCCACTGCTGAGAGTATAGGTTTAGTATGAGAGGGGAAAGCTTTAAAAGGGACCTGAGGGCAACCTTTTCACACAGATTGTGGTGGTGTCAAGTCAAGTCAAGTCAAATTTATTTGTCACATACACATACTCGATGTGCAGTGAAATGAAAGTGGCAATGCCTGCGGGTTGTGCACAAAAAGAATTACAGTTACAGCATATAAATAAAGTTAATAAGTTACTAAACATAGCACAAAAAGTGTCGACAAAAATTTAGTCTCTGGGGTTATAAAAGTTGACAGTCCTGATGGCCTGTGGGAAGAAGCTCCGTCTCATCCTCTCCGTTTTCACAGCGTGACAGCGGAGACGTTTGCCTGATCGTAGCATCTGGAACAGTCCGTTACTGGGGTGGCAGGGGTCCCTCATGATCTTGCTTGCTCTGGATCTGCACCTCCTGATGTATAGGTCCTGCAGGGGGACGAGTGTAGTTCCCATGGTGCGTTCTGCCGAACGCACTACTCTCTGCAGGGCCATCCTGTCCTGGGCAGAGCTGTTCCCAAACCAGACTGTAATGTTGCCGGACAGGATGCTCTCTACAGCCCCAGAGTAGAAGCAATGAAGGATCCTCAGCGACACTCTGAATTTCCTCAGTTGTCTAAGGTGGTAAAGGCGCTGCTTAGCCTTACCCACCAGTGCGGCAATGTGCGTTGCCCACGTCAGATCCTCTGCGATGCGGACTCCCAAGTATTTGAAACTGCTCACCCTATCCACAATAGACCCATTTATCTCGAGTGGCGTGTACGTCCTTGGATGTTTAGCCCTTCTGAAGTCCACAATCAGCTCCTTTGTTTTAGTGACATTCAAGAGGTGTATATGAAGCAAGCTACCAGAGAAAGCGGTAGAAGTGGGTTCATTTAAAATAAACTTGGGCAGGTACATGGACAGAAAGATTTGGAGGGATATGGGCCAGGTGCAGGCAGGTTGGTCAGCGGGTCGTTTGGGAAACTTGATCAGCAAGGATGAGTTGGGACAAGGGGCTTGATTCTATTCTGTGTAGCTCTATGACTCCACAGAGAAAAGGTGCAAGTTATGCCAATGTTCAGCTTTCCAAACAAATAGAACGTTTATTCATAATATTAACAGGAGAATCATCTTGAATGCAGTGAATATGTTATGTCAATAAATTGCTGAACTCAATTATTATTTGAAAATATGGTGGAGATGATCAAGATAATTTATCAATTAGTAATGTACCATCTTTTAAAAATCAATTTGACTCTAAATTATGGTTGCCAACTTTCTCACTCCCAAATAAGGGACAAAAGGTGACGTCACCGCCCCGCGCCCCACGTGACCTCACCCAGCCAATGGCCACGTGCTCCCGCTCCGCCAATGTCAGCCGCCCGGGCCGGGAGGCGGGTTGATACGCAACCTCCGTTAGGCAGCCTCCGGGCCTACACTGTCCGAGCCTGCACTGTCCGGGCCTGCAGTGTCCGGGCCTGCAGTGTCCGGGCCTGCAGTGTCCGGGCCTGCAGTGTCCGGGCCTACAGCGCCTCCCCGAGCCTAATACGGGACAAGGGCAATCCTGTACGGGACAAACCAATTTAGCCCAATATATGGGATGTCCCGGCTAATACGGGACTTGCCAACCCTACGCTAAATTGTATCCAGTAAAACAATGATATATTAACAAAGAACATATTTATGATAAAATATATTTATATATTTAAGAAACATCCAGACAAGTATTTGAATTGGAATGGCTTAGAAGACTGAGGACCTAATGCGAGGAAATTGGAGTCATGTAAACGCATAGCAGGTAGTATGGACATCCTGGACCATAAAGCCTATTTCTATGCTGTACAGCTCTATCACTCTCTGACTCCATGGCTTACATTTGCATGGTGGACATAGGGATCGTTATTGGCTTTTAATTCCAAATATTCCACCATAGCTGACGTACTAGAGTTTTGAACATCACACAAACAATCACGGTGGGTTAAGACATTGTAATAGTGCCCAGTGGCCTGGATCTTTGACACAGAGAAAGTGGTAGAGGTGGGTATCATTAGGACATTTAAAAGACGCAGGAAAGCTGGAAAGGGTGCAAGCTGGAAAGGGTGCAGAGAAGATTTTAGAGGATGTTGCCTCAAGGGCCTGAACTGCAGAGGATGAGGGGTGACCTTATAGAGGTGTACAAAACCGTGAGAGGAATAGATAAACGCACAAATTCTCTTGCCCTGTGTAGGGGAATGGAATGCTGGCAGACATAGGTGTAAGATAAGGGGGGAAAGATTTAAAGGAACCTGAGGGGTAACTTTTTTACACAGAGTGGTGGGTATATGGAATGAGTTACCAGAGGAGGTAGTTGAGGCAGGTACTATCGCAATGTTTAAGAAATATTTAGACAGGTACAAGGATAGGATAGGTTTTGAGGGATGTGGGCCAAACACAAGCAGGTGGGACTAATGTAGATGGGACATGTTGGTCAGTGGACAGGTTAGGCCGATGGGCCTGTTTCCTTGCTGCATGAGTCGATTACTACATGACTCCATGACTCTATGATTCTATGACTCTATGACACTTAGACAGGTATACGGACAGAAAGATCTGGAAGGATATGGGTCAAGTGCAGGCAAGTTGATCTTTGATTCCGAGACATGAGTTCGAATTACAACATGGCATTTTGAGAATTTTGTAAGTTAATTTCATGTAAATGCATTGGAAATCAAAACAGAGCTTGCAGTTGTGAAATTGTCAGATTGTCATTGAAAACCCATTGTCATTGAAATCTTTTAGGGAGAACATGGATAGGCAATGCTTTGGGTCAAGACCCTTCTTCAGACCTATCCATGTTCTCTGGAGATGCTGCCTGACCTGCCGAGTTACTCCAGTAGGTTACGTCCTTCAGATTTATAGGTTAATTGGCCTCTGCAAATTGTCCCTCACATGTCGGGGGTGGATGTGAAAGTGGGGTAACATAGGGGCGGCACAGTGGTGCAGCAGTAGTGTTGCTGCCTTACAGCGCTAGAGACCAGGTTTGATCCCAACCAACTCTGTGCCGAGTTGGTACGTTCTCCTGTGGTGACCACTGGTTTTCTCCGGGTTCTCCCACACTCCAAAGATGGACAAATTTGTAGGTTAAATTGGCTTCGTTAAAGACAGTAAATTCTTCCTACTGTGTAGGATAGCGCTAGAGTATGTGGATCGCTGTTCGGCGCCGACTCGGTGGGCCGAAGGGCCTGTTTCTGTGGTTTATCTTTAAACTAAACTAAAGAGAGGAAAATTTGCCATCCTTACCCTGTGCGGCATAGAAAGTAGCTTGATTACCAACGCGTTCCTCAGTCCCGGAGGAAACAGGGATGGAGAATAACTACCAGTGTCACCAGCAATCCTGCAAACAAGTAAATAAAACAAAAATAAAGATTTGATGGAAAGACAGATTTTGAGAGAGAATTAAAAGATGGACTGCTGCTGGTTTCTAGTCCACTGATCTCTTCCCATCCCCTCCCCCATCAAGACCTCTGCTGTTGAGCAACTCTCCACCTGGAAAGTCTCACACAAAAGAAAGTAATCAAGTTTGAACGTCAGTCAAGCCAAAGATTTGAACCCACGACCCTTTGGGTTGTAAGGTCAAAACTCTTCTGCTTGAACTACAGGGTAACCCATAAGCAAAGACATTTGTTATTCTTTGATAAAGACATTTGTCAGTTTGACTCAGGTGGTAGCACTTTCTGCTGTGCGAGTCAGATAGTTACAGTTTTAATGCATCCTCTCCCTTTCAGGTACTGCGTGCATAAAGAAGGCTGACACCCTATTGAGCTCTCTAATGTAATTGTTAAACTGAGACCCACTTCCACTCATTCAGGTCGATGCTGAAACTCACCCCCCACCACCATCTACAGAACAGGGATGTTTTCTCTCCACATCCAGGCTCCCTTAACCAGAGCCCTTGGGACTGTTCCTCTGGATTTAACAGAAGGGCTAAAAATGACTTAGGTGCCCAAGGCAACCAATAGAGTGAAATTTGTTTCAGCAGCAGATGGGAAGAAATAAGCTATAAAACATCAGCAAAAGAACCAAAGAGATGACATCAGAAGAAGGGTCTCAGACGCTGAACTTCACCTATCTGTATTCTCCGGAGATGCTGCCTGACCCGCTGAGTTACTCCAGCATTTTGTGCCTATCTTTGGTATAAACCAGCATTTGCAGTTCCTTTTTATTACAAGGAACTGAGGAGTCTTTGCTCTTCAAGGCAGAGACTTGTTATCTTTAATTTTGATGAAGTGTGTGGTCAAAACTAAAGCACTTGGAGCCAAAAAAATGTACAGACAAATGTACTTAATTAGTACAGTAAAAAAATCACAAACAATGGAGGTCCAACAGATTTCTGAGGCCCACATAATCGACCGATAGAAAAAAACAATTAGAGAGCATGAGGGAAAATTACTAAGAGACTGAAGGGAAAATGTATTGCTAAAGCTGTATAAGGTGGGAAAACAATATCTAGAATAGCATGTAAATTTTGGGCAATTCATTTTCTGAAAGGCATATCAGTGATGGTCTTCTCAATCTCTGAGACATAAGAGACTGCAGATGGAATGTGTACGAAGGAGCTGCAGATGCTGGTTTCAACTGAAGATAGACACAAAATGCTGGAGTAACTCAGCGGGACAGGCAACATCTCTGGAGGGAAGGAATGGGTGAGGTTTCGGGTCGAGACCCTTCTTCAGAATGCCGATGTTGGAATCATAAGCATAAAACAAACTACTGGAGGAAATCAGTAAAACTATCTATCTGCCATGGTCATCGTTGCTGGCTTTGATTTGTCCTTTTCATACCTTTATTCATTTGTTCTTTGTACCTTTTCATATCGCTAGTTTCCCTCTCCCCAGACTCTCAGTCTGAAGAAGGGTCTCGACCCCGAAACGTCACCTATTCCTTTTCTCCAGGGATGTTGCCTGGCCCGCCGAGTTACTCCAGCATTTTGTGTCAATCTTGCCATGAGATGGTTCCTGAGACAAGAAGTCTAGAACACAGAATATAAAACATAAAACATAGAACATAGAACAACACAGGCACAGGATCAGTCCCCTGGTCCCACAATGTTCTTGCCAAACATGATGCTAAGTTAAACTAATCTCCTCTGCCTGCACGTGATTCATATCCCCCCATTCCCTACATATCCATATGCCTATCTAAAGCCTCTTAAATCTTACTATCGTACCTGCCTCCACCACCACTCCTGGAAGTGCTTTCCAGGCAATCACCACTCTGCGTATAAAAACTTGTCCTGCACACCTCCTTTAAACTTTGCCCCTCTCACCATCAGCGGCACAATGTCACAGCAGAAGAGTTGCTGCCTAACAGCGTTTGCAGCGCTGGAGACCTAGGTTCGATCCTGACTAGGGGGTGCTGTCTGTACGGAATTTGTACGTTCTCCCCATGACCTGCGCCGGTTCTCTCTGAGATCTTCCGTTTCCTCCCACACTCCAAAGACGTACAGGTATGTAGGTTACTTGGCTTGGTGTATGTGTAAATTGTCACTAGTGTGCGTAGGACAGTGTTAATGTGCGGGGATCAATAATAGTCAATAGTCAATAGTCATTTATTTGTCACATACACATAAATGTGTAGTGAAATGAAAAATTACCCGCAGTTCAACAATAAGACCAATAAGAATAATCAATAAAAATGCAATAACACATACAATCATAAACTAACACCAAACAAAAGAAATATCCATCACAGTGAGTCTCCTCCAGTCCCCTCCTCACTGTGATGGGAGGCCAGAATGATCGCTGGTCGGTAGGCCGTAGGGCCCGTTTCTGCACTGTACCTCTAAACTATACTAAACTAAACCTTAAAGCTCTGCCCCCTGGCCTTTGACATTTCCACCCGAGGGGAAAGGTTCTGTCTATCAATGCCACTCATAGTTTTACCCACGTCGAGCAAGTCTCCCGTCAACCTCTGATGCTCTGGAGAAAATGGAAAGTGCCAAGAGAGCTAACAAGTGGAACACACCTGCCGTCTGATGGAAATTCATCCCTGATCATGAATAATTCATTCTTCTTGCGGTAGAAACAATCCATTGCACACTGCCCCTGAAATTCATTTCACTGCCTTCAATATGGTGTAGGAACAGAGGAGGAATTCCTAGTGAACTTTGGGGTATGTTACGGCTGGTTGGTTTGAGATTGCTAAGATTTTGTTATCAATTGGCAAGTTAGAGAGATGCATTTTCAAGAGTCAAGAATATTTAAGTGTCCTCTGCATTGAAAAGGAAACATTGAAATTCTTACTTGCAGCAGCAACACAGCATCTGTAAACACAGTACTCGTTGATGACTCAATAAACAAAATAGAGTTCAAGAAATTAAAATAAAATAATATTAGTGCAAAACAAAAGTCCGAAAGACAGTTCGTAGTTCATTGTTTAGTTGGTGTTTGTAGTGTCCAAGAGCCTGTTGGTTGTTGGGAGGAAGCTGCTCCTGAACCTGGAAGTCAAGGTTTTCAGACTCCTCGACCTTCTTCCTGATCACAGGAATTAAATGAGAGCATGGTCAGGTGATGATCAGTTTTTGCCCATTCAGGAGCGAAGGCAGGAAAGATTCCTTTGCTCAAGAGATAATAGGATTCCACGCAATGCAGCAGATGCTGGCTCAATAAATAATTTAAAATCTGATGTCAATGCAATGTCCTTGTCAAAGATGTAAGATATGACGAAGACTGAAGAAGAGTCCCGACCCAAAACGTCATCTATCCATATTCTCCAAAGATGTTGCCTGACACCATTGAGTTACTCCAGCACTTCATTTCTATTTTTGTTATGAGGCATTATTTTGCAGTGGGTGGCAGAAGATCTTTGTTTTACAGATGTTAAGCCCATTCTATCATTCCTAAGAGTCAGTGATCACTTAGCTTGGCCTCCAAATGTACATTTAGAGCTGAAAACATACATGCCATAATTAGCAAGTCATGCAGATGACACTAAAGTGGGTGGTATTGTAGACAGTGAAGATGGTTGTCTAAAATTGCAGCGGGATCTCCATCGGTTGAGGATTGGTTGATGGAATTTAATACAGAGAAATATGTGTTGTTGCATTTTGGAGCACTAACATGGGCAAAACCTACACAGTGGACAGTAAGACTCTGGGGTGTGTTGTAGAGCAGAGGGATCTAGGAGTACAGGTAAATAGTTTGTTGAAATTGGTAGATAGGGTGGTCATAAAGCCTTTTGGCGCATTGATTTTCATCAGTCAGAGCATAGAGTACAGAAGTTGGGAGGTCATGTTGGAGTTGTATAAGAGATTGGTGGGGCCACATTTAGAATATTGTATTCAGTTTTGGACATCATGTTATAGGAAAAATGCTGTCAAGCTGGAAAGGGTGTAGAGAAGATTTAAGAGGATGTTGCCAGGACTTGAGGGCCTGAGCTATAGGGAGAGTTTGAGCAGGCTGGGACTCTATTCCTTGGAGTGCAGGGGGATGAAGTGTACAAAATCATGAGAGGAATAGATTGGCTAGACGTACAGAGTAGGGAATCGAGGACCAGAGGACATCGGGTTATGGTGAGGGGGAAAGATTTAATGGGACCTTGAGGGGTAACTTTTTCACACAAAGAGTCGTGGGTGTATGGAACAAGTTGCCGGAGGAGGTAGTTGAGGCAGGTACTATTGCAATGTTTAAGAAAAATTTAGAAATGTATATGGATGGGGCAGGTTTAGAGGGATATGGGCCAAATGCAGGCAGGTGGGACAAGTGTGGATGGGACATGTTGGCCAATGTGGGCAAGTTGGGCCGAAGAGTCTTTTTCCATGCTGTTAGACTCTATGACTCTAAGACTCTACAAAGACTATACATGATTACAATCGAGCCATCCACAGTGTACAGACACATGATAAGGGGAATAAAGTTTGGTGCAAGATAAAGTCCAGTAAAGTCCGATTAAAGATAGTCCAAGTGTCTCCAATCAGGTAGATGGTAGTATAAGAATATAACTGCAGATACTGGTACAAATCGATTTATTCACAAAATGTTGGAGTAACTCAGCAGGTCAGGCAGCATCTCGGGAGAGAAGGAATGGGTGACGTTTCGGGTCGAGACCCTTCTTCAGACTGATGTCAGGGGGGCGGGACAAAGGAAGGATATAGGTGGAGACAGGAAGATAGAGGGAGATCTGGGAAGGAGGAGGGGAAGGGAGGGACAGAGGAACTATCTAAAGTTGGAGAAGTCGATGTTTATGCCACTGGGCTGCAAACTGCCCAGGCGAAATATGAGGTGCTGTTCCTCCAATTTCCGGTGGGCCTCACTATGGCACTGGAGGAGGCCCATGACAGAAAGATCAGACTGGGAATGGGAGGGGGAGTTGAAGTGCTCGGCCACCGGGAGATCAGTTTGGTTAATGCGGACCGAGCGCAGGTGTTCAGCGAAGCGAACGCCGAGCCTGCGCTTGGTTTCGCCGATGTAAATAAGTTGACATCTAGAGCAGCGGATGCAATAGATGAGGTTGGAGGAGGTGCAGGTGAACCTTTGCTTCACCTGGAAAGACTGTTTGGGTCCTTGGGTGGAGTTGAGGGGGGAGATGGTAGCTCAGGGCCACTCTCCAGTTGTCAATAGGATGGTTCAGTTGCCTGATAACAGCTGGGAAGAAACTGTCCCTGAATCTGAAGGTGTGCGAAAAAATACAAGTACAATCGGTAGAGCGAAGGTAAAGATACAAGAGTGCAGAATATTATTCTCAGCATTTAGAGTGCATCAGTTCCAGAGACAAAGTCTAATTTCCGCAATGAGGAGGAGGAGAATCAGGCAGTACCTTAGCTTACAGAGCCTCCGCAAATCCCTGGGGTGGGCAAACTTCTTAACGGATATTGCATAGCATACAACTCAGATCAAGGCACGGACCATTAGCTCAGGCACAAGGATAGGATATCTTTATTTGTCACAATAAGGGAAGGGCATTAAATATTCAACTTGCCAGCAACCCCCATGTCCCGTGGAAGAATGAAATGGCTTCCCACTGTAGTGTACGATTGCATTCTATGATCAATATCACAAATAAAAAATAACTTTCAAATTGTCTTTCAGGGAAATTTAGATTGCAAGATATTTAAACATTTTGCCTGCATTGTCACTTCAAAGCCGTCCTTTTGTAAGATTCAGCGTTCTGACAGGTCGTGGAAGGCTATGATTAGACGCTATGTAAATGCAGGTCTTGTTGTTTTATAGCCTCCGGCTTTCCGGTACATTAAACCAAAAGGGATTGTGTGTGTTCAATTAGGAGCTCTGCAGCCATTTCTTTATAAAAGCACTACATATATTCTTTCCAAATTCGACTACAAACAGAAGGTGCATTGGCATCTGTCCAAGAACAAAATAAGAATAATAAGGCCAATTTTTCTGACCTCGGCCCCTTGGGGAATAAGGTTCTCCATGCACGTAATCAGGGAAAGGAGGGTGGGGGAGGAGCTGGGGGGGCAGGGGGGGGGGATTGGGGGGGGGGGTACGTTGGAGACTTGTTACACCAGGTGGTGTTTAAAACAGTGACTGGAATCGCCGGAGAGGATGGAGTGGATAGAATCCGGCTGCTTCCAAACGACGGAGGTGGCTAAAATGAGGGAGCGTCATTAAATGCCAGTGATATGGGAAACACGGTGGTGTTTGGAGACATGGTAGTGGTTGGTAGGCTACAACATGCCTTGCCAGAGTTAGTGAGCGAAGGAGAGACTCTGTAAAATTGAATAAAATAAAGGAGTTCTTCATGGCTGGAAAAGTGACAGTACTTTTGAGACCATGAGACCATGAGAGTTAGGAGCAGGATTAGGCCATTTGGCCCATTGAGTCTGGGCCGGTACAGACAGAACATTCTGGATTTATTCAGCTGGATAGGCACTGTCTATGGAGAGAGGAAAAGGATTAATGCTTCAGGTCAAAGACACATCTTCGTACATGATACATAATTAAATGTGCAAGTATTAGAAGCTTGGCCACAATACTATTCTGCCATTGTATGTCCTCGCACAAACATAGATTGCCATGCTGAATATATTCCTGGATATAGTGGACATGGAAAGGATGCTCCCAGTAATGGGAGAGTCCAGAACCAAAGGCACAGCCTAAGAATATTATATTCCTTTAGAAGGGGGATGAGGAGGAATTTCTTTAGCCAGAGGGCAGTGAATCTGTGGAATTCATTGGCCTGAGCAGGCCAAGTAGTTGGGTATTTCTAAGGCAGAGATTCCTTTAGTTCTTCTAATCTAGAGATTGCAGATTGATACGTTCTTCTTAATCTGGAGATTGATAGGTTCTTGATTAGTAAGGGCATCAAAGGTTACGGTGAGAAGGGTGGAGAATGGGGTTGAGCGGGATAGATGGATCGGCCGCAATTGAATGGCGGTGTAAACTCTTTAGACTTTAGACTTTACTTTAGAGATACAGCATGGAAACAGGACCTATGGCCCACCAAATCCATGTCAATCAGCAATCATCCCATACACAAGCATCATCCTACCAATAGTAACAAATTACCAAAGCCAATTAACCTGAAAACCTGTACGTCTTTAGAATGTGGGAGGAAACCGGAGCACCCAGAGGAAACCCGTGCAGTCACAGGGAGAACGTACAAACTCCCCACAGACAACACCCATAGTCAGGAACGAATGCGGGTCTCTGGCACTGTAAACCCGCAACTCTACCGCTGCGCCACTGTGCCGTCCTTATGAACATGCTCATCCTGGGATGATCAGTATTTCAGGTCACAATCCTAAATGCAAAATGCCATGTGTCCATTCCCTCCACAGATTACACCTGATCCTCCGAGTTCCTCCAGGGGTTTGTTTGTAGCTCAAAATTCCAGCTAATCTGCAAACTTTTGTGCTTGCATTTCACTAACCTGACTAGTCGGTTCCTTGCAACAACCAGCCACACTACAGCATGGCAAAAAAGCTGCTTGGTAAATCAAAGTAATATCCATAGTAGCTTGTTTAGTTTAGTTCAGTTTAGAGATACAGCGCGGAAACAGGCCCACCGGGTCCACGCCAACCAGCGACCCCCACATTTTAACACTATCCTACACACACTTGGGACAATTTTAACATTTACCAATCCAATTTACCTACATACCTGTACGTCTTTGGAGTGTGGGAGGAAACCGAAGATCTTGGAGAAAACCCACGCGGTCATGGGGAGAACGGACAAACTCCATACAGACAGCACCTGTAGTCGGGATCGAACTCGGGTCTCCGGCGCTGCAAGCGCTGTAAGGAAGCAACTTTACCACTGCGCCACCGTGCTGCCCTTGAGTTATCTTCTTAGAGTTCTGAGCCCATTAGATTGAAGGCGACCAGAACACATGGGTGGCACGACAGTGGTTGCTGCCTTACAGCACCAGAGACTCAGTTTCGATCCTGACTGCAGGTGCTGTCTGTACGGAGTTTGTACATTCTCCCTGTAACCGCATGGATTTTCTCCAGGTGCTCCGGTTTCCTCCCACACTCTAAAGGCTTACAGGTCTGTAGGTTAATTGGCTTCAGTAAAAATTGTAAATTGGTCCTAGTGTGTGAAAGATGGTGCTGGTGTATGAAGTGATTGTTGGTCGGCGTGGACTCGGTGAGCCGAAGGGCCTATTTCTGTGCTGTATCTCTAAAGTAAACTAAACACATCCAGGAGTGTGCAAAGACCAGGCGAAATAAATATCCTTAGTTCTGAAGCATCTTTCATGCCTTGGTTTGGGAACAGCTCTGCCCAAGACCACAAGATATTGCAGAGTGATGGCGGGCGGCACAGTGGTGCATGATAGAAGGTCCTGTTTCCGCGCTGTATCTCTAAAGTCCAAAGTCTAAAGTCTAAAGATGTAGCCGAGTCCATCACAGAGACCGGATGTCACACGATTGACTGCACCTGCACTTCACGCTGCTTCGGTAAAACAGCCAACATAGTCAAAGACTTGGCCACCTGTAGTCGGCCATTCCTTCCTCCACCTGCTCCTGTCCAGCAGAAGATATTGAAACTTGAAAGCACACACCACCTTACTCAAAAACAGCTTCTTCCCCTCAGTTATCGGCTTCTGAATGGTCCTTCCATAAGCTCTGGTACTGCCAGATTCACCTCTACCACATTGCGGACATTGGCCATTGTCTAGAGGACTGCTGCGCCGCAATGCTGAGAACGATATTCTGCACTCTGTATCTTTCCTCTTTGCTCTATCTATTGTACTTGAGTTTGACTTGATTGTATTTATGTGTAGTATTATCCGATCTTTTTTGGATTTTTTAGATTTAGATTTAGAGATACAGCGCGGTAACAGGCCCTTCGGCCCACCGAGTCCGCGCCGCCCAGCGATCCCCGCACATTAACACTATCCTACACACACTAGGGACAATTTTTACATTTTACCCAGTCAATTAACCTACATACCTGTACGTCTTTGGAGTGTACATCTCTGTACAGATGGCGCCCGTAGTCAGGATCAAACCTGAGTCTCAGGCGCTGCATTCGCTGTAAGGCAGCAACTCTACCGCTGCGCCACCGTGCCGCAGTGTACGCCACCGTGCCGATCACGATCTGATTGTATAGCATGCAAATTAAAGCTTTTCTCTGTGCCCTGGTAAATGTGACAATACTTTTTAGTTTAGTTAGTCTAGTTTAGTTCATTATCACTTGTACCGAGGTACAGTGCTAAAGTTTTTTTGTTGCGTGTGCGTGCTATCCAGTCAGCTGAGAGACTGTACATGATTACAATCAAGCCGCTATGACTAGATCAACGTTCTTTACTGCTAATGATGTGCTTCAAAATGCAGCCACTGCTTTAATATAGGGAGGACTACAGGCAGCAATTTGCACCCAGCAGCCTCCCACAAACAGTAATGCAATAACAAGAAGATCATCTGTTTTTTTCAATGTGTGGTTAAAGGGTGCATATTGAGCCAGGATGCAGAGGGCACAGGGGATAGGTCAGTGGGACATTTGGAGATCGTATTGACATGAATAGTGGCCATGTTTGTGTGAAATCACCTACTGTACCTATATATATATATCTAACCAAAATATGGCTGACACATTAGCCAAGAGAGTTAAGGGCCTGTCCCAGTTTGGCGATGTTTAAGGCGACTGCCAGCGACTAGGCTGTCGCCACACGTTCGCCGGTGTGTCACGGGCATGGTCGTGATTAGTCGCGGGGTGTCACGGGCATGGTCGTGAATAGTCGCGGGGTGTCGCTGGCATGGTCGTGAGAGGTCGCGGGGTGTCGCGGGCGTGGTCATGAGTAGTCGCGGGGCGTCGCGGGCATGGTCGTGAGTAGTCGCGGGGTGTCATGGGCATGGTCGTGAGTAGTCGCGGGGTGTCGCGGGCATGGTCGTGATTAGTCGCGGGGTGTCGCGGGCATGGTCGTGAGAGGTCGCGGGGTGTCGCGGGCATGGTCGTGAGAGGTCGCGGTGTGTCGCGGGCATGGTCGTGAATAGTCGCGGTGTGTCGCGGGCATGGTCGTGAGAGGTCGCGGGGTGTCACGGGCATGGTCGTGAGAGGTCGCGGTGTGTCGCGGGCATGGTCGTGAATAGTCGCGGTGTGTCGCGGGCATGGTCGTGAGAGGTCGCGGGGTGTCACGGGCATGGTCGTGAGAGGTCGCGGTGTGTCGCGGGCATGGTCGTGAATAGTCGCGGTGTGTCACGGGCATGGTCGTGAGAGGTCGCGGTGTGTCGCGGGCATGGTCGTGAATAGTCGCGGTGTGTCGCGGGCATGGTCGTGAGAGGTCGTGGGGTGTCGCGGGCATGGTCGTGGGTAGTCGCGGGGTGTCGCGGGCATGGTCGTGAGAGGTCGCGGGGTGTCGCAGGCGTGGTCATGAGTAGTCGCGGGGTGTCACGGGCATGGTCGTGAGTAGTCGCGGGGTGTCGCGGGCATGGTCGTGAGTAGTCGCGTGGTGTCGCGGGCGTGATCGTGAGTAGTCGCAGGGTGTCGTGGGCATGGTCGTGAGTAGTCACGGTGTGTCGCGGGCATGGTCGTGAGTAGTCTCCAATGAGTCGTAGCAGTTCTCGGGTCATCGCGGAAAATTGATTCTGTACGAAATTTTTCGGCAACAGCTGACTTGACACCAATGATCGTAGCTTGTCGTATACCGCCCTGGGCGCTGTCGTAGGTCATCGCCAGGTTGTCGCCAGGTGAATTTGGTTGTCGCCGGTGCTGATCCACCTTTTATAAGAATTTTGTTTGTTTGAATAAAGTAAATTTTGGACTTTTTGAACAAAGATTGATGTTTGAAGTTATTGTATTTCAGAGTAGTTTCTCATGGCATCTCTTTCAAATATTTAAATTTCATTTATTTTGACCAATAAAACAAAATTTAAAAAAGTAAAACAAAATCAAATAATTTAATTTCAGATGCTGGTTGAACCGAAGACAGACACATAAAGCTGTAGTCAGGCAGCGGGCCAGGCAGCATCTCTGGAGAAAAGGAATAGGTGACTTTTGAAGAAGGGTCTCAACCCGAAAAGTCACCGATTCCTTTTCTCCAGAGATGCTGCCTGGTGCGTTGAATTACTCCAGCTTCTGTGTCTGTCTCAGGTGTATAGGATAATTGGCTTCAGTAAAATTGTAAATTGTCCCTATATATATATCTATAGGATAGTGCTAGTGTATGGGATGATCGCTGGTCGGCGCGGACTCCGTGAGCCGAAGGGTCTGTTTCCAGGCTGTATCTCTGAAGTCTACTTGTCCCAAAATGACCACTTTGCGTAAAGCGGGGAATCTCCATTCTTTCATGGGTCAGGAAAGTATCGCGAATGAGGACCTTGTGTGGATCGACGTTGCTGTCGAATAGTTATTTCTCATGCGTGTTTGTCATGCAAAGCGGCTGAGCAGAGCACGGCAGTCACGTGTGTAGGTGTGTAATGGTCGATTATTGGCATATATCCGCCCTCGGGGAATGAACCAAAGACATGCTGCATCCGAGTGATAATTCTATCCGCCCACAATTGTCAAATGGATGAATATTGTGTGAAATGGAATCTGTGTTTTCTCCTATAGTCCTCGAGCCTTTTTTGTGAGATAGATATACTGACTGGTACCATTTTCTTATCGTGGGTCGCCGGTTGTCGTAGCTTGCCGTCGCCTAGGTGGTAGGTTGTCATAGGCATTGTCATAGTCATTGTCGTGGTCATTGTCGTACACATTGTCGCAGGGTTAAAAAAATCGAAGGTTTTTTGGCAATCTGCTACGACTTTGACAGTCGCCGGCAGTCGCCTTAAAAATCGCCAAAGTGGGACAGGCCCTATAGAGACGGATAGAAATGGTTGGCATTTTGAGCAACAACTGCAGCCCACGAGCGAATAAGTAACCCTGTGAACATACACACAGATATGACTTTGTACCAGGGTAGGTTACTTGGTTGGCCCTTTAAGCCTAGGCTGCCATTCAATGTGGCATGGCTGGCCTTGTCTTAACGTCAATTCTGTGCTCCCATCTACACCCAGTAACCTTTCAACTGTAAGAATCCATCGACTTCTCACTAGCAGCACGGTGGCGCAGCGGTAGAGTTGCTGCCTTACAGCACTTGCAGCACCGGTGACCGAGGTTCGATTCCGACTACGGGGTGCTGTCTGTACGGGATTTGTACATTCTCCCTGTGACCTGCTTGGGTTTTTCCCGAGATTTTCCGTTTCCTCCAACACTCCAAAGGCCTACAGGTTTGTAGGTTAATTGGCTTAGTAAATGTAAATATTGTCCCCAGTGTGTGTTGGATATGCGGGGATCGCTGGTCGGCATGGACCCGGTGGGCCGAAGGGCATATTTCTGCGTTCTATCTCTAAACTAAACTAAACTATTCAAATCATCAAGTTCCTAGGGTCAAGTTAAGAGTTTAATTCTCATACGTACAAGCAATGGAACAATGACATTCTTATTTGCAGCAGCATAACAGGCCTGTAAACGCATAGATAACGCACACAGATAACCTATAATAAACTTTATTTAAATACACTATCGCTCAACACCATTCAGGAGGGAAGTGAATGTAAGATACGAGCTACCAGAGGAGGTAATTAAGGCAGATACAATAGTAACAATAAAAATACATTTGAACAGATACATGTTAGGAAAGATTTGGAGGGATATGACCCAAATGTGGGCAAATGGGACTAGATTAGTTGGGCATCTTGTTCGGGGCCGGGTGAAGGGTTTGTTTCCATGTTGTACGACACTATGACTATGACCATGGATGCAATGACAAGTCTTTCATCCATCCATCAGGGTCAGCATGGATGAGTTGGGCTGAAGGGACTGTCTCCGTGATGTATATGAATCAATGACTATGGATGCAATGTTGTTCTTCATAAGTCAGGCAAAGGCCCAACAGCTGTGCCTGGATTTCTCTGCATCATCGGCAGGCTGTTTGAATGCTCTCAGATAACTTTGTGCATGAGCGGGGCATTGCAAACGCAGTTTCTTCAGCCATTCACTCTGGCCCTAAACTGCAATGTGTGCTTATTGATCCATTCCTGAAGGGTTGGGACCCTTCTTCAGGCTGGAAGGGTCCCAACCCATAACATCACCTATCCATGTCCTTCAGAAATGCTGCCTGACCCATTGAGTTTCTGCACAATTTTGTGTCCGATGCAGGATTCCAGCATCTGCAGTGCCTAGTGTCTATCTCATGGATAATGTGCGATCTGCACTACCCACAACAGCTCCTCATCAGTCTGAAGCGAGACCCCTCCACTCCCTCATTAACCTCTCCATCGCTTCCTGATCTACTTTGCCTCCTGTTTTATAGTTTTCAACCTTGGTGGTTTCTTAACCCTTGAGCCCTGGCTTCTCAATAATGTAAAACTCTTTCCTCGATGAAGTGTAAAATATCCTCCTAAAATGTATGCCCCTTGGCAGATCTAGCACAGAATGCATGTGCATTTAACAAGCATGTGTCTTGAGAGCCTGTTTTACTTTATAGCTTTTAATGATGATTCTACCACTAGCAACCTGGCAAATAAAAATATATAATGCAATGCATTAAACGATTTGTTTTTATTTGCTTCCTTGTGCATCTGCTTATTTCCATGTAATGATAGCTCGATTACATTCTCCAAATGTCCTGCAGTATAGTGACTGATAAGATGGATCCGTCGTTGTGTTTGTCCGAGAACTGGTGTCAGTGGAAATTACAACAACTGACCTGGGGATTTTTTAAAATAAATACTTACTTTTTGAAATAACGATTTGCAAGTGTTTAAAGGTTCTGGAGAGGAGTCATTGCAAAGCTCAAAGCATTTGGGTGTCAATCTGTCAGTCTCATGATGCATCAGAGAACTTCGATGTTCGAATTTCGAAGCTAGTCGCTGATACTTTCAGCAAATGTAACAGTCAACTTGCACACGGAAACGTCCCACAAACAGCAAGGAGATAGAGCAAATATCCACATTTTTAACGTGTAGGAAGGAACTGCAGATGTTGGTTTATACTGAAGATAGGCACAAAGTTCTGGAGTAACTCAAGGGTTGGGCGACATCTCTGGAGAAAAAGGATGGGTGATGTTTCGGGTCGAGACCCATCTTCAGGTTGCAGAGATGTCCCCTGCTGGGTCACTCCAGCATTTTGTGCCTTTTTTTATGTAAACCAACATCTGCAAAGTAACCCTTGCTCTCCCTCTCTCTCTCCATCCCTCCCCTTTCCCAGTTCTCCAACAAAATCTATAATGACATAGGAATAACAGAGAGGCATTTAGCAGGTGCATAGAAACATCGCGAAAACTGTGGTCAGGGTCGAACGCGGGTCTCTGGTGCTATGGGGCAGCAGCTCCACCACTGCACATCTGTGCTGCCCATTCCACTTTGAGGATTACATGATCAAATCTCTATAGTTACAAACTTCAAACTCAGATTGTCAAGTCAAGTTTATTTGTCACATGCACATACACGATGTGCAGTGAAATGAAAGTGGCAACGCCTGCGGATTGTGCAAAAAAAATTACAATTACAGCATATAAATTAAAATTAATATAGAAAAGAAAATTTAGTCCCTGGAGTTATAATAGTTAACAGTCCTGATGGCCTGTGGGAAGAAACTCCGTCTCATCCTCTCCGTTTTCACAGTATGACAGCGGAGGCGTTTACCGGACCGTAGCATCTGGAACAGTCCGTTGCTGGGATGGTAGGGGTCCCCCATAATCTTGCTGGCTCTGGATCTGCACCTCCTGATGTATAGGTCCTGCAGGGGGGCGAGTGTAGTTCCCATGGTGCGTTCTGCCGAATGCACTACTCTCTGCAGGGCCTTCCTGTCCTGGGCACAGCTGTTCCCCAACCAGACTGTAATGTTGCCGGACAGGATGCTCTCTACAGCCCCAGAGTAGAAGCTTTGTAGGATCCTTAGAGACACTGAATTTCCTCAGCTGTCTAAGGTGGTAAAGGTGCTGCCTTGCCTTACCCACCATTGCGGCAATGTGTGTTGTCCATGTCAGATCCTCTTTGATGTGGACTGCGGATGTTGCTATCACTGAGACACAGATGACTAGTACAGTTAGCTGTCTTCTGCACATTGGACGGAATCTGTGCTAT
This sequence comes from Rhinoraja longicauda, assembly GCF_053455715.1. Lineage (NCBI taxonomy): Eukaryota > Metazoa > Chordata > Chondrichthyes > Rajiformes > Arhynchobatidae > Rhinoraja > Rhinoraja longicauda. The sequence continues at coordinate 15,425,067 of NC_135955.1, forward strand.
CTTCGTAAATGCATTAATTTTCTTAGATCATACAACAGATATGTTTCCAGGCAGAGTGACGTAATCCTTTATAGATCAGAAGACATCACCTAGCTCGCATAAGAGTGGGCAGCAGATTGGCACAACAGTAGAGTTGCTGCCTTCCTGCGCCGGGTGCGATCCCGACCGCGGACGCCATCAGTACGGAGTTTGTACGTTCTCCCTGTGACCGCGTAGGTTTTCTCTGGGTGCTCCGGTTTCCTCTCACACTTTAAAGATGTGCAGGTTTGTAGGTTAATTGGCTTCAGTAAAAATTGTAAATTGTCCCTAGTGAGTAGGATAGCGTGAGTGTGATCGCTGCTGGGCGTGGTCTCGGTGGGCAGAAGGGCCTGCTTCTGCTCTGGATGTCCAAAGTCTCAAATCTAAAGCAAAGTGACAATCAAATCTGCAGATCATCCCACAGGGACAGATGAGTTACAGGAATACCTAATGAATGATATGAATGTCCCACACTTCCTCCCAAGTGGGACACTGGGCCAGCCGCCAGACTACATATATATCATTCCGATTATTTAAACAGAAAGACCTGCATCTAACTGATGTGCGCTATTAAAAAGCAAACAAAATCAAAGAATTATGGCTTCAAATTTCTTACAGAGGTGTGTTAATCAGTTGGTGTCTGATACAAGTCCACCAATAATCTTCCAGCAACTGGTGGTCCGGCACCTCCTTTAATCCGGACAAAAATCTCCCCCCCCCCCCACTTCCCCCACAGAAGATCCCCCAAGAATGTGGCACCTACTGTAGGTGGCCAATCTTATGTGAGGCAGCCAATCCGAACCTCATAGGAACCTCCGCGGATTGGCGGATCGGATTTGCCCTCTGCGGCCAGCGATCTGAAATTTGGGCCCAGCTGGAGCCGGAAGATGCGTTCCCAAATCCGACTTGCACGGCCTGTTGGGGGGTCAAATTTGCTGCCTGCGGCCGGGAGCTCTGGAACTCCGGCCCGGCCAGAGCCGGCTGATCCATTCGTTCCCAGAGCAGTCTACCACGGGCGACTTTGCGGGCCGGTATCTCGACCCCCCCCCCGAGACCATGACCCCTGTTGGTCCAGTAAAATAGATCATCCAGAAAGGCTCTGGAACCAAGGGTGCTGGATAATGGGTGGTGGACCCCTACTACCATGGTGGTTTCACTTGCGGGCACCTTGCTTGAAGATTCAGACACCTTCAAGATCCAATGCAACATGCTATGAGGATGCAGGGTGACTTGGACAGGTTGTGTGAGTGGGCGGATGCATGGCTGATGCAGTTTGATGTGGATAAATGTGAGGTTATCCACTTTGGTGGTAAGAACAGGAAGGCAGATTATTATATGAATGGTGTCAAGCTAAGAAAAGGGGAAGTACAACGAGATCTGGGTGTCCTTGTTCACCAGTCACTTAAAGTAAGCATGCAGGTACAGCAGGCAGTGAAGAAAGCTAATGGCATGTTGACCTTTATGACAAGAGGAGTTGAGTATAGGAGCAAAGAGGTCCTACTGCAGTTGTACGGGGCCCTAGTGAGACCGCACCTGGAGTACTGTGTGCAGTTTTGGTCTCCAAATTTGTGGAAAGGCATTCTTGCTCTTGAGGGAGTGCAGCGTGGGTTCACTAGATTAATTCCCAGAAAGGCGGGACTGTCATATGTTGAAAGACTGAAGCGACTTTAGCCTAACCTCATTTGCCAGCTCTCAATCTGTATCAAGTGCTCATCCACGTATTAGTTATTTGCACTGAAGGCTTCCACTCTTCATCATTATCCCAAAGAATTCCAGAGCTCATTGCTAATATTTTCCTCAATATCCTTCCTTTAATTATTTTTTTCTAAGCCTTTTATTTGTTATTCCCACTGCTGAGAGAAATGGGTTTTAATTTAAAAACAAAAATAGAAGTAATTGGAAATGCTCAGCAGGTTAGACAACATTCACTGGAGGAGAAACACCCTCTCCAACTAGATTCTTGTCGTTTTTTTAAAGCTCAATTGTACCCTGGTTCTGCAATAAAATTGTTAAAATCTCTTTGAGTGAAGGAGTTTTGAGGAGCGGCATGCTCCTGTATCTTTGTGCCTTTGTCTATAAACATTAATTAATAGGGGTAGACACAAAATGCTGGAGTGACTCAGTGGGACAGGCAGCATCTCTGGAGAGAAGGAATGGGTGACGTTTCGGGTCGAGACCCTTCTTCAGGGAACCATGTTAGATTTCTTTGAGAGACACAAGGAACTGCAGATGCTGGAGTCTTGAGTAAAACACAAACCGATGGAATAACTCAGCAGGTCAGGCTCCAGAGGAGATGCACCATTGCTGTTTCGAGCCAGGAACCTTTCGTCAGACTGATTGTAGTACAGGGGAGAGAAAGCTGGAAAAGAGAGGTGGAGGCGGGACAAAACCTGGCAAGTGATAGGTGGATACAGGTGAGGGGTTGGGTGAGCCAGGCCTGAAGCCTGTGGAGCGACTGACCGAAGGTTTAAGAACACGAAATCGCCAATGCTTTCATTAAAGAGCAATCAGGGTGAAAACAAAAATCAAAAGAGTAGATTGCCGCTCATAAGAACATAGGAAATATGGGATGAGGCCCCTCATACCTCAGAATTACAGAGTCATACAGCGTGGAAACAAACCCTTCAGCTCAACATGCTCAAACCAATCAATACGTCCCATCTACACTAGTCCCACCTGTCTGCATTTGCCGCATATCCCTCTAAACCTGTCCTGTTCATGGACCTGTCAAAATGTTTCTTAAAAGTTACGATAGTATCTGCCTCAACTACCTCCTCCGACAGCTCGTACCATACACCCACTACCCGGAGTGTAAAAATGTTACCCTTTGGGTACCTATTAAATCTCCCCCCCCCCCCTCACCTTAAACCAATGACCTCTGAATCTCGATTCATATCATATCATCATCATATATATACAGCCGGAAACAGGCCTTTTCGGCCCTCCAAGTCCGTGCCGCCCAGTGATCCCCGTACATTAACACTATCCCACACCCACTAGGGACAAACTCTGGGCCAAAGATTTTGTGCGTTTACCCGATCTATTCCTCTCATGACTTTGTACACCTCTATAGGACCACCCCTCATCCTCCTGCACTCCAAGGAATAAAGTCCTAGCCTCCTCAACCTCTCCCTACAGCTCAGGCCCTCGACTCCTGGCAACATCCATGTAAATCTTCTCTGCATCTTTTCCATCTTGACAGCATCTTTCCTATAGCGTGGTGACCAAAACTGAATGCAATACTCTAAAAGTAACCTCACCTACTCCAAATGTGGCCTCTCCCGTTATCCAATAAAACCATGCCTATTCAACCAGTCCTTATGATTTAAATAGTTAAAATGATTTAATTTTCTCAGAAATTAAAAAGAGTCTGAAGAAGGGTCTCGACCCAAAAGTTAATAATGAAGTAGATTTTCAAAGCCTACAGAGAGACTTGGGCCTTTTGGAAGGGTGGGCTGAAAGATGGCAGATGGAGTTTAATGCTGATAAGTGTGAGGTGCTGCATTTTGGTAGGACAAATCAAAATAGGACGTACAGGGTAAATGGTAGGGAATTGAGGAATGCAGTGGAACAGAGGGATCTGGGAATAACTGTGCATTGTTCCCTGAAGGTGGAATCTCATGTGGATAGGGTGGTGAAGAAGGCGTTTGGTATGCTTGCCTCTATAAATCAGAGCATCGAATATAGAAGTTGGGATGTAATGTTAAAATTGTACAGGGCATTGGTGAGGCCGAATCTGGAGTATGGTGTGCAGTTCTGGTCGCCAAATTATAGGAAGGATGTCGACAAAATGGAGAGGGTACAGAGGAGATTTACTAGAATGTTGCCTGGGTTTCAGCACTTAAGCTACAGAGAGAGGTTGAACAGGTTGGGTCTTTATTCTTTGGAGCGTAGAAGGTTGAGGGGGGACGATAGAGGTTTTAAAAATTTTAAGAGGGACGGACAGAGTTGACGTGGGTAGGCTTTTCCCTTTGAGAGTGGGGAAGATTCCAACAAGGGGACATAGCTTCAGAATTAAGGGACAAAAGTTTAGGGGTAACATGAGGGGTAACTTCTTTACTCAGAGGGTGGTGGCTGTGTGGAATGAGCTTCCGGTGGAAGTGGTGGAGGCTGGCTCGATTTTATTATTTAAGAGTAAATTGGATAGGTATATGGATGGGAGGGGATTAGAGGGTTATGGTCTGAGAGCAGGTAGATGAGACTAGGTCAGGGAGAGTGGTCGGCGTGGACTGGTAGGGCCGGACGGGCCTGTTTCCGTGCTGTAATTCTTATATGGTTATATGGTCTCCTTTTTTCCAGAGATGCTGCCTAACCCGTGAAGTTACTCCAGCTTTTTAATGTCCATCTTCTTCAATTTTCTCCTTGCTTGCTCTTCACCTGAGCAGACTGAGGCGTCGGAATCCAATAGATCCAATTGAACATTGAACCCTTTGGTCTGCTATAGCCATTTATTTGACTGGATCGCACACAAGCTTCTCACTGCACCTCGGTGCATGTGACAATAAAAAAATTAAACTAAAGTCAAAACTAAACAAAATAATTTCTCACACAAAGCGTGGTGGGGGTATGGAACAAGCTGCCAGAAGAGGTAGTTGAGGCTGGGACTATCCCAAAGTTTAAGAAACAGTTAGACAGATACATGGATAGGACAGGTTTGGAGGGATATGGACCAAATGCGGGCAGGTGGGACTAGTGTAGCTGAGACATATTGGCTGCTGCGGGCAAGTTGGGCTGAAGGGCCTGTTTCCACGCTGTATGACTCTATGACTATGACTCTAATTCCACAGATTCATAGCAATTCCTTTCTCAGTGCTCAAGGGGAAACCATTTATTCCAAGATTGTTGACAAGCCTGTAACCTGCAACACTCTTGACAATCACTAAACATTTCCATTTTTTTCTGTTTTTATTTCAGATTTCCAACATCTGCAAAAAAAATGTTTTATATTGTGTAGGAAGGAAGTGCAGATGCTGGTCTAAACCAAAGATGTTATTTACTTTATATTTTATCCATTTTTATATTCCTGCCTAGTTCTGCCCCAATATCCACGCACAAGACAACCCAACCCTCTATCCCGGGAATCAATCAAAGAAACAACCTCCAAGACAAATACGCGCTCCTTACATCAGGACTCCAAAACCAACTCCTTACAGTTATTTTTTTTCTCTCTCCCTCTTCCCTTCTGAATGGCATTTCCTCTTTTATTGCCAGCTTGTCAGGCTGACACCTCAGCAGGCGTGCACCCTGCAGTGGGTCTCGGGAATTAGGGATAATTGCTCAGCATCAGTACCGGCCACGTGTGCTTAGCAAACAAGAGTGGATGAAAGCCTCGCTGAAGCAACCCCTCGCGTGTAATGGCGCAGCAATGCACCCCATGCTAGGGAGCGTCTCCGTGCTGCGATTTGTTTTCCGTGAGCCCGATAAATGGTTTACAAAGTAGCGATTGTACCTTGCAGCCAGAGAGAAAGGGCAAACGCTGGGTGTAAAGTGAGGCTTAAATCCGGTCGGCACTGACAGCTGAATGTTGTTAACAGATTTTCATCTGTACGTAATGCGAACTAATTCTTAAAATATGCACTCCGCTGAACCTAAGGGGAATTTGTTTTACTACCTGTATTTTTTAATTATGCATTTGAAGACGCAACAGAGTGGAAAACTGCTTTCACATCCAGTCTTCGTGTAAACCTTTGTATAAATAAAGCTAATATTTTCCACAAGCAAAGGAACACTTGGAAGAGAATTAAAGCCAAGCTATTATGAACATAATGTACATAAACTAACTTATGCCACACATGACCAGTAGTTCTGGTCCCTTGGGACCAACTTATCAATTCCACCTAATCATGAAGCATGTGTTGGAAAATTACTTGTGATAGGTACCTTGAAAAGCAATAGTTTATCTGTCCGCTGGGACAATGCCCTTTGATGAGCTAACGGCTTCATAGTATAGACATGGCCTTGTCTAATTGAAGCAATCGTACTGGTGACTCTCCACTTTACACTCCATCTTACTGCAGAGAGTTGTGGACGTAGCCCAGACCATCACGCAAACCAACCTCCCTTCCATTGTCTCCATCTGCACCTCAAGCTGCCTCAGCAAGGCCACCTTCACAATCAAGGACCAGTCTCACCCTAATCACTCCCTCTTCTCCCCTCTCCCATCAGGCAAGAGGTACAGAAGTGTGAAAACGCACACCTCCAGATTCAGGGACAGTTTCTTCCCAGTTGTTATCAAGCAACTGGACCATCCTATCACCAATGAGAGAGCGGTCCTGACCTCCCATCTACCTCATTGGAGACCCTCGGACTATCTTTAATCGCACTTTACTGAACTTTATCTCGCACTAAACATTATTCCCTTTATCCTGCAGCTGGACACTGTGGACGGCTTGATTGTAATCATGTATAGTCTTTCTGCTGACTAGATAGCGCGCAGCAAAAAAAGATTTTCACTGTAACTCGGTACACATTACAATAATAAACTAAACTAAATTAAACTAAGCTAAACTATGCTGCCATTGTCCACCTTCCCTGGATCACCCATGGAGTGGTTCTTCCATTTCTTCAGTTTGGTGTGCCATCTGGTTCTAGACTCTCCCACCAGTGGAAACATCCTCCCCACATCCACTCTATCCAGGCCTTTCACTATTCGGTAAGTTTCAATGAGGCCCCTCCTCATCCTTCTAAACTCCGGCGATTAGAGGTTCAGTGCCAGCAAACGCTCATCATATGTTAACCCACTCATCCCTGGAGTTAACCCAGTCATCCCTGGGGTAGCTTTATGACCAGTTGCAGCTGAGACTTTGAAAACGGCGACAAAACCTGCCTACTCTTGCATTTCATATTTTCATATTTTTTCATATTTCAGATACAGCGCGGAAACAGGCCTTTTCGGCCCACCAAGTCCGCGCCGCCCAGCGATCCCCGCACATTAACACTATCCTACACACACTAGGGACAATTTTTACATTTACCCAGTCAATTAACCTACATACCTATACGTCTTTGGAATGTGGGAGGAAACCGGAGATCTCGGAGAAAACCCACGCAGGTCACGGGGAGAACGTACAAACTCCGTACAGTACAGCACCCGTAGCACCAGTGCATGGGGACTCAGTGGGCTGTTTCTATGCACTGTGCATTTAACCAGGGATTGTACTTAAGTGTGGTAATAATCTTACCGATATGTATGCAAAAAGATGAATTTCACTATACCTTGGAACACATGACAATAAAAGATCCATTGAACCATTGCACCGTGTAATTTTTAATTACACTAAGAATTTCTGTCTCCGCCATCCTTTAGTCAACGACGGCCCCATCACTCTTATAATTTTATGTTACTCAGCTCCTTTCTAACCTGTCAAGCCAAGTCGAGTTTATTGTCCTATGCACAAGTACAGTGAGGTAAAGGTTACAATGAACATCTTGCCTGTTCCGGGCATTACAGTCACATAGACTCAGACAAACAGACAAAACATAAGATATACATAAATTATAAAAGACAGTGAAAAGATAAAGACAGTGCAAAATCAAGACATTCGTGCAAATCTTTCCCTCTAAACTTTAATTTACGTTCTCTTACTGTCAAGGGAAACAGATGCTCCCATTTCATTCCGTCCATAATTTTAATCCTATCAATTAAATCTCCACTCAGCCTCCTATATTCCAAAGTAAGAAAACCCAAAGCTTCATACTTACAAACTCTCATTTCATATCATATCATATCATATCATATCATATCATCATATCATATCATATATCTACAGCCGGAAGAGAATTTCATACTTACAATTCTCAATGGCCTGCCTCAGTTACAGTTATGTAGCAGCTGTACAAGATGTTGGTGAGGCCACATTTGGATTATTGTGTTCAGTTTCGGCCATCTTGCTCTAGGAAAGATATTAAGCTGGAAAGAGTGCAGAGAAGATTTACGAGGATGTTGCCAGGACTTGGAGGACCTGAGCTATAGGGAGTGGTTGGATAGGCCTGGACTTTATTCCTTGGAGCGAAGGAGGATGAAGGGTGATCTTACGGAGGTGTATAAGATGACGAGGGGGATAGATAGGGCAGATGCACAGTGTTTTTTACCCAGAGTAGGGGATTCAAGAACCTGAGAACATAGGTTTAAGGCGAGGATAAAGATTTAATAGGAAACTGAGGGGCAACGTTTATACACAGAGGAAGGTGGGTGTATGGAGGTGATTGAGGTAGTACATTTGAAGACATTTGGACAAGTACATGGATAGGAAAGGTTTAGAGAGATATGGGTTAAACGTGGGAAGGTGGAACTAGTGTCGATGGAGCATCTTGGTCAGCATGGGCAAGTTGGGCAGAAGGTCCTGTTTCCAGAATGTTTGGCTACACTACAGAGGACCCTCAGGGGATTAGGGCCTAAGGGGATTTATTCCAGGCTATTGACGGAGGCAAGAGAGGAGGTTGCTAAGGACTTGACAGAGATCTTTGCATCCACCTTGGCCACAGATAATTCGCCAGAGGACTGGAGAATTACTGGTGTCTTTTGCTTAAGAAAGGCAATAGGGACGAAGCAGGAAATTATAGGTAACTAGGCCAAGTGGACCCGTTGGGCCCAAACCTCTCCTGCATTGGTGCAGCACCCTCTCCTCTCCCCCCCCCCCCCCCCCCCTCCCCTCTCATAGGTGTTATATTTTTGATCAATCTGCAGTGAAAAGCTTTGTTAAACATCTGCTTAAGTCCATTACCTCCTCACCATTCATTGCACACACTGCAACCAAATGAGCTTGATTAGCCTGCGTCTTTCTACGGTATTTCTTTCCGATTAATTATCCACTGCCGTTATATGCTGCCCACCCTTATAGAGGTGCATAAGATCATGAAGGAAATAGATAGGGTAAACACACAGAGTTCTTTTTCCCCCCAAGGAATGGGTTTCAAGAACTTGAGGGCATAGCTTTAAGATGAGAGGGAAAAGATTTCACAGGAACCTGAGGGGCAATCTTTGCAGCTTAATGGCATTTCTATAGCAGGGTGACCAAAGATCAGGTAGATGCATAGAGTCTTTTACTCAGAGTAAGGAAATCAGTAACCAGAGGACATAGGTTTAAGGTGAGAAGGGAAGGATTTAATTGGAACCTGAGGGGTAACTTTTCACACAAAGGGTGGTGGGTGTATGGAACAGGCTGCCAGATTGAGGCAGGTACCATCACAACATTTGAAAGACATTTGGACAGGTACATGCATGGAAAAGGTTGAGAGGGATATGGGCCAAATGCAGGTAGGTGGGACTAAAGAAGATGAAGCATCTTGGTCAGCATGGACAAATTGGGCTGAAGGGCCTGTTTCCATACTGTATGGCTCCATGTCTCTCTCCTGGTTTGTTCCATTTGTAATGGGCCCCTTTCTTATGGTATGGAGTTGGCAGTCTTGAATTCCTCCTGCAGTCAAAGATGATCCGAGGCCTCACAGCGCACGTAGAACATTTCCTAGAACAAAGGACTCCAGTATCTGGAGAAACTGAAAATATCTTTGAGAGGATCCATGGTTCAGGCGAGATGCAACGCGGGGGTAGAAGTTGTGTAGGATTTAGTGAGGAATGAAAAGGAGAAACTGCTTCCTCTGACAGTAGGTAATCAGGGGACTCTGATTTGCTAGATAATTGGAAAGAGAAGCAGGATAGAGAGTGGCAAGACCTTCTTTTATGGAGTGAGTCGTTGTGTTCAGGAATGCTTCACTTGAAAAGTTGGTGGAAGCAGATCCAATAATAACTTTCAGAAGTTATTTGGCTAAACAGTTGAAAAGGAAAAAAAAAGATTTGCAAGGCTTGAGGGAAAGAGTTGAGGCTTGGGAGTAATCGGCTGGCTCCTTCAAAGATCCAGCACAGGTATTATAAGCCACCTGGGCTCTTTCTGTGCCGTACCCATGCCATGATTCATTGCAGTGAAGAAATGGAAAATCATGGTCCGCGACGTTCCGTGAAACACTCCTGGTGAGCTCCACTTCCTGCCCGGAGTACTGGATCGCCGAATTAGCTCTAATGAGTAAACTGTAAGAGCCAAGCATCGAGTGGAATAATTTCCACTAAGATCCCTCCAGAATACACAATGCCGCCCGTTGTACAAAGAGATCTATGTGCTGCGATTGTGCAACATCAGACTGAACTAGGACGAACTTAGACGTGGCGCTGGCTTCCAGCGGCACAATGCCGACACTATGCTTCGCTGCAACGCAATCATAGCGGCTAATTGATCCAATTTCAAATTCAAATTCAGGAGGGATTGTGGAGGAGTAAATAACGAGAGGCAATCCCCACCGGGCAGTGACAAGGCCACATGTTTACGTTGGTTAATTCCCGGAATGGCCGGACTGTCGTATGTTGAAAGACTGGAGCGACTAGGCTTGTATACACTGGAAGGATGAGAGGGGATCTTATTGAAACATATAAGATTATTAAGGGGTTGGACACGTTAGAGGCAGGAAACATGTTCCCAGTGTTGGGGGAGAGTCCAGAACCAACAGCCACAGTTTAATAATAAAGGGTAGGATATTTAGAACGGAGATGAGAACGGAAAGGAAAAACTCTTTTAGTCAGAGAGTTGTAAATCTGTGGAATTCTCTGCCTCAGAAGGCAGTGGAGACCAATTCTCTGAATGCTTTCAAGAGAGAGCTAAATAGGGCTCTTAATGATAGCCCTTAATGATAGTCAGGGAGTATGGGGAGAAGGCAGGAACGGGGTACTGAGTGTGAATGATCAGCCATGATCACATGATCACATCAGCGGTGCTGGCTCGAAAGGCCAAATGGCCTACTCCTGCACCTATTGTCTATTGTCTATTGTTGACCGACTAAGATGCAAGAGGTGAAAAAAAGATCATTTTGTTTTTATATGACCAGATTATGTTTGAAAACACCACCTGATGGAGGATGGATATGGTGATTTAACAGTCTTGTACCCAGAATAGGGGAATCAAGAACCACGGGAAATAGGTTTAAGGTGGGGGGGAGTTCGAATAGGAACCTGAGGGACAACTCTTTCACACAGAGGGTGGTGGGTATATGGAATGAGCTGCCAAATGAGGTGGCTGAGGCACTTACTACAACAACAGTCAAAAGACATTTGGACAGGTACATAGGCAGGAAAGGTTTAGAGACATCTAAGCCAAACGCAGGCAGGTGGGACTAGTGTAGGCAGGGTATTTGGTCAGCATGGTCAAGTTGGGCCGAAGGGCCCATTTCCATGCTGAAAACACTCCATGAATCTATGACCTCAGGGGAAAACTCATTTAAAGATGACCTTCAAATGGGAAATAGTTGAATATTTGAAGGAGAAAATGTTCAGGGTTAAGAGAAAAGAGAAGAAATCACTCTGTGCAACAAGGCCAAGCATTTTCTTCCTGTAATGCAAATAATTCCTCATCCAACATCCAGCTTTTGATACATAAAAACATCTTCCAACTAAATACTGGGAAGATGAAATCTATTTTTTTGTTAGAAAATATCAAAAATAAATGCAGATGCTAGAAATCAAAAAGAAAATTGGAAATTGCTCGAAATGCCTAGCAGGCTACCTGAACTCTGGTCATTGGCTCCACGGGTAGTCCATTGTGGCTAAACCAGACCCTTAGCAAAACAGAAAAGCAAAAACAATATTGCAGATGCAATAAATATGAAGGAAAAAAATGCAAATGCAGTAGATAAGTAGCAGGTCTGGCAGCACCTGTGGATAGGGAAACAATTAATTTTTCAGGTTGGTGATTTTTGATTAGAGTTAGACACCAAAAACTGGAGTAAATCAGTGGGATAGGCAGCATCACTGGAGAGACCCTTCTTCAGACTGAAAGTCACGGGAATGGAAACGAGAGATATAGACAATGATGTAGAGAGATACAGAACAATGAATAAAAGATATGCAACAAAGGTAACGATGATAAAGGAAACAGGCCATTGTTAACTGTTTGTCGGGTGAAAACGAGAAGCTAGTGCGACTTGGGTGGGGGAGGGACGGAGAGAGAGGGAATGCTGGGGTTACTTGAAGTTAGAGAAATCAACAGAGGAGGCCGAGGACAGAAAAGTCAGTGTGGGAATGGGAAGGAGAATTAAAGTGTTTAGCAACCAGGAGGTCCAGGCAGACTGAGCGAAGGTGTTCAGCGAAACGATCGCCCAGTCTACGTTTGGTTTCGCCGATGTATGAGGTGCAAGTGAACCTCTGCCTCACCTGAAAGGACTGTCGGGGACCCTGGACAGAGTCGAAGGGAGGAGGTACAGGGACAGGTGTTGCATCTCCTGCGGTTGCAGGGGAAGGAACTGCTCCACTGCTTTCGCCAGGGCAGATTGATTGAAAGGTAGAGGAATGGAAACGAGCCCTTTGGCCCAGTCCACACAACCCATTGATCACCCGTTCGCACACGTTCTATGTTATCCCATGTTCTCATCCACTCCCTTCACATACTGGGAGCCATTTGCAGAGGCCAATTAATCTACAAACCCGCACGCCTTTGAGAGGTGGGAGGAAACCAGGGCACCCAAAGGAAACCCACGCGGTCACAGGGAGAACATGCAAACTCCGCACAGTCAGCACCCGAGGTCAGGATCGAACCTGTGTCAGGATCTGACGCTGTGAGGCAGCAGCTCTACCAGCTGCGTCGCTGGGCAGTAAGTTAAAAAAGCAAGTGTGTGGGTAGGGTTATTTGGTACCATAAGGCAGCGGCTGTACCAACTGTGTTACTCTACTGCTGCTGTGAAAACATGTTGCTGAGAGGGACAGGGTAGGAGATAACAAAGAGAAAGCGATAGTGAGACCAAGTGACATCTAAAAGAGGAAAATTAATGCGGTTGCAAGAAACTGCAGATGCCGTTTTACCAACAGCAAAAAACAGAGTGCTGGAGTAACTCAGCAGGTCAGGCAGCATCTCTGGAGAACATGAATAGGTGACTCTTCAGGTCGGGACCCTTTTTTAGACTGATGTAGTCCGATATTCTAGATATTCTACCCATTCTAGACTGGGTATTGAGTAATGAGGAAGGGTTAGTTAGCAGTCTTGTTGTGCGAGGCCCCTTGGGCAAGAGTGATCATAATATGGTAGAGTTCTTCATTAGGATGGAGAGTGACAAAGTCAATACAGAAACAAGTGTTCTGAACTTAAAGAAAGGTAACTTTGAGGGTATGAGGTGTGAATTGTCCAAGATAGACTGGCGATTGATACTGAAAGGGTTGACGGTGGACATGCAATGGAAGGCATTTAAAGGTCGCATGGATGAACTACAACAAGTGTTCATCCCAGTTTGGCAAAAGAACAAACCAGGAAAGGTAGTGCACCCGTGGCTAACAAGGGAAATCAAGGATAGTATTAAAACAAAAGATGAAGCATACAGATTAGCCAGAAAAAGTAGCATGCCAGAGGACTGGGAGAAATTCAGAGTCCAGCAGAGGAGGACAAAGGGCTTAATTAGGAAAGGGAAAATAGATTATGAGGGAAAACTGGCAAGGAACATAAAAACTGACTGCAAAAGCTTTTATAGATATGTCAAGAGAAAAAGATTAGTTAAGACAAATGTAGTCGGAAACAGGTGAATTGATCATAGGGATCAAGGAGATGGCAGACCAATTGAACAAATACTTTGGTTCTGTCTTCACTAAGGAAGACATAAACCGTCTGCCGGAAATAGCGGGGGACCGGGACCGGGGGTCTAATGAGATGGAGGAACTGAGGGAAATCCAGGTTAGTCGGGAAGTGGTGTTAGGTAAATTAAATGGATTAAAGGCAGATAAATCCCTAGGGCCAGATAGGCTGCATCCCAGCGTGCTTAAGGAAGTAGCCTCAGAAATAGTGGATGCATTAGTGATAATTTTTCAAAACTCTTTAGATTCTGGAGTAGTTCCTGAGGACTGGAGGGTAGCTAATGTAACCCCACTTTTTAAAAAGGGAGGGAGAGAGAAAACGGGGAATTATAGACCAGTTAGCCTAACATCGGTAGTGGGGAAAATGCTAGAGTCAGTTATTAAAGATGTGATAGCATCACATTTGGAAAGTGGTGAAATCATCGGACAAAGTCAGCATGGATTTACCAAAGGCAAATCATGTCTGACGAATCTTATAGAATTTTTCGAGGATGTAACTAGTAGAGTGGATAAGGGAGAACCAGTCGATGTGTTATATCTGGACTTTCAGAAGGCCTTCGACAAGGTCCCACATAGGAGATTGGTGTACAAACTTAAAGCACACGGTATTGAGGGTTCAGTGTTGAGGTGGATAGAAAATTGGTTGGCGGACAGGAAGCAAAGAGTAGGAATAAACGGGTCCTTTTCGGAATGGCAGGCAGTGACTAGTGGGGTACCGCAAGGCTCAGTGCTGGGACCCCAGTTATTTACAGTGTATATTAATGATTTGGACGAGGGAATTGAATGCAACATCTCTAAGTTTGCGGATGACATGAAGCTGGGTGGCAGTGTTAGCTGCGAGGAGGATGCTAGGAGGCTGCAGAGTGACTTGGATAGATTAGGCGAGTGGGCAAATGCATGGCAGATGCAATATAATGTGGATAAATGTGAGGTTATCCACTTTGGCGGCAAGAACAGGAAAGCAGAGTATTACCTGAATGGTGACCGATTGGGAGAAGGGGAGATGCAATGTGACCTGGGTGTCATGGTGCACCAGTCATTGAAAGCAAGCATGCAGGTGCAGCAGGCAGTGAAGAAAGCGAATGGTATGTTGGCATTCATAGCAAGAGGATTTGAGTTTAGAAGCAGGGTGGTTCTGCTGCAGTTGTACAGAGCCTTGGTGAGACCGCACCTGGAGTATTGTGTGCAGTTTTGGTCTCCTAACCTGAGGAAAGACGTTCTTGCCTTAGAGGGAGTACAGAGAAGGTTCACCAGATTGATCCCTGGGATGGCGGGACTTTCATATGAGGAAAGACTGGATAGACTGGGCTTGTACTCGCTGGAATTTAGAAGACTGAGGGGGGATCTTATAGAAACATATAAAATTCTTAAGGAGTTGGAGAGGCTAGATGCGGGAAGATTGTTCCCGATGTTGGGGGAGTCCAGAACCAGGGGTCACAGCTTAAGGATAAGGAGGAAGTCTTTTAGGACCGAGATGAGAAAACATTTCTTCACACAGAGAGTGGTGAGTCTGTGGAATTCTCTGCCACAGAAGGTAGTTGAGGCCAGTTCATTGGCTATATTTAAGAGGGAGTTAGATGTGGCCCTTTTTACTAAAGGGATCAGGGGGTATGGAGAGAAGGCAGGTACAGGCTACTGAGCTGGATGATCAGCCGTGAGCATATTGAATGGCGGTGCAGGCTCGAAGGGCCGAATGGCCTACTCCTGCACCTATTTTCTATGTTTCTATGTAGCTCAGTCTGAAGAAGGGTCCTGATGTGAAAAGTCACCCGGCCATGTTCCTAGAGCGTAGGGAGTGGGTGAGAAAGTGAGATAACACTAGTGTGGACGCTCGATGGAAGAGCAAGGAATTGCAGATACTAGTCGACATCTTGATCAACGGATGCAGTAGATGAGGTTGGAGGGGGTGCAAGTGAGAAAAAGGACAGAAAATGCTGGAGTAACGCAGCGGGTCAAGCGGCATCTCTGGAGAACATGGAAGGGTGACTGCTCAGATCAGGACCCTTCATGGGACCCTTTGGCACCCACCTCTGCTCATGGTGCCAGGGATATGAATGCTTGCTCATAAGTTCACGTTACTAAGTTATAGGAGTTAGAATGGGATTAGGAGGGGAGAGATAGATCAGCCATGATTGAATGATGGAGAAGACTTGATGGGCCGAATGGCCTAATTCTGCCACTGTCACCTAGGAGCAGAAGTAGGCCATTCAGCCCATCGAGTCTACTCCGCCATTCGATGATTGGATGATCTATCTTCCCCCCATAACCCCTGACACCCGTACTAATCAAGAATCTCTCAATCTCCGCCTTAAAAATACTCAATGACTTGACTTCCACAATCATATCATATCATATCATATATATACAGCCGGAAACAGGCCTTTTCGGCCCTCCAAGTCCGTGCCGCCCAGCGATCCCCGTACATTAACACTATCCTACACCCACTAGGGACAATTTTTACATTTACCCAGCCAATTAACCTACATACCTGTACGTCTTTGGAGTGTGGGAGGAAACCGAAGATCTCGGAGAAAACCCACGCAGGTCACGGGGAGAACGTACAAACTCCTTACAGACGGCGCCCGTAGTCAGGATCGAACCTGAGTCTCCGGCGCTGCATTCGCTGTAAAGCAGCAACTCTACCGCTGCGCTACCGTGCCGCCCTCATCTGTGGCAATGAATTCCTACAATAATTCATGTTCCTAGGTTCTAGAGGCAGAATTAGCCCACTCGGCCCATCAAGTCTACTCTGCCATTCTATCATGGCTGATCTACATTTCCCTCTAAACCCCATTCTCCTGCCTTCTCCCCATAACCTCTGACACCCTTACTAATAAAAAAAATTGTCAATCTCCACCTTAAAAATATCCATTATCGGCTTCCACAACATGGAATTCCACAGACTCACCACCCTCTAACTAAAATAATTCCTCCTCCTCTCCTTTCTATTTTATTCCTTTTATTCCGAGGCACTGCCCTGTGGTTCTAGACTCTCCTATTAGTGGAAATATCCTCTCCACATCCACTCTATCCAGGCCTTTCACTATTCAGTAAGTTTCAATGAAAGGGAGATTGTAAACAGAGGAAAATAAACGAGGGGTATAATAGAGAGAAATACTTGCAGGAACCGTGCGATACAGAAAATTGGCTGGCACTTCACCTGCATTGCACCTGAGAAGAAACTCTTTGTGAAACTGGTAGCCACAGGTTTCAAGCTCCTGGACCTTCCTCCCAATAGTAGTTGTGAAACAGGAGCGTGACCCAGGAGGTGTATGTCTTTGATGATATTAGCTGTCCTTTTGAGATTGCCTTAATATCTCCTTATAAGGCTTGGTATTAAATTTTGTCAAGTACCTTTCCTGCAATGGGCCTCAGGTTTCAAGGCTGGGGTTCTGTAAAAGCAATGTTTCATTGCTGTGATTCTTTGGTCTGTTGAAATAAGAGTAGTTTTCAGAGCCACTAATCATATTTTAAGATCATTATTTAATATTGGCTTAAATGCAGTCTATCAAATTCCATTAGGCTGTCTGGGTTAGTAATCTCAGGTCTCAGATCACAGGTTAGTTTATTGTCCTATTTACCAGGGATGCAATGAAGATCCTCGTTCACACAAAGATGAAGTTCCTTGTTCACACACAGTGCATGCAGTCATGATAAATAAAGCAATAAATACAACGACATGTGAAAACAGCAGAATAGTGCAAGATTCTGTGTAGAATAGTGCAAGGGCAGTACACTGGCGCAGTGGTAGAGTTGCTGCCTTACAGCGCCAGAGACCCGGGTTCGATCCTGACTACGGGAGCTGTCTGTACGGGGTTTGGACGTTCTCCACGTGGGTTTTCTCTGCGAGCTCCGGTTTCCTCCCACACTCCAAAAATATACAGGTTTCTAGGTTAATTGGCTTGGTAAAATTGTAACTTGTCCCTAGTGTGTGTAGGATAGCGTTAGTGTGCGGGGATCACTGGTGGCTCAGTGGGCCAAAGAGCCTGTTTCTGTGCTGTATTTCTAAATTAAGAACAAAATTATATTTTAGAGCAATCTGAAGTAGTGCAAAAAAAGTATCAAAATACAATCAAATTACTGTAGATGCTGGTTAATACACAAAAGGAAATAAAGTGCTGGAGTACCTCAGCAGGTCAGGCAACATCTCTGGAGATGATGGATAGGTGACATTTTGGGTCAAGACCCTTCAGACTGATTGTATGGGGAGTGGGGAGAGAGAAGAATAGATGGACACAAAGTGCTGGAGTAACTCAAAGCTGGAAAAGAGGAGAGGCGGGTTAAAGTGTGTCACGTGGCACGTGGCAACATAGGCAGTGGGGGGGGGGGGGGTTGATAGACAGAAGATTGTTGGAATAAAGGCCAGAGATAAGAAAGGAAGATGGGAGACAGGTTTGAAGAGTTGTGGATTGTAAAGCCAGAGGGAGGAAAGTGGTGGGGCGTGGCAGTGGGGAAATAGGTGGGTGTCCAGGTGGGACTCAGGGGAGGGGTAGGAGGCAGGGGAACAATAAAGTACAACGATAGGCTAAACAGATGAGGCAGCACCTATGGGAATGAGGAGTGAAAGAGATGATCGGCTCAGGAGGAAGCTGTTCTTAAGGCTGGACATCTGAGCTTTCAAGGTCCTGTATCTTCTAGCGAGGATAGAAGAGCGAAAAAGGAATGGCCAGGGTGACACTTCCACCTTCCTGAAGCAATGAACCATGAAGAAAGACTAGATGGCAAGCCATGACGAGCCTGTGATGGACTGGGCTATGCTCATTGGCAGATCATTGCCTCGACCCGATTAAATAAATGCACATTCAACACCACGGAATACAAACACCATTCTTATTCTGTCGTTTATGCTACCTCTTTCCCCCCAAAAAAGCATCAAATATCTCTCTGGAGAGAAGGAATGGGCGGCGTTTTGTGTCGATATGCTTCTTCAGAGTGAATCTGAATTGAGTCTGAAGAAGGGCCTCGACCTGAAACGTCACCCATTCCTTCTCCACAGCGATGCTGCCTGCCCCGCTGAGTTACTCCAGTAGTTTGTGTCCACCTTCGGTGTAAACCAGCCTCTGTAGTTCCTTCTTACATATCAAATACCTCTCTCTCCTCAAATCATCAAAACATTTCTCCCTCCCATCCCAAAAGCAACAACATATTTCTACATCACTACAAAGGGCATCAGATATTTAACTCTCCACCTCAAAAACCTCAATATATATATATAATTTTTTTTCCGAAAGCATCTAAATATTCCTCACCCCTTCAAATCATCAAGGCGCTTCTCTGCAGGTACAGGTCGTTGTACTTGTACAATGACAATAAAGATATTGTATTGTATTGTATTGTATTGTATTGTATTGTATTGTTACCACACCAGGCTGAGTTGCATCCTGTCAGAATACTTTCTAAAGCACATCTGTAGACATTCGATAGAATCTCCATGAAGGTGCTGAATCCACTCAGATGCCGAAGAAATACACTGATGCACTTTCCTGATCACCGCACCAGTGTGAAGGGACCAGGTTAGGTTGCTGATATGTGTAGGAAGGAACTGCAGATGCTGGTTTAAACCGAAGACAGACACAAAAAGCTGGAGTAACTCAGCGGGGGAGGCAGCATCTCTGGAGAGAAGGAATGCGTGATGTTTCGGGTCGAGACACTTCTTCAGACCCTTCTTCAGTCTGAAGAAGGGTCTTGACCCGAAGCGTCACCCATTCCTGCTCTCCAGAGATGCTGCCTGTCCCGCTGAGTTACTCCAGCTTTTTGTGTCTGTCTTCGGTTGGTATTAAGCTTGCCTAGGAACTTTAGCCCATCTCTGTAGCAGCTCCGTTAAAGAGGATAGATGGTGTCCACCCCCTCCCTTCCAATAACCAACTATTTAAACCATCAATTTCATCTTACTGATGTTAAGGACTGGGTTTTACCTTTTGTCTTTCATCTCTGGCCTTTATCCAACCATCTGCCTATCAAAAAGCCAGCAACGCAAGCGAGGGTTTTGGCTTAAAAATGGATAAATCAATGTTCGTACTGTTGGGTTGTCAATAATTCAATGCTACTTCCAATGATACTTTGTGGCCACATGAACCTAGGTACAGTGAAACTCTTTATGTTTGCATACATTCCGGTAAAATCATACAGCAGACCTCACCTAGGCCGTATGTGAAGAGTCAACACGTTTCTGGCGCCGACAAAGTCACAATAGTTCTTAGTATAGTTTTATCTTGTCACGGCAGTGAACCAGGCCTGCCCCTGCATATGGCCACCCTCCTCCCTCCCCCCTCCCGCTTCCCCCCTCCCCTTCCACCCTCTCCCCTTCCATCGGGTCCCCTTCGATCTCGGCGCCTCCCACCCCCCCCCCCCCCCCTCCCACATCGTGTCCTCCCTACATTCTCGACTTGCCCACACTTCAAAATAAAGGCAGGCAGGGTCTTGAACAGACTCTGTCCGTTCTTGCCTGGAACGAGGCTGGCTTCCATCAATGGAGTGAGCTGGAGCTGATTCAGGTATAGTTTACTCTACTCCTGCACCCCCACCACTACAAAAAAAGTGTTGGGTGGGGAGAGAACGGGAAAGGAGGATGGGGTTTGTAACAATAAGATCCAGGTGGGATGTGTTTACACTGCAAAGTTCAGCAGAGTGGAAACCCCGTTAGTTTCTACAGAGCATTAATCAACCAGCTCGGGCTTTGTGCCAGCAGGAGATGTAATGTTCTCTGCGGCCTTTTAATGCATGGATCTAAACAACATGGCAAGCTGAGTGGCCTTTGCTGGTTCTCACCTTCATAAAGAAAATCCATGCAGACATCAGTATAAAAAAGGAAAAGAGCTATAAATTTAAAATAATAAAATACAATGAAGCCCAATGAAAATATGGCAGGCTAGGAGTGGAAGGAAGGTGGATCACTGCTTCAGATGTAGGAGCCTTCACCTGAGCTGATGGAAAGGAAACTAAGGAGGTTTGAATGAATGAATGAATGAATGAATGAATGAATGAATGAATGAATGAATGAATGAATTAATGTTTATTGGCCAAGTATGTGCATATACAAGGAATGTGCCTTAGTGCTCCGCTCACAAATAACAACACAAACATATAGTTAACAATTAAGAATAAAGCATAACCACATCAAAACAATAAGGATACAAGTTTACGGTCTAAACATGTGGGTGAAAATAAACCAGAGCAAAAAAGAGACTATAGACTTTGGTTATTGAGTAGAACTACTACTCGTGGAAAAAAACTGTTTTTATGTCTGGCTGTGGCTGCTTTGACAGTCCGGAGTCGCCTTCCAGAGGGAAGTGCTTCAAAGAGTTTGTGGCCAGGGTGAGAGGGGTCAGAGATGATCTTGCCCGCTTGCTTCCTGGCCCTTGCAGTGCACAGTTCATCAATGGGGGGAAGGTTGCAGCCAACAACCTTCTCAGCTGTGCGAACGATCCGTTGCAGCCTCCGGATGTCGTGCTTGGTGGCTGAGCCAAACCAGACCATGATGGAGAAGGTGAGGACGGACTCAATGATAGCAGTATAGAATTGGACCATCATTGCCTGTGGCAGATTGTGTTTCTTCGGTTGCCGCAGGAAATACATCCTCTGTTGGGCCTTTTTGACTGTGGAGTCATGTCTCCAACGACTCTTACCAATTTCTACAGATGCGTTGCAGAAAGCATACTGTCAGGTTGCATCACAGCTTGGTTTGGAAACAGCTCAGCCCAACACTGCAAGAAATTGCGGAGAATTGTGGATGTAGCCCAGTCCATCACACAGACCAACCTCCCCACCACTGACTCCATCTACACTTCATGCTGAAGATAGACACAAAATGCTGGAATAACTCAGTGGGTCGGGCAGCATCTCTGGAGAAAAGGCATAGGCGTCGTTTTGGGTCGAAACCCTTCTTCAGACTGAGAGTCAGGGGAGAGGGAACTGAGAGATATGAAAAGGTACATAGAATAAATGAAATTAATGAAAGATATGCAAAAAGACAGATCAAAGCCAGCAACAATGATCAAGGAAAGGTGGAGCCCGCAATGGTTCATTGTTGGCTGTGGGGAAGGTGATAATGAGTAATATAACCAGTGACACTCAGCAGGATGACAGTGAAAGGAGTAAAATGACTAGGGTACGATGCTGCCTGGGGAAAGCAGCCATCATAGTCAAGGACATTTTCCATCCCAGTCGTTTCCTCTTCTCCTCGCTCCCATTGAGCAGAAGATACAAAATCTTAAAAGCATGCACTAGCAGGCTGAGGAACAGCTTCTTTCTCTCTGTTTTCATACTACTGAACAGTCCTCCAATCAGCTTGGTTGTAGTCTTCATCTTCCAACCTACCTTTTTGCACACAGTGGACTTTTCACTGTAACTGTAACGCCACAAAGCTGTAACACAACATTCTGCATTCTGGTATTTTTATCTTTACTCTTGTCTTTCGTAGTTTAGTTCAGTTAGTTTATTGTCACGCGTACCGAGGTACAGTGAAAAGCTTTTGGTCAACGGACCGACGACACATGTTACAATCAAACTGTTCACATCGCACAGATACAGGATAAAGGGGGTAACGTTTAGTGCAGGATAAAGTCCAGTAAAGTCCAATTAAAGATAGTCTGAGGCTCTCCAATGAGGTAGATGGTAGGTCAGGACCGCTCTCTAGTTGATGATAAGATGGTTCAGTTGCCTAATAACAACTGGGAAGAAACTGTCCCTGAACCTGGAGGTGTGTGTTTTCACACTTCTGTACCTCTTGCCTGATGGGAGAGGGGGGACGAGGGTAACACGTGTCTGTATTTGTGTACGGCTTGATTGCATTCATGTAGAGTAAGATCTGATTAAATTAGATAGCACACCAACAAAAGCTTTACACTGTACATCGGTGCATATGACAATAATAAATTAATGGTTGATAGAATTTAATACAGAGAAATGTGAGGTGTTGCATTTTGAGACCACTAAGATGGGCATAACCAAAAAAGTGAACAGTAGGGCTCTGGGGAGTGTTATGGAGCAGAAGGATCTAGGAATACAGGCACATAGTTTGTTGAAAGTGGGGTCACGGGTAGATAGGGCGATCAAAAAGGCTTTCGGCACATTGGCCGTCATCAGTCAGAGCATTGAGTATAGAAGTTGGGAGGTCATGTTGCAGTTGTATAAGTCACTGGTGAGGCCGCATTTAGAGTATTGTGTTCAGTTCTGGGCACCATGTTATAGGAAAAATGTTGTCAAGCTGGAACGGGTACAGAGAAAATTTACAAGGATGTTGCCAGGACCCGAAGGCCTGAGCTAAAGGGAGAGGTTGCACAGGCTAGGACTCTATTCCTTGGAGCGCAGGAGGATGCGGGGTGATCTTATAGAGGTGTACAAAACCGTAAGAGAAATAGATTGGGTAGACGCACAGTCTCTTGCCCAGAATCAAGAACCAGAGGACATAGGTTTAAGGTGAGGGGGAAAGGTTTAATAGCTACCGGAGGGGGTAACATTTTCACACAAAGGGTGGTGGGGTATGGAACGAGCTGCCGGAGGAGGTGGTCGAGGCAGGTACAATCACTATGTTTAAGAAACTTTTAGACAGGTACATGGATAGGAGAGGTGTAGAGGTATAAGGGCCAAACGCGGGCAGTTGGAGCAGGTTGGTGTGAGCAAAGTGATCCAAAGGGCCTTGTTTTCACGCTGTAAAATTCTATGACTCCATGACTCTATAGAGAGACTTGGGCCTTTTGGAAGGGTGGGCTGAAAGATGGCAGATGGAGTTTAATGCTGATAAGTGTGAGGTGCTGCATTTTGGTAGGACAAATCAAAATAGGACGTACAGGGTAAATGGTAGGGAATTGAGGAATGCAGTGGAACAGAGGGATCTGGGAATAACTGTGCATTGTTCCCTGAAGGTGGAATCTCATGTGGATAGGGTGGTGAAGAAGGCGTTTGGTATGCTTGCCTTTATAAATCAGAGCATCGAGTATAGAAGTTGGGATGTAATGTTGAAATTGTACAGGGCATTGGTGAGGCCGAATCTGGAGTATGGTGTGCAGTTCTGGTCGCCAAATTATAGGAAGGATGTCGACAAAATGGAGAGGGTACAGAGGAGATTTACTAGAATGTTGCCTGGGTTTCAGCACTTAGGCTACAGAGAGAGGTTGAACAGGTTGGGTCTTTATTCTTTGGAGCGTAGAAGATTGAGGGGGGACTTGATAGAGGTTTTTAAAATTTTGAGAGGGACGGACACAGTTGACGTAGGTAGGCTTTTCCCTTTGAGAGTGGGGAAGATTCCAACAAGGGGACATAGCTTCAGAATTGAGGGACAAAGGTTTAGGGGTAACATGAGGGGGAACTTCTTTACTCAGAGGGTTGTGGCTGTATGGAATGGGCTTCCGCTGGAAGTGGTGGAGGCTGGCTCGATTTTATTATTTAAGAGTAAATTGGATAGGTATATGGATGAGAGGGGATTAGAGGGTTATGGTCTGAGTGCAGGTAGATGAGACTAGGTCAGGGAGAATGGTCGGCGTGGACTGGTAGGGCCGGACAGGCCTGTTTCCATGCTGTAGTTGTTATATGTTATATGTTATATGTTATAACCAAACAAAGCAAACATGAAACCGTGGGTCCCTTCATTCACTCTTGTCAATTGTCTTGGGCCAGTGCTGTTTGCAACAGAACACTCCAACACCCAGTGAGTTTCATTGAATAGTGTAAAAAATAAATAAATACTGGTGGGGAAAAAAAACGAGTTCTTAAGAGAAAAGACCAGTAAAAGAAGTATAAATCCTGAGGGCTTGTCAGGCTCTCTGATCCCAGACACAACACTCAAAAAACTGTTTGATTTAAGAGAGGCTAATGCGCATTTTCTTTTATTGTGCATTTCAATTAAGGCTTATAAAGGCCCCAAGATATTTAGCATTGCTGTTTTAAATACCTTTCCACTAATCTGCAACAGCCAGATACATGGTTGAGTAACATCTGGACCTTTGAGAGTCCAAAATAACACTGTTTTTCTTTTACGCGGTAATATATTTAACAAGTTATTTTTAATCTGTGTGCTTTCCTACAGTTTTGTAGAGTTGACTGGCAGATCTGTAATAGCTTGACAAAGCCTCACCCCTGGGCAGGCAGTGAGTTTTAACACCCAGTGGTATTTTACTACATTTCTGTGGGTGATTAACATCCCAAACCTTTGCTGTAATTAACACCAAAGGAACATTAGAGCAGAGAGCTGGTGTTGTGAAGCACACCCCATTGTGGAGAGGTTTTGTTTTAACTGTAACCTCTCTCTCCCCAGACCACCTACCGCCTCCTCTACCCTTCCCCACATACTCCCTCCCAACGCTGGCCGGGGCCGACGCTGGATTCGGCTGCGAAAACTTACCTACCATGTGGCCTTTGAAGGTGGATTTATACGCGCTCAGATACAAATCAAGCCAGCTTCAGAACAGCGGGAGATTGTAAACAAACACAGCAAGTGGCAGGCAGGATGAAGGAATTGACCGCATCCCCATGCTGTCAGCAATAGTGATGGAGGTGGGGACGTTAGGGGAGAGGGTGGGGGAAGGATGCACGATGGGACCATATAACGTCTTTGAACCCCCATCTGCAGAGTGTGCTCATTGTAAACACCACACCCGGGTGGCAGAACAGATAAGGTGACCTCAGGCATAATGAGATACGTGCCCGGCACCAGGGCACAACTTCACACCAAATTGTGAAATCAAATTGCTTGTTTTCATTGCACTAGGTTACACAGGATTGCAGGGCTATTGTTCAAAAAGGAGAGCCTAATTATCATCACGTCCCATGGACTCACAATATTTTCTTCCACCCCCATTGCTGCAAGCTCATGAGAAACTACAGTATTGCCAATTGCAAATTCATTGATGAAGGAACACACACACACACACACACACACACACATGCATGCACAAGCACACACACACACACACACACACACACACACACACACACACACACAAGCACGCACACACACACACACTCACACACGCACACACACACACACACACACACACACCTGCTTCCATTTGGACCATAGCTCTCTAAATCCTTCCTCCTCTAACCTCCTCAACTGCATCTGTTGTACAAGATGTGGACTCCAAACATCGGCGAGACCAAACGTAGACTGGGCGATCGTTTTGCCGAACACCTTCGCTCAGTCCACCTAGACCTACCTGATCTCCCGGTTGCTAAACACTTTAATTCCCCTTCCCCTGTTCCCACACAAACCTTTCTGTCGTAGGTCTCCTCCATTGTCAGAGTGAGGCTAAATGCAAATTAGTGGAACTGCACCTTATATTTCACTTGGGCAGCTTACAAACCCGGGGCATGAATATTGATTTCTCTAACTTCAAGTAACCCCGGCATTTCCTCTCACTCCATCCTTCCCCCACCCAAATCGCACCAGATTCTCGTTCTCACCCAGCAAACAGCTAACAATGGCTTGTTTCTCCTCTGCACTCTCTCCAGTGTTACCACGTCCTTCCTGTAATGTGGTGGCCAGGACGGCACATAATACTCCAAACGCAGTCTAACAGGCATTGATTACAATTTATATTCCATGGCCTTATCTATGAATATAAGAATGACATATGTGCATGAAGGAACTGCAGATGCTAGTTTAAACTGAAGATAGACACAAAATGCGGGAGTAACTCAGTGGGACAGGCAACATCTCTGGAGAGAAAGAATGGGTGACATTTCGGGTCGAGACCCTTCTTCAAATTGATTCATTTCGGGTCGGGACACTTCTTCACTCTGAAGAAGGGTCTCGATCCAAAACGTCACCCATTCCTTCTATCCAGAGATGCTGCCTGTCCAGCTGAGTTACTCCAGCATTTTGTGGTTATCCAAGCATGGCATATGCCTTCTTCACCACCCTATCTATCTGTATGTTACCAGTTCAGGGAACTATGAACTTGACCATCAGTCCCTCAATTCATCAACATTCCTTCGTGCTCTACAATTTTACTGTATACGTCCTACCCTAATTTGACTTCCCAAATTGCATTACCTTACAGTTGTCAGGATTAGATTCCATCTGTAAACGCACCACCCGACTTTCCATCTGATTTCTGTCCTATTGTTGCCTTAGACAACCTTCTTCACTACCCAAAACGTCTCCTGTCCATTTTCTACAGAGATGTTGCCAGACCCGATAAGTTATGTTTGTGTCTATCACGAGCTTAAATCTGGATCTGAAGCCTTGGATTTCAATGAACCAATGGATGTTCTGTGCATAGGAGCCTGCGGTAGATTCTCATTGGTCTGCCTTCACTGAGAGGTAGCTTCCAATAGTGGAGTGTGCTCCACATTTTCAATTATCATAGTCATAGAGTCATACAGCTTGGAAACACGCCCTTCGGCCCAACTTGACCTCTTTGTTCCTCTGCTAGTGTACCTTAAATGGGAATAGAGGATTCAATGCAATCAATGTTAGGGAATTCCTTCTGTCCATGGTTACCAGTCATAAAGTTGTAGAGAGTCATAGAGTCATACAATATGCAAACAAGCCCTTGAGCCCAACTTGCCCACACTGACCAACCAGCCCCATCTACACTGGTCCCACCTGTCTGCATTTGGCCCACATGTCCTATCTAAAATGTTCTTAAAAGTTGCGATAGTACCTGCCTGAACCATCTCCTCCGGTAGCTCAATCTATACACCCACCACCCTTTGTGTGAAAAAATGACCCCTCAAGTTCCTATTAAATCCTTCCCCCCTTACCTTAAACCTTGTTGTCCTAAAAAATCGTAAATTATCCCGAGTGTGTAGGATAGTGATCATGTACGGGGTGATCGCTGGTCTGCGTGGACTTGATGGGCCGAAGGGCCTGTTTCCACGCTGTATCACTGCATTCAAGTCTAAAGTTTAAAGAGAAAACTAGTGTGTGGGGATCACTGGTCGGCGCAGACTCGGTGGGCCGAAGGGCCTGTTTCCACACTGTATCTCTAAACTAACTTGATGAGTTATCTGCTTTCAGTAGCTGTTTATAGACAAAAGGTGCTGGAGTAACTTAGCGGGTCAGGCAGCATCTCTGGAGAAAAAGGGTAGGTGACGTTTTGGGTCAGAAACCTTTTTCAGGCTGAAAGTGGACTGGGGGGGGGGGGGGGGGGGAACTGGAGGAAGGAAAGGTAGCTGTTTGTTGCCCTCCACAAACATGAATGGATTGAGACTAAAAGGGCCTTCCAATCTCTTGTGTTAGCCGGTAAAAAGATGAACAGGACATTTTGGCCAGTCAGTACATCAGTCATTCCATTATTTCTAATCACATGCAAAGACTTGTTTAAAATTATAAATAGAATGGAGGAACATTTCTGCTTTAATCATGACCAGTGATTCTACTTAGTTGAACTGTTTTTGAAATCGTTTTACTTCCTGAGTTTCTACTCAAACAAATTTGCATTTTGCCCGAAGGATAATCTCCAATCCATCAGAACAATCAGACTGTGATTTAAACTCCAATTTCTTTTTGTAAAATTGACTTTAAACATCCTTTTATATTTGGTAGTATTATTGAAAATGTGCCTATCGAGTTTACCTCACAATGTTGATTTTAGGTTGGGCATCATAGAAGTGTTACATAGTAGAAGGAAACCATTCAGCCCTTTGATTCCATACTATCTCTTAATCTCGACCCGAAACGTCACCTTTTCCTTCTATCCAGAGATGTTGCCTGTCCCGTTGAGTTACTCCAGCATTTTGTATCTATCTCTCATTAAAGCAGTCCAGTCAGGCCCTTGACCTATTCGATCTTCTGCTAGTGTGCCTTAAATGTGAATAGAGCATTTAATGCAATCAATGATAGAGAAATTCTGTGTCCATGGTTTCCAGTGATAAAGTCATAGAGAGTCATAGAGTCATACAATATGGAAATAAGCACGAGCTCAACTTGCCCACATCGATCAACCAGCCCCATCTACACTAGTCCCACCTGCCTGCGTTTGGCCCATATCCTTCTAAACCTAGCCATGCACCTGTCCATATGTTTTTTAAATGCTGTAATGGTACCTGCCTCATCTACCTCCACTGGCAGCTCATTCCATATACCCACCATTCTTTTATGTTAAAAAGTTGCCCCTCAGTTTCCTAGTAAATCTTTCCCCTCTCATCTTAAACCTAGGTGCTCTGGTTCTTGATTGTCCTACTCCAGGAAAAAGACTCTGCATTTACCCTAACTATTCCTCTCATGATCTTATACATCTCTATATGATCATCCCTCATCCCCTTGCGTTCCAAGGAATAAAGTCCTAACCTGCTCAACCTCTCCCTGTAGCTCAAGCCCTCATGTCTGGCAACATCCTCGTAAAACTATTTGTTTCAAATAGTTCAAGATCTGACTATTCGTTGGAGCACAGGGGGATAAGGGGTGATGAGAGGTGTATAAAATCATGAGGGGATTACATAAGGCAAATGCACAGAATCTATTTCCCAAAGTAGGGGAATCAAGAGTCAGAGTACATAGGTTTAACTACTATATGATATAGAGGCTGCTTTCATCATTATTGTGTCCTCCTATCTTTAGCTTTGCAATAACAATCCTGGAGATGCTTGGGTTAATGGGCCTGTACTCACTGGAGTTTAGAAGGATGAGGGGGAACCTCATTGAAACTTACTGAATAGTGCAAGGCCCGGATGTGGAGAGGATGTTTCCACGAGTGGGAGAGTCTAAGACCAGAGGGCACAGCCTCAGATAAGAGGTACATACTTTTAGAAAGTAGATAAGAAGGAATTTCTTTAGTCAGAGGGTGATGAATTATGGAATTCATTGCCACAGACGGCTGTGGAGGCCGTCATTGGGTATTTTAAAGCAGAGATCAACAGGTTCTTGATTAGTAAGGGTTTCAAAGGTTACGGGGAGAAGGCAGGAAATGGGGTTGAGAAGGAATGATAGATCAGCCATGATTGAATGGCGGAGTAGACGCGATGAGCCAAATGGCCTAATTCTGTTCCTATACCTTACGAATTTATAGTCCTGAAAAGTTTTGAGTGATGTTGGCAGCAATGTATGTTTGCATTCATGTCTTTATTTTATGTTCCAACTAATGTGTTAACTATCTTCTGTAACATGGAGTTTGTTAAAATGGCATTTGGAGTAAATGCACATGAATCATTAACACTCACTTAAGCCCCTGTCCCACTTAAGCGATTTTTTAAGCGACTACAGGTGACTAGGCTGTCGCCACACGGTCGCCGGGGTGTCGCGTGTATGGTCGTGAGTAGTCGCCAAAGAGTCGTCGCATTTTTCTGGTCACCGCTGGATTTTGAAAATATTTTTTAAAATTCGGCGACTGTTATTTTGACGCCAATGAGCGTAGCTTGACGTCTCCTGACATGGGCGCTGTCGTAGGTTGTCGCCAGGTGACGTAGGTTGTCACCAGGTTGTCGCCAGGTGATGTAGGTTGTCCCCGGTGCTGACTTCAGCAAATTCCAAGTGTGGAATTGATCTGATCATCCATCAGTGTAATGTGTCCATAAAATGATGTTAGGTTTTGTATGTTTTTGTACTTGTATTCTGTTTAAAGTTTGAATTTTAAAGTTTGAAGTTTGAAGTTTATTGAAGTTTATTACAATATTTCTGTATGCACTGTTGTATGTTCTTATCAACCTTTTAAAAACAATTGTATGTTTCAATATCAACAAAGGAAATTCTTGACATTTTGACGGAAAATTGATGTATGAAGTTATTGTATTTCAGAGTAGTTTCTCATGGCATCACTTTCAAATAGTCATGATGCAGAATGATTGGAAACCCTACTGTACACCCCCTTTTATAGGGAAAGTGGGTGAAACGTGAATTGTCTTCAGTCTTCAGGGTCGTAGGCTTGTCGTAGCTTGTCACGGGTGGACGTAGGTTGAGTTCGGTTGTCGCCTCTGTGTTGGTAGGTTGTCGTAGGTGTGGTCGTAGGTTGTTGCAGGTGCGGTCGTAGGTGGACGTTCTACTTGCGACGATTGGGTCGCCGGTTGTCGGTAGCTTGCCGTAGCTTGACCTTCGACTAGGTGGTAGGTTGTTGTAGCTTGTCGTAGGCATTGTCACAGGGGGGTCCAGTCGCCGTTTTTTTCAGCGACCTGCTACGACTATGACAGTTGTCGGCAGTCGCCTTAAAAAACGCCTAACTGGGACAGGGCCTTTAATCATCTTCTTCTTCTTCTTCTCCAGACCCACACTGAAGTTGCAGAATCCACGAAACCACAGCAACTCACAGGACCTAGTCATCACCTCCAAATTCTCTCCAGTCTTTCTGAGTTTAATTTAGTTTAGTTTACTGAGGTACAGTGAAAAGCTTTTGATTGTGTGCTATCCAGTCAAAGAAAAGACCTGATTACAATCAAGCTGTCCACAGTGCACTGATAAAGAATAAAAGGTACAATATTTAGTGCAAAATAAAGTCCAATTATAGATAGGGGTAACTTTTTGACACAAAGCGATGTGGGTGCTGGAACAAGCTGCTGGAAGAAGTAGTTGAGGCAGGTACTATCACAATGTTGAAGAAACATTTTGACAGGTACATGGACAGGACAGGTTTAGAGGGATATGGGCCAGCATCGGCAGGTGGGACTGGTGTAGATGGGTCATGTTGGTCGGTGTGGCCATGTTGGGCTGTAGTGCCTGCTTCCATGCTGTATGACTCAATGACTCTATGATTCTATTTCCAATGATGCAGACGGGAGTCAGGACTGCACTCTAGCTGGTGATAGACAATAGACAATAGACAATAGGTGCAGGGGGAGGCCATTTGGCCCTTCGAGCCAGCACCGCCATTCAATTTGATCATGGCTGATCATTCTCAATCAGTACCCCGTTCCTGCCTTCTCCCCATACCCCCTGACTCCGCTATCCTTAAGAGCTCTATCTAGCTCTCTCTTGAATGCATTCAGAGAATTGGCCTCCACAGATTCACAATTCTCTGACTGAAAAAGTTTTTCCTCATCTCAGTTCTAAATGGCCTACCCCTTATTCTTAAACTGTGGCCCCTTGTTCTGGACTCCCTCAACATTGGGAACATGTTCCCTGCCTCTAACGTGTCCAACCCCTTAATAATCTTCTCTCCTCTCATCCTTCTACCGGGTACAACTGGGAAGAAACTGTTCTTGAATCTGGAGGTGTGCGTTTTCAAACTTCTGTACCTCCTGCCTGATGGGAGAGAGGAGAAGAATCATACATTTCCATTACTTAAATGAAAACAGAGAATGATGTAAACACTCAACAGGTCAGACGGCATTTGTGGAGACAAAAATAGAGCAAACTTTTCAAGCCTTTGGCAGCGCATCGGTTCCCTTTCACTAGTACGAACCTTTCCCCTTTTTTGACCAAAGGTTTCCATGAAGAGGAGCATTCAGAACTTTAATTAACTTCTGGCCTTGCCTCAGAACTGGCACTGGGATAAATCATGGATTCAAAGCATTGGGCCAGTTTGAAACGGTGACTCATTAATACTGATTGGGTGAATGGTTGGAGCCTGACAAGTAGCTTACCCACATGGAGAAGTGGTTATTCATGGAATCACAGAAACACGCCACGCGGAATGGGGCCATTCAACCCGTCAGTCCTGTGCTAGTTCATTGAATAAGCTATGAAACTCAGACCTCGACGATTCTCTATTTAAAAGACATTTGGACAGGTACATGTGGGACAAGTGTAGATGGGGCATCTTGGTCGGCATGGGCAAGTTGGGCTGAAGGCCCTGTTTACATGATGTATTTGTCCTGTATTCCTTCCTTATGCCCGTAACCTCATTGTTCCCTTTTCCTTGTTTCCTGGCTAATTCCCAGTTTGAATTATTTATGGAGCAGCTTCACCCACTTCTCAGGATGGTGTTTGATCTGCCAGGGAACTTTTGACAGTGTGGCCTTGCCAACTCTCTGACCTTCTACAGGGTACAGACTGTAGGATCAAGTAGAAAGATCCAGATGCCAATAGATTCCTGTGTGAAACAAATATCCTCCTCTCCTCCTTTCTGCTGCGAATTTAAAATGAGTGGTGTCTAGTTCTGATACTCTTTATCGATCCAGTAAACTGCTGAAACAACTCAGGGGGTCAGGCAGCATCTGTGAAAGGAAATGGACAGACTATGTTTCCTGACAAGATCCTTCTTCAGGGAATTCTTCTCACAGCAGCGTCTATACATCTTTCTTTTTAAGATAGAACGAGGCCATTCAACAACAGTTCAACAGTTCAACAGTTCAACAGAGCTTTATTTGTCATTCGGTACCAAGGTACCGAACGAAACTACATAGCAGTCACACACAAAAAAGAACACAAGACACATGACCCCAACACAAACGTCCATCACAGTGACTCCAAACACCCCCTCACTGTGATGGAGGCAACAAAACTTCCACTCTCTTCCCCACGCCCACGGACAGACAGCTCGTCCCCGACCGACCCGCACAGTCCCCGCAAGGGGATGGAAGTCCCCGCGGCCGAGTCGCACCGGGCGCTGAGACGTCTCGCGGCCGAACCGGGCGATGGAAGGCCCCGCGACCGGCTCATTGGATCCATCCTGACTCCCAGCAGAGCATTCCTATGTTCCATTCTCCTGTCACTTTGCAATTTGGAGTGATAGAGTGATGGGGTCAGCTCAGGAACAGGCCCTTCGGCCAACCTTTCTATACTGTCCCTTAAGTACCACCTGCTTCCAATCCCATTTGCCAGCACTTGGTCTATAGCCTTTCATGTCAAGAAAGTGCATCTGCATTGGAAAAAGTGCAGATAAGATTTAGGAGGATGTTGCCAGGAATTGATGGCCGGAGCTATCGGAAAAGGTTGGACAGGCTATAACGTTATTCCTTGGAGCGCAGGAGGATGAGTGGTGATCTTATAGAGGTGTATTAAGATCATGAGGGGAATAGATGGGGTAAATCCACACTAGTTTACCCAGAATAGGAGAATCAAGAACCAGGGCACTTAGGTTTAAAATGAAAGGGGACATATTTAATAGGAACCTGAGGGACAACCTTTTTCACACAGAAGGTGGTGGGGTAACTCCAGAGACTAAATTTTTGTCTACACTATAGTAACTTATTAACTTTATTTATATGCTGTAATTGTAATTCTTTTTTGTGCACAATCCGCAGGCATTGCCACTTTCATTTCACTGCACATCGTGTATGTGTATGTGACAAATAAACTTGACTTGACTTGACTTGTATATGGAACATGCGCTGGAGGAGGTAGTTGAGGTAGGTACAGGTACAATAACAACATTTAAAAGGCATTTGGACATGTACATGGATAGGAAAGGTTTATAGCGATATGGGCCAAATGTGGGCTGGTGGGACTAGTGTAGATGGCTCGCATGGGCAAGTTGGGCCGAAGGGCATGTTTCCGTGCTGTATGACTCTATGATTCTACGATCCCATATGCATCAGGGCCAGAAGATGCTTACTTGATGCATCTTTACAGGCACATATGACAAATAAATATACAATACATCATCAATTATACTAAGAAAACAAGACACAATAGTGCAAGCCAAAACAGGTTGTTTAACTTGATAGTGGAAAGTCCACAATAGTTCAGGGCTGAGGTAGGATGTCTTGGCTCACACTTTTTAAATGTGCCTCTACCACCTGTAGGGGTGGTGCTTTCCAGATTATAATCACCCTCTGCATTGAAAAAAATGTCCACATCCCCTCTAACCCTCGCGGATTCCCATCAAATCCTCTTTGGTTCTTTTTCTACCTACCTGCAATTTAAGGGGCAATTTACAGTAATTACCAAACCTGCAAGTACTTCTTTAGAATGTGGGAAGTGAGCACAAGCCCCCTGGAGGGGAACCCACGGAGGGGAAATCCACCCAGGAGAAGGTGCAGTTACTACCTGGGCAGAACATCAGGTCTGGATCAAATCCAGATCCCTGGAGCAGTGAGGCACTCAACACTTGGAGTTCTGTGGTTATCTTCAAAGGGAACATAAAGTGGCCATATTTAAAAGCAAACATTTTGTATCGTTTTTCTGTCTTCAACTCAGCCATTTAGTCACTCAGATTTTGCAACATTGCAGCTTCTGCAAGCAATATTTTAGATACAAGGAACTGCAGATGCTGGTTTACCAACAAAACAAAACAAAAAGTCCTGGAGTAACTCAGCGGGTCAGGCTGCATCTCTGCGGAACATGGATATGTGACATTTCGGGTCGTAACCTTTCTTCAGACTCCAAAAAGTTCTGGAGTAACTCAGCAGGTCAGGCTGCATCTCTGCGGAACATGAATAGGTTACGTTTTGGGTCAGGACCCTTCTTCAGACTCTATAAACTGCTGAGGTAGCTCAGCGGGTCAAGCAACATCTCTGGAGCACAAAGTACTGCAGCAGTGAACTTGGCTCCGAATTTGAGTCTGAAGAAGGGTCCAGACCCGGAACGTCACCTATCCATGTTTTCCAGAGGTGCTGCATGACATGCTGAGTTACTCCAGCACTTGTGCCTTTATCTGCAATATTTTGATGACTAAATTGCAAAACAGTCAAAATAAAATTGTAGAAGACTAATCCCACCCATTCTGTTTAATGCCTCCATGATTCTTAATTCTCTTGACATGTTTTCCTGGAGACCTTCAGACAGCACACAAATGTTACCAACATTAAACTTCATAGAAGAACAAATATTTACAAACTTTTCAACAGCAACACTTGGTGGCAGCCAAGGGCAATCACATAATGAACGGAACCTGAAATGTGAAATTGACCCGGCCTATTCCTCTTCGGCGCTACAGGTTGCATTTTTAGGATTCATTTAGTCAGGCTGCTTTAACCAGGGCTGATGGGGTTAACATATGATGAGCGCTTTGCAGTTCTGGGCCTGTACTCGCTGGAGTTTTGAAGGGTGAGGTGAGATCTCATTGAAACTTACCGAATCGTGAAAGGCCTGGATAAAGTGGATTTCAAGATGATGTTTTCACTAGTGGGAAAGTCTAGAACCAGAGGACACAGCCTCAGAATAAAAGGATGTACCTTTAGAATGTAGACGAGGAGGAATTTCTTTGGTCAGAGGGTGGTGAATCTGTGGAATTCATTGCCACAGACGGCTGTGGTGGCCAAATCAATGGGTATTTTTATGGGCATTAACCCCGGCATTCCCTCTCTCTTCATCCCTCCCCCACCCAAGTTGCACCAGCTTTTAGTTTTCAACCAACAAACTGCTAACAATGGTCTGTTTCCTTTATCATCGTTACTTTTTTGCATATGTTTCATTCATTGTTCTATATCTCTCCCCATCATCGTCTATATCTCTCGTTTCCCTTTCCCGTGACTTTCAGTCTGAAGAAGGGTCTCGACCGAAAAAGTCACCCGTTCCTTCTCCCCAGCGACGCTGCCTGTCCCGCTGTGTTACTCCGCCTTTTGTGCCTATCTTCGGTTTAAACCAGCATCTGCAGTTCCTTCCTACACAGGACATTAAGCATCTACTTTGAAAATTGATACCTCTGTTTTCGATCCATGCAGAAAATGTAGGACACAAGCATAATTCAAAGATCTTCTTTCTGCTCAGACAACATCCTTGAAAACCTTCTCTAAACTTTTTCCGTTTATCCCATTCATATGCCTGTCTGCAACTTTTATCTTCGTTCATATTCACTGGCAAGGCCAGAACTTATTGCCCTTCTAATGGATCGATGGTTCAATGGTTCAATGGTACAATGGTTCAATGGTTCAATGGTTCAATGTACGGAGGTACAGTGAAATTATTTTTTTGCATACAATTCAGTAAAGTATTACCATAACTAAGCACAATCTTGTATGTGATCTCAATGAACTATTTCTATAAAATTTGATTAAGTACAACGTGTATAGATGTATGAGATCGCATACAAGAGTCACCAAGTTTTGGCGGCATTTTCAAAGTCCAGTCCAGTCTGTGTGCTTGGTCTTCTGGAGAGGCACATGATTTAGGCGAGCCCTAGGCTGCTGCAGGACCTCCAGCCATTGCCTTGGTCCGGATCGGCCAGCAAACTGTCATCCCTCTCCTCGCCCGGCCACCTTCAGCCATTGTGCCCAGTAAGTATTTCTTAAATATTCTTGAAAAGCTGATGGTGAGCTGCCTCCATTAACCATTACATTAATCGGTGATGATTCTAACAAAGTAGGATCATCTCAAAGTTTGGAGGGGTATGGACCAAACGCAGGCAGGTGGGACTAGTGTAGCCAGGATATGTTGACCGGTGTGGGAAAGTTGGGCCTGTTTCCACGCTGTATCACTCTATGACTCTATGACTAAAGTACCCACAGCAATTAAAAGGGGACGAAGACAGAGTTGGCTCATAAAAGCCACAAATTTAAATTAAAAGGTAAGGTGGGTAATTAAGCTTGTGGCAGACATTTAGGGGGATAAAGATCTATTCCAATGAGAAATAAAGATTCTGAAATGCATGATCCATCCATGCCTAATTATTGAAGTTTATGATGATAACGTGAAAGAAAAAGCACATAATATTGAGTTTAGAGATACAACCTCTTAACAGGCCCTTTGGCCCACTGAGTCCATGCTGACCAACAATCACCTACACATTGTTCTATGTTATCCCACTTTTGGAATCTACACATTAGGGTCAACTTACAGAAGCCTATTAACCTACAAACCTTCATGTCTTTGGAAAGTGTGACAAAACCAGAGCACCCAGAGATAATCCACACAGTCGCAGGGCGGCACGGTAGCGCAGCGGTAGAGTTGCTGCTTTACAGCGAATGCAGCGCCGGAGACTCAGGTTCGATCCTGACTACGGGTGCTGCACTGTAAGGAGTTTGTACGTTCTCCCCGTGACCTGCGTGGGTTTTCTCCGAGATCTTCGGTTTCCTCCCACACTCCAAAGACGTACAGGTATGTAGGTTAATTGGCTGGGTAAATGTAAAAATTGTCCCTAGTGGGTGTAGGATAGTGTTAATGTACGGGGATCACTGGGCGGCACGGACTTGGAGGGCCGAAAAGGCCTGTTTCCGGCTGTATATATATGATATGATATGAATGTACAAACTCCAAGCAAACAGCATCCGTGGTCAGGATCGAACCCGGGTCTCTGGGTTCTACCGCTTGATGATTGAGAATGCAGCAATGGGTGAGCAAAACATAATAAAGGGGGAAAGATTATAAGAGTATAATGTATCAGCAGGAAACATAACACTGGCAGCTTTACTTTCTATGCAATGTTTGAACACAAAAAGACAAGAAAGTAGCTAGTCCCTTGGAGAATGAGACTGGGAAATTAATAATGAGGGGAAAAAAGGAAACTGCAGAGACTTTGGAAAAAAATGCAATCCATCCAATTTTGCAATAGAATAAAATTAAAAGCATCCCAATAACAGAAGGGGAGGGTGGAAATAATGATCAGCCCAATCACTAGGGAAAAGGTAGCATGCAAATGAATGTGACTAAAGACCTGGGGCTTACATCCTTTTGATCTGATAGTCTACATCCTGGAGCATTAAAGGAAATGGCTGCAGAAATTCTGCATGCTTTATTTCATCACTCACCTCGGAAGAAATTAAACTCATGTCTTCACATCAGCATTTCAGACCTCTGGATTGTCGGTCCATTAATTTAACCATCATGCTACTGTATTCCAATTTTTGTCCTGGTAACAGAGGATTAGACCAGGCAGATGATTTCCCTGCTGAAGTTCTAAATATTGGCAGTGAGGAACGTCAGTCAAAAATTCACATTATCTCCCATGCCTAGGAAGAAGGATCTTCATGAGTAGCTCACGGATGTTATATTCATGAGCAAAAAGGAAACAAATCCATTTGCAATATCAATAGCGGGATCTACAGATATTTTGATAAACGCAGAATAAGAGTCTCTTCCCCAGAATAGGGAAATCGAGAACCAAAGGACATTGGTTTAAGGTGAGGTAAGGCGAGGAGGAGAAATTGTAAATTGTTCCTAGCTTGTATGATATTGCTAGTGTACGGGAATCGCTGGTCAGCATGGACCCAATGGGCCGAAGGGCCTGTTACCACGCTATATCTCTAAACTAGACTAAAATTTGTGTCATGAGAAAAATGAAAGGTGAAATATAATACTTTGCTATAGGTCTTGAGTGACATCTTGGCAAAACCAGGATGGCAGATCACCTCTCCTGAGGGATGTTAATAGCTTTTTAAAACAACCTGGTAGGTTCATGGTCACCATCACTGATATTAGGTTCTCCCTAAAAAAAAATCCATTACTTATAATGGGAATGTAATGAATTTGAAATGTTGTCACTGTTGAAATGTGGGGAACGGATAATTTTCTTTGTGGATAGACTTTAATTGGGTACCAGAACGGTCCTGACTTTCCATCTACCTGAGCGTTTGATGGCACTGCGCCTGTATGCACTGGAGTTTAGAAGGATGAGGGAGAACCTCATTGAAACTTACAGATTACTGAAAGGTCTGGATAGAGTGGATGTGGAAGAGTCCAGAACCAGAGGCCATAGCCTTAGATTAAAGGGATGTACCTTTAGGATGGAGATGAGGAGGAATATCTTTAGATGGACACAAAATGCTGAAGTAACTCAGCGGGACAGGCAGCATCTCCGGATAGAAGGAACGGGTGACGTTTCGAGTCGAGACCCTTCACTTCATGGAAGGAAGCAAAGGGTGATGCTGGAAGGTTGGTTTTCAGACTGAAGGCCGAAGAAGGCTGTAGAGGCCAAGTCAATGGATATTTTTAAGGCTGAGATTGATAGATTCTAGATCAGTACGGGTGTCATGGGTTCGGGGAAGAAAGCAGGGAAATGGGGTTGAGAGGGAAAGAAAGATCAGCCATGATTAAATGGCAGAGTAAACCTGATGGGCCAAATGACCTAATTCAGCTACTATCACACAAATTTATAAACTTAGGCATTACCTCAATGAAAACCTTTGAACAATCTTTAATCGGACTTTATCGGACTTTTTTTTGCAGTTTTAGATTTAGTTTCAGTGTAATTAACTGCCATGTGTACCGATGTATAGTGAAAAGCTTTATTTGTTGCATGCTATCCAGACAGCGGAAAGATTATACAAGTTGCCCACATTGTACAGATACAGGATTAAAGGATTACCATTTAGTGCAAGATAAAGTCTAGTAAAAGTCCAATGAACGATAGTCCGAGAGTCTCCAATGAGGTAGATAGTAGCTTGGGACCGCTATCTAGTTGGTGATAGGATAGTTCAGTTGTCTGATAACAGCTGGGATGAAACTGTCCCTGAATCTGGACGTTATCTTATACTAAACGGTAGCGCAGCGGTAGAGTTGCTGCTTTACAGCGAATGCAGCGCCGGAGACTCAGGTTCGATCCTGACTACGGGCGCTGCACCGTAAGGAGTTTGTACGTTCTCCCCGTGACCTGCGTGGGTTTTCTCCGAGATCTTCGGTTTCCTCCCACACTCCAAAGACGTACAGGTATGTAGGTTAATTGGCTGGGTAAATGTAAAAATTGTCCCTAGTGGGTGTAGGATAGTGTTAATGTTACGGGGATCGCTGGGCGGCACGGACTTGGAGGGCCGAAAAGGCCTGTTTCCGGCTGTATATATATGATATGATGATATGATATGTATCTGTACACTGTGGACAGCTTGATTGTAATCATGTATAGTCTTTGCGCTGACTGGATAGCACGCAACAAAAAAGCTTTTCCCTGTACCTCGCTCGGTACACATGACAATAATAAACTAAACTAAACTAAACTAAAGCACACTGTTGGCGTGGCTCAAGGGGGTAAACCAGTGTCTGTGGAGGAAGGGGGATGGTTGAGGTTTCAGTCGAGACCCGGCCTTAGATCTAGAGAGTGTAGAGGAAAGAAACCCAGTTTACAGAAGTGAGAAAGATTGGTCAAGTAGTTTGATTTTCGCGAAGGTAGGAACAAAAAACTGCAGTAACTCAACGGGTCAGGCAGAATCTCTGGAGAAAAAGAATAGGCGACCTTCTTGACCGTCTTTAGGATTCTTTCCGCTGCTCTCAGTCTTTTACATTGCCCAGGAAGAGAAACAGCCCTTGGATTAACATATGATCTCAAAGACAGTACCTCCCTCGTGCACCATAATTGTAATTGTAGGTACAATATCCCAAAGGTTAAATAATGATAAGTGTTTAATTATTTAACATAATGAAGTTTTCCTAAGTGCGTATGCTCCAGTGATCTTCCTAAAGGCTCACCACTAACCATTCACCTCTTCCAAATGCAGTAAAG
Source organism: Rhinoraja longicauda (assembly GCF_053455715.1). Lineage (NCBI taxonomy): Eukaryota > Metazoa > Chordata > Chondrichthyes > Rajiformes > Arhynchobatidae > Rhinoraja > Rhinoraja longicauda. Next base: position 15,465,804 of record NC_135955.1, read on the forward strand.
AGCTGAGCCACAACAGTCATAGAGTCATACAGCACAGAAGCAGTGTCTTTCCTCATTGCTCACCACTCACCATTCACCACCACCCAACACAAATAACAAAAGGGCTGAGCCACATTCATCGAGCCCCTCAGCCAAACTTTAGTTTAGTTTAGTTTGACACAAAATGCTGGAGGAACTTAGCGGGACAGTCAGCATCTCTGCGTTAGATAGAATGGTTGGCGTTGCAGGTTGAGACCCTTCTTCAGACTGAGAGTCAGGGGAGAGGGAGACACAGAGGTATGGAAGGGTAAGTTGTGAAAACGAGACATCAAAGTTTAGTTTAGTTTCATTTAGCTTTATTGTCACGTCTACTGAGGTACAGTGAAAAGTTATTTTATTGTGTACTATCCTGTCAGCGAAAAGACTGCAATATTCCAATCAAGCCATCCAGAGTGCACAGATACAGGATAAAAGGAATAACATTTAATGCAAGATAAACTCCAGTAAAATCTCATTAAAGATAGTCTGTAGGTCTCCAGTGAGGTAAATGGTAGCTCAGGACCGCTCTCTAGTTGATGATAGGATGGTTCAGTTGCCTGAGAACAGCTGGGAAGAAAAGGTCCCTGAATCTGGAGGTGTGCGTTTTCACACTTCTGCACCTCTTTCCTGATGCGACAGGGGAGAAAAGGGAGTGTCCGGGGTGCGACTGGCTCTTGATTTTGCTGGTGGTCTTGCCGAGACAGTGTGAGATGTGGATGGAGTCAATGGAAGGGAGGTTGGTTTGCGTGATGGACTGACCTGCATCCATATCTTCCAGTAATGCCTATCTATGCTGACCCCATTTGCCTGTAATAGGCCCGAGACCCTATGTGCGTTTGCTATTCCAAATATACATCCAAATGCCATTTAAATGTTGTAATTGCATCTGCCTCCACTGCCTCCTCTGGCAGCTCATTTCAGATAACCACTAGCCTCTGTGGTTAAGAAAAACACACACAGGATTTATAAATAGAGGCACAGAGCAAAGAAGTCGTGAGGCTTTGAGAAAACATAGGTTCAACCACAAATGGAGTATTGTGTGCACTCTGGGCACTATCCTTTAGAGAAGATGAAAGACTGTTATCAGTGTATAAAGTTTATGGTGGACATCAATCGCTTTAAAGAGCCGGCAGACAACTTTGCAGGCTTACATTTAATTGCAATGTGAAATCCATTAATTGGAATATAACAGCTTATTTTGAACTTAGATATTAAAGATGCAGGAACTCATTTAAGGAATAGGAAATAAATCCACATATACCATGTGACCACATTAGGTTAAAATTCATTACCCACTGAGTAACTACTCAAATTTGTGGTCTTGAATCTTTCAAATATACAATAATACAATAATGAAAGCAATCTGTTTAACAGCAACGATTTGCACTTTTTCGTCCTTTCAATGCAACGCAATACTTCACAGGAGTGTTATCAATGTACACTTCACATCAACCCATATTAATTTTAGGTTTGAGTTTATTATTGTCACGTGTACCGAGATACAGAGAAAAGTTTTCATTTGCATATTACACATTCAAGTACAGAGTGCAGAATATAGTTCTCAGGAGTTTCATTGACAAAGTCCAATGTCCACAGTGGGGTGGAGGTGAATTGGACAGCACTCTAGTTTATGGAAGGACCTTTCGGAAGCCTGATAACTGAGGGGAGCTGGTCCTGGGTCTGGTGGTGCGCACTTTCAGGCTTCTGTACCTTCAGCCAGATGGGAGCAGGGAAAGAAGGAATGTACGGGGTGGGACAAGTCTTTGATTATGTTGGCTGCTTCTCTGAGGCAACGGGAAGTGTAGATGGAGTCAATGGTGGGGAGTCTGGTCTATTGGATGGACTGGGCTACAACTCCAACTCTCTGTATTTTTTTTGCAGTCTTGGGCAGAGCTGTTTCCAAACTTAGCTGTGATACATCGCGACAGAATTCTTTCTATGATGCACGTGTAGAAGTTTGTAAGAGGATAAAGAGAGATTTTTAGAGGTTAAAACCCAAACCAACTGAAGGCAAGATTGCAAGATTGGTGAAAGAAAAGAAATCAGGTATATTGAACAGGCCAGAATTGTAGAAACAGGAAGGCTTGTAGGTTCAGGGTAGGTTGGTAGGGATTTCATCCCAAGGACACTGCTTGACCCACTGAGTTCCAGTTTGTTTTTATGCACCAGATTCTAGCATTAGGAGTCTCTCCCTTCTTCAATATATATATATATAGTACAAGAGACTGTTCCAACTCAAAACAGAAAATAACGAGCTATTACTAGCTCTGATGCATGAAACAATTTTGCCCAAACTTGCCATTAATTACTTCATTTCTGCACAACCTTCAACGTGGTGTAATTAGTGGGGGGGGGGGGATTATTGGTGGGATGGTTGCCATGACAACCATAACCTGAATAAGAGAATTGAGATGACGGCACTCTAACGAAAAAACGCTAACGAGACCGCACAATGAATAGAGAGGAGAGAATGATGTAATGAAATAAATGACTTCAGAATTTGCATTTTGGTTCCTCTTGGGAGCAATTTCAATTCTCTTTCTGAACCGTTGCAGCTTCCACTGCCCTGTGGAAAAAGTTGCAAATTATCACAAAATTCTGCGGCTTCATCTTAACTGGCAATCTTCGCTGTGCGAGATTGCTGTGGCATTGCTCAAAGGTAAATTGGATATTAATAAGAACATAAGAAAACACAGAACAAGAAAAGACAATTTTGGAACGTCAATCTCTTTCCTTCTCCAAGGACTCGTGCTATTTGGCCAGCCTCACTCTGCTCAATTTATTTAGTCTCTCGAGTCAAACTTCTGTCAAACTTCTGCCGAAATCCAAGGACAGCTAAACGAAACTCCACATGACCTGTCTGGTCTTACAACTTAATCAATTGTGAGGGAAATTACTAGGATAGGGACAGACCGTTGGACACATTTACGTTGATTCACCAGGATGAGCATGGACCTGTGGACGGTAAGTCGTGTCCAACTGATTTAATTTCATTTTTTTAGTGGAAGGTCACTCACATGGTGAATGATACTGATTTGCAGAAGGCATCTGAAAGGATCCCATGCATGAAATTCAATTCAATGACTCGATGATTCAATGATACTTTGTTGTCACATGTACCTAGCTAGGTACAGTAAAATGATTTGTTTTGCACATAATCCAGTAAAATCATACAGCAGACCTCACCTAGGCAGTACACGAGTCACCACGTTTGTGGCACTGACAAAGACACAACAGTTCACCCAACAGTCCTATCTTGGAGCTCTTAGAAGTTCGTGATAAAATAGGCCGCAGTCAACATGGCTTTGTGAAGGGGAGGTCTTGCTTGACAAATTTGCTGGAATTCTTTGCCTTATCATCTACCTGCCGCCGCATTTGGCAGCAGGCAGCCCCACGCCGGCTCCCCCTTCATTCTCAGCGGCCCATTTGTTCTCATCGTCCTCCCACCAGTACCCCCCTTCATTCTCGACAACCCCCCCCCCCTCGCTGGGTCCCCTCTCCGTTACCTTTAAGGTTCCTATTAAATCTTTCCCCCCTCACAAACCTACATCCTCTGGTTCTCAATTCCCCTACTGTGGGCAAGAGACACTGTGGTCTACCCGATCTTTTCCCCTCATGGTTCTCAAAATTTTCAATTGGAAAATATAAATCCATGGTATTGCAAAGGTGGTCCGCAGTGTTCGGTTTTGTCGAGGTCGGGTTAGGTTTGTGTGGATTAGTTCAAGAACCAGATACTTGTAGCAAAGTAACTGTTCCACAAGAAATACAGTGTTTGAAGCATACTTACTCCTTTAACGTAGGGACCCCATCGGCCCATTTGCCTAAGCACAAAAAGCATGCAGAGGCAATGAAGAGATTTATAATTAATTGAGCCGTTTCACTGGTGCTGCTTGAACATAATATGTAATATATATTATAATGAAAATGTAGCAACTTGTTAAATGCGTTCTGGAAATCTAAATACATTGCACCAACAGGTTCCCCATAATAGCCTTAATTGCTGTTGCATCCTCAAAGTGCATTACTGAGGAATTGTTTTTCGGAGATCTTCCCTCATTTCTGGTGCGGAAGATGTGTTTATTTGCCTTACATTGATGTCCAAAAGGATCTGGCCAATGGATCTGAGCTCTTGTTCTTCCGCTGGACTCACTGGTTCAATAAGTTTGACTGGGATGACTAAACCACATAATGCTTCTAAATCTTAAAATTAGGTATAAAGGCTTTCAGGTGAAACGTGACATTTATCATGTTAAAAACAAAAGATCTTTGATTGCTGCCTCCAAAGTAAGGGTTCGACATCTATACAGCCCTGTGAAGCCTTTCGGTCCACTATAACGCATCTATCAAGAACACCCACTCCCTGCTGGTCTGAGACCTTTGGACTTTAGACTTTAGAGATACAGCTCGGAAACCGGCCCTTCGGCCCACCGAGTCCACACTGACCAGCGATCACCTGGTACACTAACATTATCCTACCCACTAGGAACATTTTTTACAACTTACCAAAGCCAATTAATCTACAATCCTGCACCTCTTCGGAGTGTGGGAGGAAATCGGAGCACCCAGAAAAAACCCAACGCGGATACAGGCCGAACGTACAAACGCCAATCAGACAGCAGCCGTAATCAGGATCGAACCTGGGCCCCCTGGCACTGTAAGGCAACAACTCTACCGCTGCGCCACTGTGCGCGCTACATTGACCTTTGAGCCTTGGTTGAAAGGGCAATTCTGGAAATGACTGTACAAAGGTGGTGCTTTGAAATGGGATCGAGTTAAGTCTTGGAACTGTGCAAATATGCCACTGTACAAATAGGAACCGCACTAAGTTGCTTTGATACTTTGGCAAAGGGATTAAGCAATTTATTTTAAGAAGGGCAATATGTTTGTTAAGATAACAAAGTAATTACATTAGGTGTATTAAGCATTCATCCAGAAATAACATAGCTCATTTTCTCAGCTTATGTGTGCGCACTGCACTTTTCAAAAGGTACTGTAAAATATATCTGACTAAATAAAATGAAACTTGTTCCTTTTGGAAGCTAGGAAGTTCAATAGCATGTTTCACAAATTCTTACACGCTACAAAGAACAGTTAAAATAATAATATCGAGTCATAATTGAGTTGTGACTTAATTCTTTGGTTATTCTTGTTTGTACATCTGCTTGTGATGGGCCCTCTTCTGCGATGCTTGCTCCATGGTATTTAAAAAGTGTTGACTTTTCAGAGTATTTTTGTTATGACTGTGAGACCTGGACGTCCACTAAAGCATTAGAAAATAGGTATTTCGGAGGACTTCTGTGTAAGTCCAATGTTGTTCACAGGACGATTGGATCTGTGAAATATCAAGTACGACACGAAGTTGGCACATGAAAACGTCTATTCAAAATCAATTGAAGATGTAGTGATCTTTGCACATAAGCCTTGTGAACACCTTCCTTCCTACGTGAGAAAGAGAATAGCCTGATGGGATCACCAACATCCAAAGCTGGATGGATTTAGCTGAAGAAGACCCCTCAGGCTAGGACTCTATTCCTTGGAACGCAGGAGGATGAGGGGTGACCTTGTTGAGGCGTACTAAAAATCATGAGGGGAATTGATCGGGTAAATGCACTGAGTCTCTTGCCCAGAATAGGGGAATCTAGAGGACATAGATTTAAAGTGAGGGGAGAATGATTTAATAGTGACCTAAGGGGTAATGTTTCCACACAAAGGGTGGTGGGTATGGAATGGGCTTCCAGAGGAGATAGTTGAGGCAGGTACTATTTGCAATGTATAAGAAACATTTTGACAGATACATGGATAGGACAGGTTTAGAGGGATACGGGCCAAGCACAAGCAGGTGGGACCAGTGCAGATGTTGGCCGGTGTGGGCAAGTTGGGCCGAAGGGCCTGTAATACTCTATGACTCTCAGACCAGAAAGAATGGAGGGCAGTGCTTGCTACATCAGAAGTGTTTGGTCTCTCGACTTCAGTCTCTTCAAACACTGCACATAAACTCTCTCAAAGCAAGAAGCAACTTGGAATCACAGAGGCACAGATGAATTGGACAGTGTTCATCCACCACAAAATAAATATTTTGTAATATTGCAAGCCATATTAGTCTATTTTTCCCAACCCGTTGATGCTTTGTCTTTCCTACCAGATGGACTAAATATCAAGAAAGAGGAGGCCAAATAATTCTTTTGGGATTCTGCAGAATATTTCAGTATTTCTGCATCATTCAAAAGGAATTCTTGGAATAAAGTCAAGAAAGACTTTTAATCTGACATGATTTCAGTCCAATTTGCAAATGGCAAGTACAGGGATCTTCATCTGCAAACAATTTAGATCATTAATTGCAGTCCTTATTACTGTAGTCTCTGACATGAAAATACCACAATAGATTTATTCTGAAATCTGATTTACAACTGTAAAATATTGGGATCGACAACAGTTTTGACTTGACAATAAATGGAACACGTGACATTTCTTTGCTGAGGATATCCTGTAGAGGAGTGGACAATCAGAGGACACCTATTCTTTGAAGACTGTTTATCTCTCCTGCCAAAATCACAACCATCCCAAAGACCTGATGATTTCAAATGCAAAGCAACGCATCTTAAAAAAGTATCAACTCGATAGCTGCAACATTAAATGTCAAAGACTAAAGGCTATATCTTTAACGTCAGCGGTGGAACGTTTAAAGGAGATGTGTGGGGGAAGGTTTTTTATAGGCATAGTGAGGGGCTCCTGTAACGCACTGCCAGGGGTGGAAGCAGATACAATAGTGACGTTTAAAAGACCTTTAGATAGGCACATGGGTGTGCAGGAAATGCAGAGATATGCATCACGCGCAGGCAGATACGTAAACCTGGCATCATAATAGCCACAGAGATTGTGGGCAAAAGGGCTGTTCCTGTGTTGTGCTGTTCTATGTGTAGGAAGGAACTGCAGGTGCTGGTTTAAATCGAAGATAGGCACAAAATGCTGGAGTAACTCAGCGGGACAGGAAGCATCTCTGAAGAGAACGGATGGGTGAAGTTTCGGGTCGAGACCCTTCTTCAGACTGGCTGAAGAAGGGTCTTGACCTGAAACGTCACTCATCCCTTCTCTCCAGAGATGCTGCCTGTCCCGCTGAATTACGCCAGCATTTTGTGTCTGTACTGTTCTTTATTCTATGTTCCATCCCTGCAATCAGTCAAAGTACGACACCTGTTCCTTTTTCGCCACTCAGATGGCAATCTGAGCCTGACGTTGGTGCCTAAATATTCCTTCCCAGCTGGTAGCACTAAACACTGAAGCACCACGTCATTGTACTCTGCCTCTGAAATGCATTCCATTGACTTCAATGGAATTAATTTCAAAGGCAATATACTGAACCCTATTGCAGCAATATAATGCAAGAGATCAGGGCATGGAAGTCCAGCGTGCAGCTTGTAACTGATCTTGGGTGTCAGAGTCTTAGAGTCATACAGTGTGGAAACGGGCCCAACTTGCCCACAGCGACCAAAATGTCCCATCTACGCTAGTCCCACCTGGCTGCATTTGGCCCATATTTTTCAAAACCTGCCTATCCATGTACCTGTGAAATGTTTCTTAAACATTGTGATAGTGCCTGCCTCAACTACCTCCTCCAGCAGCTCGTGGCATACACCCACCGCCCTTTGTGTGGAATCACAGAGGGGGAGCAGTGAGAGAGGATATTGCTAAACTCTCGTCGGCGAGAGGATTCTCATCTGAGGAAGGGCTCGACCCGACACGTCACCCATTCCTTCTCTCCAGAGATGCTGCCTGTCTCCAGCATTTTGTGTCTATCTTCGATTTAAACCAGTTGTTTCCTACACCCTTTGTGTGGCACAGAAGACCGGCAAACCCTGTTCGCTAGCACGGTTCCACACACTCGGGACAATTTACAATTTACAATTTTTACCAAACCCACGCGGTCACAGTAGAACGTACAAACTCCATGCAAACAGCACCAGTTGTTAGGATTGAACCCGGGTCCCTGGCGCTGTAAGGGAACAACTCTACCGCTGTGCCACCGTGCCACTCTATTGTTCCAAAGACAATTCCGCTCTCTTTTGGGGGGAAGGAGAAATATTGGCAGAGACACTCGAAGAACTCCCTTGCTTTCTAGTAGGGCCACAAGGACCTCCAGAACAGGCCACGGGCGTCTGGTGCTTTAATTCAAGTTTGTCAATAAATTAGTTACCTTATCCAGTCAGGGCAACATGAAAAATAATGCAATAATCTTTGTGGGTAAAGGCCTGACAAACCAGTCAGGGCCACCAGACATCTGAAGGCAATAGAGAAATATTAGCTTTGAAGAAGTAATTGGAGTCCAAGTTCACTGTAGATTTTAATATAATACAAAAGAAAGAAGGTATTGCTGTCGATGCTTTATAACATTTTTCTCCTGCCAAGAAATTGTAAAAGCAGCCAAGTATTAGTTTGGCAAGAAGTTTGAAAAGCTACTGATCAAGCACAAATTACACAGATAATTAATCTGAGTTTGGGATCTCATTTTGGTTATATGAAACACTGGATGAAACCCAGATATGGCACACACACTCTCCATATTTTGGAACATGAGCGAGATTTTGCTTTCACTTCCCATCAATCATTCACACGAATCTTCTCAGTCTTTCAGGTCTGCTTGACTCTGTGATATGGACAGGCACTCCACGGCCTTGGTATTATCCGCTATTATTGTAAGTTGGAAGGGGCATCTAATGACTGGGACCGCGATCTCTAACTCGCTGCACGCATTGCTGATGCTTTACGCAAAGAATTGTCAATTTGGAACTTTATAGAGACACAGGAAGTTTAGTTTAGTTTATTATCATCACACGCACCAAGGTATGGTGAAAAGCTTTTTGTTGCATGCTATCCAGTCAGTCTTCTCATCGAGTCCACATCACAAGCTTAGGTATTGCTCAGCCAGAGCTGAACACACTTCTCGGCATCTTCATTGTAGGCAGCGGATCGGCAGCGGTGCATTGGTTTTCCAGTTGAGGGCATTCCAGCAGGTGTTCCATTGTTTGTGCTTCAATACCACATTCCAGTCAGTGAAAAGACTGTACATGACTACAATCAGGCCATCCACAGTGTACAATAGGCAATAGACAATAGACAATAGGTGCAGGAGGAGGCCATTCAGCCCTTCGAGCCAGCACCGCCATTCAATGCGATCATGGCTGATCATTCTCAATCAGTATCCCGTTCCTGCCTTCTCCCCATACCCCCTGACTCCGCTATCCTTAAGAGCTCTATCAAGCTCTCTCTTGAATGCATTCAGAGAATTGGCCTCAACTGCCTTCTGAGGCAGAGAATTCCACAGATTCACAACTCTCTGACTGAAAAAGTTTTTCCTCATCTCCTTTCTAAATGGCCTATCCCTTATTCTTAAACTGTGGCCCCTTGTTCTGGACTCCCCCAACATTGGGAACATGTTTCCTGCCTCTAACGTGTCCAACCCCTTAATAATCTTATACGTTTCGATAATATCTCGGCTTAGGCTTAGGAAGTTCGGCATGTCCCCAACAACTTTCAACAACCTCTACAGATGCACCATAGAAAGCATTTTATCGGGATGTAACGCAACATGGTTTGGGAACAGCTCCATCCAAGACTGCAAGAAATTACAGAGAAATGTGGATGTAGCCCAGAACATCACATCAACGAAACTCCCTTCCATTGACTCAATTTATACTTCACGCAGCCTCGGCAAAGCCACCAGCATAATCAAAGAAGTGTCTCACCCTGGTCACTCCCTCTTCTTCACACTCCCATCGGGCAAGAGGTACCGAAGTGTGAAAACACATTCCTCCAGATTCAGAGACAGTTTCTTCCCAGCTGTTTTCATGCAACTGAACCATCCTATCAACAACTAGAGAGCAGTCCTGAACTACTATCTACCTCACTGGAGACCCACAGACTATCTTTAATTGGACTTTACTGGCCTTTATCTTGCACAAACCGTTAACAAGAGAGAGCTAGATAGAGCTCTTAAGGATAGCGGAGTTAGGGGGTATGGGGAGAAGGCAGGAACGGGGTACTGATTGAGAATGATCAGCCATGATCACATTGAATGGCGGTGCTGGCTTGAAGGGCCAAATGGCCTCCTCCTGCACCTATTGTCTATTATCTATCCCCTTTATCATGTATCTGTACACTGAGGATGGCTTGACTTTAATCATGTGTTGTCTTTCCATTGACTGGAAAGCTCTTTAAGCTTTCTTCCCCCCCCCCCCCCCCCATGATCAGTCTGAAGGTAGATCCCAACCTGAAACGTTACCTATCCATGTTCTCCAGAGATGCTGCCCGACCCGCTGAGTTACTCCAGCACTTTGTGTATATCTTTGGTATAAACCAGCATCTACAGTCCCTGCTGTTTACAGAGTGGGCTTCCTGGAAGATGCTCTCCAGGTGAGTGATAAATTTCCCCTTCCTTCTCATTTTGCCCCCTCATTCAACACTCTGCTATTAATGGAAATGGCTGAATGTCTACCTTGCCCTGTCCTCTTTTGAATCGCAATAAAATAATTATTCATTTAACTCATCTGGGATCTGTGGAAGTAAAGTGGTTTTCTGGGCTCAGCCAAACCCCAGGATAACCAAGGGGGTCGTGGTGGAAGGAAGAAGGAATGGGTGCTGTTTATGCTTATTCCATTCTTACATTGTCCCAAAGTATAAGAAAATAACTGCAGATGCTGGTACAAATCGAAGGTATTTATTCACAAAATGCTGGAGTAACTCAGCAGGTTAGGCAGCATCTCGGGAGAGAAGGAATGGGCGACGTTTCGGGTCGAGACCCTTCATGAATGTTGATGTGCTGCCAATGTTGTTTTGTAGTCAAGCCAAGGAACAAAAGCAAAGGATAGACACAAAGTGCCGAAGTAACTCAGCATGTCAGGCAGTTTAGTTTAGTCTAGTTGATTGTCACGTGTACCGAGCGAGGTACAGTGAAAAACCTTTGTGGCTTGCTAACCAGGCAGCATATTTGGAGAAAAGGTATAGGTGACGTTTCGGGTCGGAACCCTTCTTCAGATTGAAAGTAGATGTGGGGGGGGGGGAGGGGGTGAACTGGAGGTAGGTATAGGCCAGGCCAGGACAAAAGATGGCCAACAACATATGACCAAGGAAGGGTGGAGCCCATTGTTGGCCCATTGTTGGCAGGGGAAGAGGTGCGAATGAAGGCAAAAGCAAAGGGACAAGGATCGGCTCTTAACCCTCTCAAGTCTGTTTCAACTAAATCTTCATTCACCATTTATAATTTTAGTTTAGATTAGTTCTATTTAGTTCAGTTCAGTTCAGTTTAGTTTAGTTTAGTTTAGCTTTGTTTAGTTTTGTTTTGTTTAGTATAGTTTAGCTCATTATTGTCACGTGTACCCAGGGACAGTGAAAAGCTTTTTTGTTGCGTTAACATGGAATACAAAACAATAGGAGCAAAAGTAGACCACCAGTCTCCACAAGCTTGCACCACCATTCAATATGATCCTGCCTGATCGGTCCCATGTCTCAACTCCATGTGCGCCTATACCCATTAGATAGAGCTCTAGGGGCTAGTGGAATCAACGGATATGGGGAGAAGGCCGGCATGGGTTACTGATTGTGGATGATCAGCTATGATCACAATGAATGGCGGTGCTGGCTCGAAGGGCCGAATGGCCTCCTCCTGCACCTATTTTCTATGTTTCTATATTTCTATATACACCGTAGCTTACAATCCCCTGATCTTCCAAAGATTTTTCTATCTACACGTCCAACAATTTGGATTCCACATCCCTCTCACCTTAGATTCACCAGATTTTGTGACAAGAATGTTTCCACACCTTCTAAATGACCACTCCTTTATCATCTCATTGTGTCCCTTCATTCAAGACTCTCCTTTTAGTGGAAACAGCTCAACATCTCCCCGTCGTACTCCCTTTTGAAACTCAATAAAAATAACCATTCAATCATCCGCACTCCAACAATTATAGGTTCAACATCTTTAGCTGTTTACTTGGGTTATTTAAATAATCCATGACTCTCAGATTTAAGATTAGCATTTGACCAAAGTACAACTCCCATTTATGTCAGAGATTCGAACTGTCTTCACCCTTTGTTTGCCATGGTTGTTCCTGCCTTGTCTCCTGAAAGATAGACACAAAATGCTGGAGTAACTCAGCGGGTCAGGCAGCATCTCTGGAGAAAAGAAATGGGTGACATTTTGGGTCAAGACCCTTCTTCAGACTGAGAGTCAGGGGAGAGGGAAGCTAGAGGTATTAAGAGGTATGTCCCCTGAAAGTTCTGGTTTTAGTTCTCATACTATGCCTCCCAGACATCATAGAGATGAACTAATTTAATGTCAAAGTCATTCAAATTGTCCCTTAGCCTGATAATTTCTAGGGAGTCAAGCCATTTATGCCACTTTTTCACTGCATCTGGTAAATCAACCAGTCATTCGCTCTGAAGCCAATACTCCCATCCAAAGGAGGCTCACCTAAACCTTCTGAAATATTCCATTTGCAGTCCTTACCAGGGTGTTTATAACTGCAGCCATGCATCTACTCCAGTCTATTGTGTGTGAGCAAGATCGTGTAAAATACAAATGAACTGGTATCTGCTTCTGGTTAGTGTTCGCTGAAGGAGGTAAGATGGTGAAGCCATCAGTAAAATATCCTGTTTTTCATTAAACAACACCACAGGATCCTTCATGTCCAGACAAATGATGTTTAACAACTCATCAGGAAGACGGCACTTCTGCTGTGCCACACTACAGCAGGACTGCAGAGATCAGATTATATGCACAGGGTCATGGAGGGATACAGCACACAAACATAGAAACATAGAAACATAGAAAATAGATGCAGGAGTAGGCCATTCAGCCCTTCGAGCCTGCACCGCCATTCAATATGATCATGGCTGATCATCCAGCTCAGTAGCCTGTACCTGCCTTCTCTCCATACCCCCTGATCCCTTTAGCCACAAGGGCCACATCTAACTCCCTCTTAAATATAGCCAATCAACTGGCCTCAACTACCTTCTGTGGCAGAGAATTCCACAGACTCACCACTCTCTGTGTGAAGAAATGTTTTCTCATCTCAGTCCTAAAAGACTTCCCCCTTATCCTTAAGCTGTGACCCCTGGTTCTGGACTTCCCCAACATCGGGAACAATCTTCCCGCATCTAGCCTCTCCAACCCCTTAAGAATTTTATATGTTTCTATAAGATCCCCCCTCAGTCTTCTAAATTCCAGCGAGTATAAGACTAGTCTATCCACTTTCTCCATATGAAAGTCCTGCCATCCCAGGGATCAATCTGGTGAACCTTCTCTGTACTCCCTCTAAGGCTAGAATGTCTTTCCTCAGATTAGGAGACCAAAACTGTACACAATACTCCAGGTGCGGTCTCACCAAGGCCCTGTACAACTGCAGCAGAACCTCCCTGCTCCTATACTCAAATCCTCTTGCTATGAATGCTAACATACCATTCGCTTTCTTCACTGCACTTCAGCCCACTGCAAACAGGCCCTTCAGCCCACTAATATAGCGCAGACCAGTTGAGTCTATTTTGTGATCACGTGTACTGAGGTACAGTGTAATGCTTTTGTTGTGAGCTAACTAGTCAATCATGGAATGACATGATTACAATCGAGCCTTCCACAGTGTACAGATACGTGACAAAGGGAATGACATTTAGTGCAAGATAAAGTCCAGTAAAGTCCGATTAAAGATTGTTCGAGATTCTCCGATGAGTTAGATAGTAGCTCAGGACTGCTCTCTAGTTGTTGATAGGATGGTTCAGTTGCATGATAACCGCTGGGAAGAAACTGTCCCTGAATCTGGAGGTGTGCGTTTTCACACTTCTGTACCTCTTGCCTGATGGGAGAGGGAAGAAGAGGGAGTGACCAGGGTGAGACTGGTCCTTGATTATGTTGGTGGCCTTGCCGAGGCAACATGAAGTATAGATGGAGTCAATGGAAGGGAGGTTGGTTTGTATGATGGTTTACACTCAATTTACACTAACCGTACATTAATCCCATTTGTTAGTTCTCCATCCGTTCTCGCCAGCTCCTCCAGTTTCTATCAGTCAACAACACTCTAGGAACAATGGTGAGTGGCTAATTAACCTACTACTACATGCATCTTAGAATGTGGAGGTAAACTGGAGCACCCACAGGAAACCCTCGGGTCACAGGGAGAACATACGGCCTCCACACAGACAGTACCCAAGGTCAGGATTCAACCCGGCTCTCTGATACTGTGGGACAGTGGCTCTACTGACTGCACCTCTGTGTTGTAACAAGGCTTGAAAGGCAATGTTTCCTAACAGCACAGATCCAGAATGCCAGGGATGGTGCAGAAAGAGACTTAACAGAAGGAAGCCAGGGATGAGTGATTTCAGTTATACGGTTAAACTGGAGAAGCTGGGGGATGTTCTCTTTGGGGAAAAAAGGACATTTACTGTGGATTTAATGGAAGTGGGCAAGATCGCATGGGTTTGGATAGGAAAAGCAGAGGGAAACTGCTCTCATTAGGGAATGGTTTAAATGCCACAGACTTAAGAAGCAAGGAATGATATGAGGAAATGTTTATACTATCCAGAATGTGGTTAGAGACCTATAACAAGGTTATTGCAAACAAGCTCTATTGTGGCTCTTGACAGAGAATTTGCTGGGTACTTGAGGGAAGATAATTTGCAGGGTGACTACGAAAGATCGAGGGAATGAGATGAACAGTTTATGGTACAAGGTGCCAGCATGACTTAATTGCCTGTAATCTCCTTCTGTGCCTTAATGAAGCTGATGAGCCTATGATCCTAACTCGTGCCATTGTGTGACTGATGAAGAGAAGAAATGTAACTTGTTATCATGTCATTTAGCATCAGGTCAAAGTTAAACAAGCCAATTGTCCAAATTAATTTTCAATACTAAAGTGTCACTGCTAAGGCTGCATTTATTGTCCACTTGCAGTTCAAGAAATTATGTTGGGTTTTAACCTAGAATTTATACTGGCTTTATCCTAGACTTGAGGTGATACGGTGGTGCAGCAGTATGGATGCTGCCTTACAGCACCAGAGACCCGGGTTTGATCCAGGGCCGTTTTTACAGCATTATGGGCCCCCGGGCAAAGCAGTGTATTGGGGCCCCTACCGTTACTCTCCCCCACCCCCCTTTCCCTACCAGCCCACCCTGCGTGCCGGCGAAAAGCACTTACCGAAAAGCACTTAGCGATGGACTTAGGGTGCTACATTGTTGCGAAAAGCACTTACAGATCACTGTGAGAAGCACTTAGGGACCGAAAATGTTGCGAAAAAAGCACTTATTGAACCTACATTTTTAAAGTAGTATTTATTTATTGCAAGTCACTTAACATGCACAGATCAGCATGGGGCCCCTATGCTCTTGGGGCCCCAGGCAAGTGCCCATCAGGTCCATGCGTTAAGACGGCCCTGGTTTGATCCTGACTGCTGGTGCTGTCTGTACAGATTTGTCCGTTCTGCCTGTGACCGCATGGGTTTCCTCCGGGTGCTCTGGTTTCCTCCCACATTCCAAAGGCATGCAGGCTTGTAGGTTGATGGACACAAATTGCTGGAGTAACTCAGTGGGTCAGGCAGCATCTCTGGACAAAAAGGAATAAGTGACAGTTTGGGTTGAGACCCTTTTCAGACTGAGAGTCAGGTATGAGAGAGGGGGAGAAGTTCAAAATAGACACACCTTGAGGAGATTTTGCCGTGGTGCTTGGCTTATTTAAATTATCCCTAGTGTGTAGGGTAGAACTAGTGTACGTGCGTCTCTGGTTAGCGCCGACTCGGTGGGCCGAAGGGCCTATTTCCAAGCGGTATCTCTAAAACTAAAACTAAAACTTATTGTGCGTCAGCGTTTAATGCAACTGTGTAATTTGCCAACTGCTGGCTGAAGCGTCATCTACTCTGTGAGTTCATTCACTGTGGTGGCCAAAGGCCTGCGCCCAGTGAGGCCCATCAAAGGACAAACATAAGGGCAACCAGGTTCATCTGCCGCTTCGAAGGCATTGGCTAGATTGGAAATTCTGGACACCAGGAGCACATTACTCATTTTCACAAATACTTTAGTACGTTAGAATTACTAGTCCACATTGGAATTAGTTGATTGATTTGTGAAGGACTGTGTGCTTCTTGGAGTGCAACATCAAGTACACGTTAAACAAACACATGCACAGGCGTCTTCGCTCTGACATCGGAACGTAGACCATCATCCTCGAACTCGAGGGGTAGCCACGACGATGACGAGTACGTTAGTTGCAATCTTCTGGCACTGCAGAAAAGATTTGCAAGCCCATTCCATCGACAGCCAGTGCTGATCATCTGTGGCAAGTGTGAACCCCTTTACTCCCTCACAGCCTGAAGCACCTTCTCTCCAACTCATACTCAATCTTGCTCTTCAGGATAGAGAGTCATATAGCATTGAAATAGGCCCTTTGGCCTAACTCACCATAATGACCAAGATACCTCGTCCAAGCTAGTCCCACTGGCCTGCATTTGGCCCATATTTTAGTCAGAGGATGGTGAATCTGTGGAATTCATTGCCACAGACGGCAGTGGAGGCCAAGTCAATGGATATTTTTTAAAGCGGGGATTGATAGAGTCTTGATTAGTACGGGTGTCAGGGGTTACGGTGAGAAGGCTGGAGAATGGGGTTGAGAGGGAGAGATAGATCAGCCATGATTGAATGGCAGAGCAGACTCGACGGGCCGAATAGCCCAGTTCTGCTCTTATGTCTTATGAACTTATGAACTAGATTTATTCAAAGATCTTCCTCCAACTAATGTTACTGCTAACTATTTTTACTGGAGATGTATCTGCTATTTGTGGGGCCTTAGGGAAACAATGTACAGATTGCCGGGCAGATCACAAGCACTACTGGAAATGCAATCACTAAACTAAACAATGGCTAGAAACTTGAGCGGAAAATGTAGGCTGACACATCGATGTAGTAATGAGGAAGGATCGTAATGTCAAAGCAACCCCAGCTCAACTAAGACATCAAACCGAGGCCTCATCAGCTATCCCAGGTGGAGAGAAATAATCCCACAGCTCTATTTCAAACATAGCTATGCAGCTGGTAGAGCTGCTGCCTCACAGCTCCAGTAACCCAGGTTCAATCCTAACTTCCATTGTTGTCCGTGTACAGTTTGCATTTTGTCCCTGTGCCAGCGTAAGTTTCCTCCAGGTGCTCTGGTTTCCGCCTGCATCCCAAGTATGTCTCGGTGGGAATGTTAACAGTTCCCGATGAATCGTCCCTGATTATGTATCTGGGGGAAGTGATGGGAATGTGGGGAGAAAGATTGAGATAGGTACATGAACAGGATAGGTTTAGAGGGAGGATAGACACAAAAGGCTGGAGTAAGTCAGCGGGTCAGGCAGCATCTCTGGAGAAAAGGAATAGGTGACGTTTCGGGTCGAGACCCTTCTTCAGACTGAGAGTCTCGGGGGAGGGAAACTAAAGGTATGAAAAGATACAGAACATTTTAAGAGCCTGGAGGAATTCAGAGGGTTTAGGTTCAGAGGCATATGGGCCAAACGCAGGCAGGTGGGACTAGCGTGGACTAGTAGGACTTGGGGCATGTTGGTTGGGGTGGGCGATGGGCCAAAAGGCCTGTAACCATACTGTACGCCTCTCCGACTCTAATAAAATGGGTTTGGATAGGATTAGTGTTAAAATTGGAGGAAGAAGGTTGACTCAGTGGGCACGGGGCTTGTCTCAATGCTGTGTCTCTTTTTGACTCATACAGCACACTAAAAGCTGAGATGGACAACACCTTTAACCATGGAGCAGTCAAGAGTCATGGAGAATAGGTGAGCGAGTGGAATTGAGAACAGAATCAGATCAGCTATAATGTTATTTACTAATGAAGCAGTCGTGAGAGACCTTTTCGACTTCACATTAGTTTAGTTTAGTTTAGTTTAGTTTAGTTTAGTTTAGTTTAGTTTAGTTTAGTTTAGTTTAGTTTAGTTTAGTTTAGTTTAGTTTAGCATTAGGGCATGAAAACAGCCCCTTCAGCCCAACGAGTCCACGCCAACCAATAATCACCTGAATGCTCGTTCTATTCCACACCCTAGGGACAATTTACAGAAGCTAATTAACTTAATGACCTGCATGTCATTGCAATGAGGGAAGAAACTGGAACATCCGGTGAAAACCCATGCGGTCACAGGGATAACGTACAAACTCCATGCAGACAGCGCCTGAGGTCAGGATCGAACCCGTGTCTCTGGTGCTGTAAGGCAACAACTCTACTCCTGCACCACATGTGCAACCCTCTTAATAATTTTCTTAATATTCTATTTTTACATATTCTTAAAATTAAAACCTTACTTATCCTTTCAAGGATATTTTGGGCTCAATTTCCTTACTGGATCCAAAGCAGAAACTCCCATATGTATCCTATTCAGTAGCACTAAACACTAAATTACCTTAAAATTTCACTTCCATTAAATTATAGCACTGCCAACCTAGAAGGATTATTCGCCACCTATTAGTCTTCAACAGATTTGTAATGTCTTTGTTTTCCTGACATCGGGACCTTTGGGGGTGTGTTGGATGAGAACACAAGCCGGGATATACAGTTGCCTCAGAAAACCCCTGCTCAGAAAGCTCAACATTGAAAGAATTAGCATGTTTAACTGCGTTGGAGTTAGTCTGAACACACTGTGAAGTTTTAATGCCTCACAGACACAAAATGGCTTGGATGGTTTTTATTTCAAATGGAAATGCACCCTGCAGAGAAACACAAACTGAGAACTAATAACTAAACCTATACGCTTAAGCAAAGAAATGACCCCTGTGGTAAGTCTATGAGGTAGCACCATCTGATTTAACCTCCTTGAAAGTTGAAGATTCATTACTGTCACAACTCAATTCCTCAATAATCACCAAAAATAATGTACGACAACATGTTTTTAGCACTTGGAAATCCCAGCAGTTACTTTTCAAAGTAACGATGTCCACATGGTGAAAGAACGACTGATAGAAGGAACGCTAGTCCAATTAATATTTTGGTTGACGTGGGAAGGGGAGCAATTCAAAATATCTAACCCCACAGGTTAAGAACGATATGAGTCAAACGTGGGCAATTGGGACTAGCTTCCATGAGGATTATTAGCCGGCATGGATTAGTTGGGCTGAAGGGCCTGTTTACGTGCTGTAGGAATCACATCATGAGTCAAGCCAAGACTGTGTAATTGTCTTATGTACCGACAGTGAGCAGCACAGCGACGCAGCAATAGAGTTGCTGCTTTACAGCGCCAGAGTCCCCGGTTCGATCCTGACTACAGGTGCTGTCTGTACAGAGTTTTCACGTTCTCCCTGTGACTGCATGGGGTTTGTTCGGGTGCTCCAGTTTCCTCCCACACTCCAAATTGGTGCAGGTTTATAAGTCAATTAGCGTCTGTTAATTCTGTTATCCATAGTGTGTAGGATAGTGCTGATCACTAGCTACTGAGTATCACTAGAGTGCTAGTGATACTCTAACCCCAGAGTATTGGGTTATCCCTGGTCGGTGCAGACTCGGTGGGTCGAAGGGCATCTTTCCATGCTTAATCTCTAAAGTCTAGAGTCTGCAAACAGGACAATTACATTTTTACTTGCAGTAGCATAACACAGACCTGTTAAGGGCCTGTCCCAGTTCGGCGATGTTTAAGGCGACTGCCGGCGACGAGGCTGTCGCCGTACTTTCGCCGGTGTGTCGCGGGGTGCCACGGGCAAGATCGTGAATAGTCGCGGGCATGATCGTGAGTAGTCGCGGGGTGTCGCGGGCACGATCGTGAGTAGTCGCGGGGTGTCGCGGGCATGAACGTGAGTAGTCACGGGGTGTCGCGGGCATGGACGTGAGTAGTCGCGGGGTGTCGCGGGCATGGACGTGAGTAGTCGCGGGGTGTCGCGGGCATGGACGTGAGTAGTCGCGGGGTGTCGCGGGCATGGACGTGAGTAGTCGCGGGGTGTCGCGGGCATGGACGTGAGTATTCGCGGGGTGCCACGGGCACGATCGTGAGTAGTCGCGGGCATGATCGTGAGTAGTCGCGGGGTGTCGCGGGCACGATCGTGAGTAGTCGCGGGGTGTCGCGGGCACGATCGTGAGTAGTCGCGGGCATGATCGTGAGTAGTCGCTGGGTGTCGCGGGCATGATCGCGAGAGGCCGCGGGGTGTCGCGACATGGTCGTGAGTCGTCTCCAAGAAGTCGTAGCTTTTTTCTGGTCGTCGCGGAAATTTCTCTCTGCTCAAAACTTTTCGGCGACAGCTAGCTTGATGCCAATGATCATAGCTTGTCGTATCCTGTCGTGGGCGCTGTCGTAGGTTGTCGCCAGGTTCTCGCCCGGTGACTTTGGTTGTCGCCGGTGCTGATCCACCTTTTATAAGAATTTTGTTTGTTTGAATAAAGTAAATTTTGGACATTTTGACCAAAGATTGATGTTTGAAGTTATTGTATTTCAGAGCAGTTTCTCATGGCATCTCTTTCAAATATTTTAATTTCATTTAGTTTGACCAATAAAACAAACACAAACACAAGCATTGCACTGCATTGAAATGCGAACTCGTTTCATTTATTTTGACATTGCTCTGCATTGGGTCTCTTCAGTGACAAGGGCTTCAACCACACAGACCTCTTCTTGGGCTTCTTCTGTCTTGCAGAATTTTAAGCATGAGGACCTTGCATTTGATGTAAGAGCAATGCCATCATATGTTGCTTCCTGGCAGTCATGATGCTGAATGATCGGAGACCCTACCCAAACCCATTTTTGCGCCAAAATTACGTGAAATGGCTACCCCCGTTGTCATCAGTTGTGACCTGACAGGGTCGTAGCTTGTCGAGGGTGGAGGTAGGTTGACTTCGGTTGTCGTAGCTTGCGCAGTCCCTGTCGTAGGTGGACGTCCTAGGTCGCGACGACTGGGTCGCAGGTTGTCGGCAGCTTGCCGTCGCCTAGGTGGTAGGTTGTCCTAGCTTGTCGTAGGCATTGTCGTATGGGGAGTCATAGACATTGTTGTAGGGTTAAAAAAATCAAAGGTTTTTTGGCGTTCTGCTACGACTTTGACAATCGCCGGCAGTCGCCTTAAAAATCGCGGAAGTGGGACACGCCCTTAACACAATGCACATATATGATATCTAATACATTTTTTAAAATAAATTAATAACTCCAATAGTAGTGCAATAAAAAGCTAGTGAATCTGGTGGTCACAGTTTTCAGCCTCCTGCACCTTCAGGCTAGATGCGGGAAGATTGTTCCAGATGTTGGGGAAGTCCAGAACCAGGGGTCACAGCTTAAGGATAAGGGGGAAGTCTTTTAGGACCGAGGAGATGAGAAAACATTTCTTCACACAGAGAGTGGTGAGTCTGTGGAATTCTCTGCCACAGAAGGTAGTTGAGGCCAGTTGATTGGCTATATTTAAGAGGGAGTTAGATGTGGCCCTTGTGGCTAAAGGGATCAGGGGGTATGGAGAGAAGGCAGGTACAGGTTACTGAGCTGGATGATCAGCCATGATCATATTGAATGGCGGTGCAGGCTCGAAGGGCCGAATGGCCTACTCCTGCACCTATTGTCTATGTTTCTGTTTCTATGTTTCCTGATGATAGGAGTGAAATGATAGTTTGGCCAGGGCAGTGTGGGACTTTGATTGTACCTGGCTGCCTTTTAAAGCAGCACATTCTATAGATCCCTTTCCTGGTGGGGAGGTATTCCCACCAGATATGTTCGGATGTACCGATCCCTTCTCTGTACATATAGTATAAGAAAACAACTGCAAATGCTGGTACAAATCGAAGGTATTTATTCACAAAATGCTGGAGTAACTCAGCAGGTCGGGCAGCATCTCGGGAGAGAAGGAATGGGCGACGTTTCGGGTCGAGACCCTTCTTCAGACCGATGTCAGGGGGGGCGGGACAAAGGAAGGATATAGGTGGAGACAGGAAGTTAGAGGGAGATCTGGGAAGGGGGAGGGGAAGAGAGGTGTAATGTATTTTGTAAGACCCTGTTGTGGCTAGCACAATGAATATACGCCCGACATCTTGTAAGAAGATATTATTACTGATCCTTCACCAGGAAACTTCTAGAAGGTCACCTGACCTCAGTCACAAGGCACAAGCCAATGGCCCTAGAAGGTCATCTGACCTCAGTCACATGGCACAAGCCCATTGGCCAGGTTCTGCTCTTGGCCTCAAGGGGGCACTGGCATTTACATTACATATACATCACATCTCCCCCTTTACTTTAATTACATCACATCTCCCCCTTTACTTTACTTACATCAATTTAATGTGGATGAAACACCACAAATAACACAATGCTCTTCAAACTACAAAACTATCAACTTTACATAACAAGCTGTGCCGGGGGTTTGGACAATCGCCCAGTTCTCGTGCAAGTCGTATTTCCAACCTGTTCTGTGTCGTAATTATGTTGTATGCGTAGTGGGGCAGGTGCAGTGGGGAGCCCTCTCGATAGGTAGGCGCTGGGAGGCTTGAGGAAGAGTAACGGCTCGCTGCCCGGCACCGGGTTCCCCAGCTCCTGGGCGTGCTCGGCGTAGTTCCTGCCCACGCACACGATCTTTCTCTCCCACTCCCAGAAACGGCTCAGGTTCTTCCTGGAACTCATCCCCGCAGTCGCCCTGCCGGCAGGGACCCGACACTTTGACTCTGTCTCTGACTCTGTCTCTGACTCTGACTCTGACTCTGTCTCTGTCTCTGACTCTGACTCTGACTCTGTCTCTGTCTCTGTTGCCGTCTCGTACAGCTGGAATGCCCTTATCCAGTCCTTATAATTCTTGGCCAAGTTCCCTTGCAGGGAGAGTGGTCCCGGTTGATTGAGTCCAGACATTCTCATCCCACTTCTGACACCATGTAATGTCTTTTGTAAGACCCTGTTGTGGCTAGCACAATGAATATACGCCCGACATCTTGTAAGAAGATTTTATTACTGATCGTTCACCAGGAAACTTCTAGAAGGTCACCTGACCTCAGTCACAAGGCACAAGCCCATTGGCCCTAGAAGGTCATCTGACCTCAGTCACAAGGCACAAGCCCATTGGCCAGCTTCTGCTCTTGGCCTCAAGGGGGCACTGGCATTTACATTACATATACATCACAAGAGGGACAGAGGTACATCGTCAGTACCTGCGATGGACAAGTGCACCACCTTTTGTAACCTCCTTTATAACCACTAGTATTCGGGATGGCCCAGCGGCACTGCTGTAGAACTGCTACCTTACAGCGCTAGGGACCCGGGCTCGATTCTGACCACGGGTCCCGTCTGTACAGAGTTGTATGTTCTCCCTATGAGCCTGGGTTTTTTCCGGGTGATGTGGTTTCCTCCCACGCTCCAAAGACGTACAGGTTCATAGGTTAATCGGCTTCAGTAACAAAATTGTAAATTGTCCCTAGTGTGCAGGATAGTGTTTGTGTACCGGGTGATCGCTGTTCGGCGCGGACTCGGTGGGCTGAAAGGCAAGTCTCCTGCGTCTCCAAAGTCTAAAGTCTCCTTCGTTCTACGACTCCACGACACAGCATTAGGATAAAGTCTTTCAGGGGAAAATGTAAAAGATCCTGTTTCTCTTTCAGGAGCTCTGTAGGAATGAAAAAGTACAGTTTGCATTGAAGGGTCACAGGTTGAATCCTCAATAAGGCAGAAATGATGAACACTTGTCGGATTGCCAACAAACGTAGAAGATTTTAGTGAGAGACTTAAAGCCAGAAGAGCTAAAAGAAAGATTTGGGCACGGGTCCTTCCCCTCCTCGTCTATGCCACCTGAAGAACTGTCCTCGATCACAAGGGCATTCATGTGCAATTGATGTGAAATTTGTGTTTGTGTGTCTTTGGCTGAGTCCATGTGCCAGAGACTCTGCTGCAAGCAAGATTTCCATTGTACCTGTGCCTCGCCATACTCGTGCAGTTGAGAATGATCTCCACTTGTCTGAGCACCTCCTTTGAGAATTACAGAGTATTAGTAATGCTGCAGCTGCAACTTTTTGTGGAGAGATCCCAGAAAACTGCAGTCACATTTAATGGACATTAACAACCATCTCCAGCACACGTAGACACAGAGGCTTTGCTTGTGGCTAAGGATTGAAACTTAATTAAGGAGTTTCAATTGTCAATTCAACAGAAGGCTCCCGATTTCATAGGCACCATGAGTTTATTTACAGTGTGTGCAGGATATATTCCCGGGAACATTTGGTGCAATTGAATGCTTCAGTTCATTTGGTGTCTTAAAATTGTTTCAAACAAGTTAATTCTATCCCAAGAACTCATTGTTTTTTTTTCTTCCATCGTTGCACATTGATACATACAGGCATGGAATCATACAGCATGGAAAGTTCATAGGTTCCAGGAGCATAATGAGGCCACTCTGCCATTCAATCATGGTTGATCTCTTCCCCTCCCAACCCCATTCTCCTGCCTTCGCCAGAGAAACCCCTGACACCCTGACTAGTCAAGAATCTGTCAACCTCTGCCTTAAAAATATCCACAGACGGCCTCCACAGCCTTCTGTGGCAAAGAATTCCACAGATTCACCACCCTCTGACTAAAGAAATTCCTTCTCATCTCCTGTCTAAAGGTATGTCCTTTTATTCTGAAGCTATGGCCTTTGTTCCTTGACTCTCCCTGTGGAAACATCCTCTCCACATCCACTCTATCCAGGCCTTTCACTATTCAGTAAGTTCCAATGAGGTCCCCCCTCATCATCCAGCAAGTGCGGGCCCAGTGCCATTAAACGCTCATCATATGTTAACCCAATCATTCCTGGGATCAGTCTTGTAACCCACCTCTGGGCCATTTCCAATGCCAACTCATCCTTCCACAGATGGGGGGCCCAAAATTGCTCACAATTCTCCAAATGCAGTCTGACCAGTTCCTTATAAAGCCTCAGCATTACATATCTGTTTTTGTTTTGTAGCCCTCTCAAAATAAAAGCTGCATTTGCCTTCCTTACTACAGATTCAACTTGCAAATTAACCTTTTGGGAATCCTGCACCAGCAGTCCCAAGTCCCTTTGCACCTCCTATTTCTGAATTCTCTCCCCATTTAGAAAATAGTCTACGCCCTTATTCCTCCTACCAATGCATGACTCCAGACTTTGCCATGCTGTATTTCATCTGCCACTTCTCAGCCCACTCTCCCGATCTGTCCAAGTCCTTCTGCAGAGTCCCTGCTTTCTCCAAACTACCTGCCCCACCACCTATCTTTGTATCATCTGCAAACTTGACCACAAAGCATTGAATTCCCTCATCCAAATCATCAATATACAACGTGGAGTAATGGCCCCAGCATCGACCCCTATGGAACTCCACTAGTCACTGGCAGCCAACCAGTAAAAGCCCCCTTTATTGCTACTCTCTGCCTTCTGTCATCCAGACCACGTGCTATTCATGCTAGTATCTTCCTTTTAGTACCGTGGGCTCTCATCGTCCTCAGCAGCCTCACGAGCGGTATCTTTCAAAGGCCTTCTGAAAATCCAGGTAAACCACATCCACTGACTCTCCTTTGTCTGTCCTGCTGTAATACTTCCTCAAAGAATTCCAACGGGTTCGACAGGCAAGGTCTCCCTTTCACAAAGCCATGTTGGCTTTGGCTTATTTTCTTGTGTGCTTCTAAGTACTCCGAAACCTCATCCTTTATAATGGACTCTAAATCCATACCAACCACTGAAGTCAGGCTAACCGGCCGGTAGTTCCCACTATTCTGCCTTGCTCCCTTTGTGGAGTAATATTGGCAATTTTCCAATCGTCTGGAACCACTTCCTGACTCTAGTGATTCTTGAAATATCACAGTTAATCCTTTCACAATCTCTAAAGCCACCTCTTTCAGAACCCTAGGGTGCAATCCATCTGGCCCAAGTGACTTATCCACCTTCAGCCCTTTCAGCTTCACAAGCATCTTCTCCCTAGTAATAGCCAATCCACTAACTTCCATCCCCTGACTCTCTTGAATTTCAGGCAAGCTGCTGTTTTCTTCCACTATGAAGACTGATGCAAAACACATATTCATTCCTCTGCATTTCTTTATTCCCCATTATCACTTCTCCAGAATCATTTTCCAGCAGTCCATCAACCACTCTTGCCTCTTTGTTACTCTTTATTTACCTGAAGAAACTTTTGCTATCCTCTTTTATATTATTGGCTAGCTTACTTTCGTATTTCATCTTTTCTCCACGTATTGCCTTTTTTAGTTACCTTCTGTTGTTTTTTCAAAGCTTCACTATCCTCCAGCTTCCCACTAATCTTTGCAATGTTATATGCCCTCTCTTTTAGTTTTATGCTCTCCTTGCCTTCCTTTGTCAGCCACGGTCGTCTCATTCTCTCGTTAGAATCTTTCTGCCCCTTTGGAATGAAAAGACCCTGCATCTTCCAAGTTTTTCCCAGAAACTCCTGCCATTGCTGTTCCACCTGCACTCGGCGAATGGGTGCAGTTTTTTCACCACACGAAAGGAAGATTCACAAGGATGTTACCTAGATTAGAGTGTTCAGGCTCTCCAGAGAGATTGGGTAGGCTGAGACTATATATTTTTTTTTACACACACACACACTTCTGGTACCCCAAGCCCTCCAATCTAGGCAACGTCATTGTGAACCTTTGCTGTAACCAAAGACACATACACATACATAAACACACACATTATAATATATTTGTATTTATGTGTGTGTGTGTGTGTGTGTGTGTGTGTGTGTGTGTGTGTGTGTGTGTGTGTGTGTGTGTGTGTGTGTGTGTGTGTGTGTGTGTGTGTGTGTGTGTGTGTGTGTGTGTGTGTGTGTAAGAAAATAGCTGCAGATGGTGGTACAAATCGAAGGTATTTATTCACAAAATGCTGGAGTAACTCAGCGGGTCAGGCAGCATCTCAGGAGAGAAGGAATGGGTGACGTTTCGGGTCGAGACCGTGTGTGTGTGTGTGTGTGTGTGTGTGTGTGTGTGTGTGTGTGTGTGTGTGTGTGTGTGTGTGTCTGTGTGTGTGAGAGACACATACCACATATACAGTATATATATACACGCACAAACGTTAAAAACAAATATATATATAAGTATACATATGTATCACATTCACACACACACACACACACACACACACACACACACACACACACACACACACACACACACACATATATTATATATATATATATATATATGTATAGCAGAAAGACAACACCAATGCCCCCAAGTCTATGTAGTTCAGAGCTTATTTGGTTGTAGTATTTAAAAGACTGATAGCCATAGGGAAGAATCTTTTCCTCAACCAGGACGATGCAGTTTTCAGGCTCCAAAATTCTTTTTCCCAATGTCAGGGGTGTAATGAGTGTGCAGCCAGGGTGGTGTGGGTCTCTGATGGTGCTGACTGCCTGTTTGAGGCAAGGACTCCTGTAAATCCCTTCGGTATTCCAGGGGCAGGGCCCTGGCTGAAAATCAGTAGGGAATGGGGAGAGTAGACAAGAGCAGATACTGGTCTGTGACCCCCAGGGACATCATGAACAGGAAGACAATGAGCAGAGCAGGGTTAGTGCTGAACAGTGCTAGTGCTTGAAGATGCTAAGACATAGAGTCCCCAGTATGTGTGCACCTGCTCATTCTGGCTCACAGCACTTATAATACATTCAATTGCCTTGGCCTTGTGCCTGTTTGGTTTGGCACTGTGCAGACATCGTGAGATTTTATGTAAAAATTGCATTAAGAAAACAAATTGTTCTGGCTCAATTCTTGTCGAGACACAACTGCACATTCATCTTTGCCAGTTCACATGAGCATTGTTCCATTATATGTTTGAATATAACACAGCAACATTGTGTGTGCTTCTGCAGGTCCATGCCTCCGTGTGTGTGCACAAGAGGTCTAGGTGCATGTGTGTGAACAAGTGGTCTAGGTGCATGTGTGTGTATGAGTGAATGTTAGTGTGTGTGCGTGTGTGCTTGTGTGCGTGTGTTTGTGTGTGTATTTTTATGTCAAGTCAAGTCAAGTCAATTTATTTGTATAGCACATTTAAAAACAACCCACGTTGACCAAAGTGCTGCACATCTGATTAGGAAAAAAAAAGAAACATACAGTGGCAGGCAGCCAAACACAACGGCGCGGCCATCTTGAACAAAATGTTAATTCAATCACCCAGTCCAACAACAAAAGCATTAAATAAGCATCAAAATTACACCCCCAAAAAACCCCCAAAAACACAGTCCAACAATAAAAGCACTAAACAGGCACCCAAATTACCCAAACCCAAAAACATATGTATCTATGTTTGTTTGTATTTACATGTATGTGCACATGTGGGTGTATGTTTACATGTCAAGTGTGTGGACATACATGTATCTGTGCACGCCATGCAAGTGAATACATATACATGTGCATGTAAGGGTGCGCATCTGAGAATATTTGTGTATCTACATGCAGTTGTGTAAACATGTAGCATATGTGTTTCAATGTGCACATTTGTATGAATGTATATTTGTGTGTGTACATTTGAATGAATGTGCATTTAGTTTCGTTTTTTACTTTATTTTAGTTTAGAGATACAGCGTGGAAACAGGCCCCTCAGCCCACCGGGTCAGCGCCGACCGACCAGCGGTCCCCACACACTAACTCTATCCTACAAGAGACAATTTGCCATTATATACCAAGCCAATTAACCTACAAACCTGTACGTCTTTGGAATGTGGGAGGAAACCGGAGATTCCTGGGGAAAACCCACGCAGGTCACGGGGAGAACGTACAAACTCCGTACAGCATCCGCAGTCAGGATCAAACCCAGTTCACTCGTGCTGCATGCAGCAACTCTACCGCTGCGCCACCGCACACACACACACACGCACATGCACATGCATATGCACACGCACACGCACACACTCACACACATTTCTGTGTGTAGATTTGTACGAATGAGCATTTGTGTGCGTACATTTGTGTGAATGTGTACATCTGTGTGTACATTTATATTGGCATGTGCACTGACGTACAGTGCATGTGTTTTATTATGTGAATACGAAGTGAGTGACTGAATGCAGCCAATGTTGTATCTAACAATCTTTATGATTCTATGGTGACCTGAGGAGATTTAGTGTACCTTCCGATGTGTTCTCCCGCCCTGCTGCAGCTGGGAACCGGAGCAGAGTACAGATGTTGAAATAAGCCCCATGAGGCCAATGGATTAATTTCCTAAAGTAACAATCTTCTAATTTGGTTCCTGTTCCAATATAGTCTGATGCCTGTAAAGTCAAATTATACAGGAGACCAAATGCATCTCTCCACAGCAGGTGATCGTAAGAACTTACCAACATGGGGCAGAGATTAGAAATAAAGTAACTTGATGTGTTTTTCCTTGCTTGTCAGATGGCAAAGTATCTTGCTATAAAGCAAGCATCCTGGTGCTTCTTATTTTCTCCTTTGTCATATTAAATCTCACTGCCTGAGGTTACAGATTGTCTTATGTTCTTTCATTTATATCCCCACATGTGTATTTTCCTCATTCATTTCTTTGCATGGTGTCATTAGAGAGAGAGAGAGAGAGGGAGGGAGGGAGAGAGGGAGAGGGAGAGAGGGAGAGGGAGAGGGAGAGAGGGAGAGGGAGAGGGAGTCCATTTGGCCCATCCAGCTTGTTCCTCATCAAGGGAACTGCCCAACTTGTCTCACTGACCCAGCCCTCTCCCTAAACACACCTGCCAAGATTCCCCTTTCAAATAATCATTACCAGCAAACCATCTGACAAAGGTTTGCCAGCTGGCAGCTTCGTGTTCAGCTAAAAATGAGGATCAGGAGGAAAGCTTAAGAACTAATCAGTTTACTCTTAACTCACAGGGACATTGCAAACTGTTTTCCTTTAAGACTTCTTCAGAAAAAACAGATGAGGGCTTTGAACTCAGCTAATGGCAGCTTGAGAACATCTGCCAAAAGATTGACAATGAAAAATACGTTTTAATGGGGCCTTTTACGTCCCTATCGGTTCATCTCAAAACACTTTGCAGATGATGAAATACTTTTTGAATGCTTAATTCATTGCCATTAGTTAATGCTGCAAGATCATGAAACAAAATGTAAATAAGCAGTTTGACAGCGAAAGTCATACGGTGATTATGAGGGACAGAGGAGAGGTCGGGAGGGTGCCAGTTATCCATCAGTGTTTCATCAAGTGACAGTGGTCTGGCATACACTCGGTTAGCCAAGATGATACAGACAATGATTACAAGTTCCTTCACTCAACCTGTGAAACTGTGGCTCATTTAGTAGCCTTCTGAAATCTGAGTCAAAAACAATCTGTGGTACAAACCCTACTCCATTGGTATAGTTTAGTTTTTTTTTAGTTTAGAGATACAGCACGGAAACAGGCCCATTGGCTCACCGAGTCGGTGCCGACCAGCGATCCCCGTGCACTACCACTATCCTACACGCTCCGGACAATTTACGATTTTACTGAAGCCAATTAACCTACAAACATGCACGTCTTTGGAGGAAACCGGAGCACACCGAGAAAACACAGGGAGAATGTACAAACTCGATACAGACAGCACCCGTAGTCAGAATCGAACCCGGGTCTCTGGCGTTGAAAGGCGTAAACTCTACCGCTGCACCACTGTGTCGATTCAGAAATCTGCACTTTTAAATTGGAAGACACAAAATGCTGTAGAATCTCAGCAGGTCATGCAGCAGAGGGGGTTGAAGATAAAGGACTGAAGAAGGGTCTTGACCTGAATCATCATCTATCAATGTTGTCCAGAGATGCTGCCTGAACCCGCTGAACTACTGCAGCACTTTCACTCTCTTTTTTTAACATCAACTCATTTTTGTTTCAAACCTGAACATGCAAAATGGCAAAAACAGACCTGATCTCATGGTAAGTGTATTAGCTGTTTAAACCCAGCTGGCAACCTCAGTTAGTTCAGTTTGGAGATGCAGCATGGTGACAGGCCGTTTGGCCCACTGAGTTTATGCCAAGCATCGATCACCCGTTCACACCAGTTCTATGTTATCCCACTTTTGCATGCATTTCCTACACAAAAGGGGCAGTTTACAGAGGCCAGTTAACCTACAAACCTTCAATTCTTTGGGATGTGGGAGAAAGCCCGAAGCACCCGGAGGAAACCCACGCGGTCACAGGGAGAACGTACAAACTTCACACAGACAGCACCTGAAGTCAGGATCAAACTTGGGTCTCTGCAACCCTGAGGCAGCGGCTTTACCACAGTGCCACGAAGCTTCTGGGAGGGTTTATTTGACAAAGAAAATCCATGTTTTTCAGTGCGTCAGTTCACGCCAAAGGAAAACAGATACTGCATCACGATGGTATGTGTTCGCGAGCTGGGATGGAGCTGTTAGTCATAATGTCAGCACAAGAGTTACTGGTACAAACTAGACATTCATGACTGGATTTTACAGCAACGCACACAGAAGGTTGCTAGCAAATTCTTTGCGCTGCATCTCATGCCTGTACAGTGACTCGGTCAAGGCAGACTCATGACTTACAGCTGTAGACTTGAGACTAGGCATTGAAAGTAGGCATGCAGGTGCAGCAGGCAGTGAAGAATGCGAATGGTATGTTGGCATTCATAGCGAGGGGATTTGAGTATAGGAGCAGGGAGGTTCTGCTGCAGTTGTACAGGGCATTGGTGAGACCACACCTGGAGTATTGCGTACAGTTTTGGTCTCCTAATCTGAGGAAATACATTATTGCCATAGAGGGAGTACAGAGAAGGTTCACCAGATTGATTCCTGGGATGGCAGGACTTTCATATGAAGAAAGACTGGATAGACTCGGCTTGTACTCGCTGGAATTTAGAAGATTGAGGGGGGATCTTATAGAAACTTACAAAATTCTTAAGGAGTTGGACAGGCTAGATGCAGGAAGATTGTTCCAGATGTTGGGGAAGTCCAGAACAAGGGGTCACAGTTTAAGGATAAGGGGGAAGTCTTTTAGGACCGAGATGAGACCGTTTTTTTTCACACAGAGAGTGGTGAGTCTGTGGAATTCTCTGCCACAGAAGGTAGTTGAGGCCAGTTCATTGGCTATATTTAAGAGGGAGTTAGATGTGGCCCTTGTGGCTAAAGGGATCAGGGGGTATGGAGAGAAGGCAGGTACAGGTTACTGAGTTGGATGATCAGCCATGATTATATTGAATGGCGGTGCAGGCTCGAAGGGCCGAATGGCCTATTCCTGCACCTATTTTCTATGTTTCTATGTTTCTATAGAGATACAGCACAGAAACAGGCCCCTCGGCCCAGCGAGTCAGCACTGACCAGTAATCACCCCGTACACCAGCATTATCCTCACACTAGGGACAATTTATCATTTTCCCGAAAACCCAATTAACCTACAAACTTGCATGTCTTTGGGGTGTGGGAGGAAACCGGAGCACCCGGGGAAAACCCATACAAGATGCCCAAACTCTGTACAGACAGCACCCATTCTCAGTTTCCTGCTAACAGCTGGGAAGTGTGTTACATGTTCATGTATATGTTTTAGTTTTTTTAGTTTTTGTTTTAGAGATGCAGCATAGAAACTGGCCCTTCGGCCCACTGAGTCCACGCCGAGCAACAATTGTCCATACAATAGTTCTGTCCTACACACTAGGAGAGACAATTTTCAATTTTATCAAAACCAATTAATCTACAAAACACTCTTTGGAGTGTGGGAGGAAACGAGCATGCGGAGAAAACCCACGCAGGTCACAGGGAGGACGTAACAAACTCCATCCATAGTCAGGATCGAACCCGGGTTTCTGGGGTTGTAAGGCAGGAGGAGCTCTACCGCTGCGCCACTGTGCATAAATATGTATATCCATATGCATGCACATCAACGTCTGCATGTGTGTGCACATCTGAGTGTATGTGCATGCACATTTGCATGTGTGTGCACATCTGAGTGTATGTGCATGGACTTTCGATGTTCTCCAGGGATGCTGCCTGACCTGCCGAGTTACCTTGGTAAACCAGCATCTGCGGTTCTTTGTGGACTGTTGGACTGTGTAATGAGTTGTTCATGATAAGGTTGTAGGTCCTGCTCAGCAAATACTGAGCCACCATGATATTAAAAAAGGAAAATGAGAAAATGCTGATATAATTATGATATGACCACACCATTTGTGGAAAGAGTAAAAGTTGATATTTCAGCTGAGGAATTCTTCAGCGGACATAAGAAAACGAGGAACAAGTTAGTGGGAATGTAGAAACAAGGAACTGCAGATTCTGGTTTACCAAGGAAAGGCTGGAGTAACTCAACAGGTCAGGCAGCAAGAGGGTCTGAAGATGAAGGACTGAGGAAGGGTCTCGATCTGAATTGTTCTCCAGGTTCCATGTTCTCCAGGGATGCTGCCTGACCTGCTGAATTACTATTGCACTTTGTGTCTAACAAGTTAGTCATGGTTACAATGAAGGTAGTGGGAGAGGGGGTTATCAACAGGTGCAACAAAGGTCATATCTTTCCCTCTCTCTCCGTCCCTCCAACTTCCCAGTTCTCCGGCCAGTCTGACTGTCCACGATTACATTTTATCTGTTTGCTTTGCTGTCATCTTATCCTAGCTAACGGTGATCTATTCTACATTTTCCTTGAACTGCATCTCTTTTGATGTCTCATTTTCACACCTTACCCTTCCTTATCTCTGTGCTTCCCTCTCCTCTGACACAGCCTGAAGAAGGGTCTCGACCCGAAACGTCACCCATTCCTTCTATCCAGAGATGCTGCCTGGCCCACTGAGTTACTCCAGCATTTTGTGTCTATCTTCGGTGTAAAGCAGCATCTGCAGTTCTTTAGGACCGAGATGAGAAGACATTTCTTCACACAGAGAGTGGTGAGTCTGTGGAATTCTCTGCCACAGAAGGTAGTTGAGGCCAGTTCATTGGCTATATTTAAGAGGGAGTTAGATGTGGCCCTTGTGGCTAAAGGGATCAGGGGATATGGAGAGAAGGCAGGTACAGGTTACTGAGCTGGATGATCAGCCATGATCATATTGAATGGCGGTGCAGGCTCGAAGGGCCGAATGGCCTACTCCTGCACCTATTTTCTATGTTTCTATGTTTCTATGTTTCCTACATATCTCTGATGCAGTCAGGTTAAGGAGCAGGTGGAATTTGAGTAAGCCACTACAGTGGGAATTTGACACACAAGGAACTGCAGATGCTGGAATCTTGAGCAAAACACAAAGGCCTGGAGGAACTCAGCAGATCAGGCAGCATCTGGGGAGGGACCAGACCCCGAGTCTGAAGTCTTCATCAGACTCGGAGTCCTGACCCAAAACGACACCTGGCCATTCCTATCCCGCTGAGTTTAGTTTCAGTTTTAGTGATGCTTCAACCCACTGGGTCCGCACCAACCACCAATCACCCACACATTAGTTCTAACGTATAAATTCGGGACAATTAAAAAAGCCAATTGCACATCTTTGGAATGTGGGAGGAAACCAGAGCACCCGGGGAAAACCCACACGGTCACAACGCACACGGTCACAGGGAGAAATGCCAACTCCATACAGACAGCACTCATAGTCAGGATTAAACCGGGGTTTCTGGCACTGCAAGGCAGTAACTCTACCGCTGCGCCACCGTGCCGCCAGCACTTTGTGACTTATGGCAGGAGTTTAATCTACCTGGTGTCTTGGCCAGCATTTATTCATTCCTCCCTCCTCAGACTGACACTGGACACAGAAGAAAAACGCTTTTCCTATCTTTAATTTTACTATATATTGACAGAGCTTGTATTCAATTACAACATTTCCGGGCTTTCATTTAACACAATGCTTAATTGTTGATGATTGCATGCCATTCCTTTCATGAACGTGCGGATGTATACCGTCTGTTAATAGTAGACAGGTGAACACCACTTCTACACCGTCAACACTGTTTATCTTCTCCGTGTTATATCAGCCCCCTCTTCTGTACTCTTGCTACATCCCCCATGATCATCCTTCCTTTGAAATGAAACCATTACTCCTCTCCTTTTCTGACAGGTTATTTCTGTCAACCTCAAACATGCAGCACTCAATACCGCCCTTGATCTTTCAATCCTCCTTCAACCTGCAGGCTTTTAAAAACCAGAGTTCAACTTCCAGCTTTGTTTTGCATTTCTCCCTGCACAGTTTAACCAAAATGTTAGTAGAGTCACAAAATGCTGGAGTAACTCAGCGGGTCAGGCAGCATCTCTGGGGAAAAGGAATAGGTGACATTTCGGGTCGAGACCCTTCTTCAGTGGTTCAATGGTTCAATTTTCAGACTGAGACCTGATTTGTAGTCAGGGAAGCGGGAAACTGGAGATGAAAAGGCACGGGTTACTGATTGTGGATGATCAGCCATGATCACAATGAATGGCGGTGCTGGCTCGAAGGGCCGAATAGCCTCCTCCTGCACCTATTTTCTATGTTTCTATGTTTCTAAAGAACAAATAAATGAAAGGTATGAAAAGGCCAAATCAAGGCCAGCAACAATCAAGCAAAGGTGGAATAGACAAGACCCCGGTCCCCCCTCTCCCCTACCGGGCTCGCTCCTCTCCCACGATATCCGTCACCGCCAGCTACATCCAACTACACACCAGCAATGGCTCAAAGCTCTTGCACTCACAAATCCCAGCAAGAGTCAGCTGACAACTCCAGAGACCCGGGTTCGATCCTGACTACAATCTTACCGAAGCCAATTAACCGACAAACAAATTACTTGGAGTGGGTGCTACTCCGACCAGACCTCCTCTTAATTCGACACCACTTTAGAGATACAGTGCAGAAACAGGCCCTTCAGCCCACCGAGTCCACGCCAACCAGCGATCATCCTGTTACACTAACATTATCCTGCACACTATGGACAATTTACAATTTTAACAAAGCCAATTAACCTACAAACCTGCACGTCTTTGGAGTGTGGGAGGAATCCCGAGCACCCCGAGCACCTGGATAAAACCTATGCTGTCTCAGGGAAAACTTGCAAACTCAGGCAGCACCTGTAATTCATAAGTTCCTAGGTTCGAGAGACAGAATTAGGCCATTTGGCCTATCAAGTGTACTCCGCCATTCAATCATGGCTGATCTATCTTTCTCTCTCAACCCCATTCTCCTGCCTTCTCCCCTTAACCCCTGACCCTTACTCATCAAAACTTTGTCAATCACCTTAAAAATATCCATTGTCGGCTTCCACTGCAATGATTTCCACAGACTCACTACCCTCTGACTAAACAAATTCCTCCTTATCTCCTTTCTAAAGGTACGTCCTTTTATTCTGACGTTATGGCCTCTGCTGCTGAACTCTCCCACTAGTGGAAACATCCTCTCCACACCCACTCTATCCAGGCCTTTCACTGTTCGGTAAGTTTCAATGAGGTCCCCCCTCATTCTTCTAAACTCCAGCGAGTACAGGCCCAGTGCCGTCAGACGCTCATCGTATGTTAACCCAATCATTCCTGGGATGGTTCTCATGGCCTGGGGCTTGGTGGATGGACGGAGATAAAAGCATTCAGACCTTTTTCCGTCTCGTTCACACAGATAGACTGTAAAAGCTTTTCCCGTTGTCTATTATCCACCCCACTCTGCGGAGTCTGGAATGCACTTTCCTGTCCATATCAAGAGACACACCACCCACCCTCCCTTTATCAATGTGGGGAGAGTGGTTATTTAATACAAAACATGATTCAGCTCCATTGGCAACGGCAATAAATCAGCTTTTTTTTTTATCTTGCAGTCTTTAATATGCTGGCTCTTACTATTTTCAGGATGACCTCACCGTGCCAGTACTTTGTAAACTTTGCACAATACTTTCGACTTTATTGACAAAATTTTTGGCTTTCACGCAGGTCTGAGTCCAGTAGCCGGGAGCTTCCACAGAAAAATGCTTCCGCGGAAAAAGAGTGAATAAATAAAACTGGAGAGCTGCTAAGAGGATTTCCTTTTAAAAGTAAACGTCTTCAACTAGAGAGATGCTCAAAGTTTGGACAGACAACTACTACGGTCCTTGAATTTCTTCAGACCTTCTGCCAAAAGCGAGCATTTCTTAAGTGTGAGGGGCGGGGAAATTTTAATGAAATTCATGTCTGCATTTTCCTATTTCCTGGGAACCGGGGATGGTTTCAGATGACTCCTTTGCCCTCGCTAAACTTTTCATCATGCCTTGGTTGGGGGAGGGGAGATTTGATGACGGTTCTTGCTTCTAATCCCAAGTGATGCTACCCGGGAGTGCTTGCATGCAGGGGGGTCTGGGATTGGTACAGGTGCTACTACAGGCTGATGACAGGAACACAAGCAGGGGCTGTTCTTACTCCTACAGTCGGATTGGTGCGGACATTCACTGTCAACACCTGACGAACCGTGGCCATTTGGGGAAGGTGCAAGTCCATTGATGCCAGCAAGTCATGTATAGGACCTACATTCTGCAATTCAGGGTGACTATATGGATCCTTTCTTGTGTTGGTGGAAACTTACATCAGTAAGGAAATGCTAGATTAAAGCATTAGTTTGGTGTTCAGAGATACCATGTGCAAACATTCCCTTCGGCCCACCCAGACCATGCTGACCAGCGATCCCGTACACTATCTGCATACTATCTCGAACCTAGGAACTTATGAATTACTGTACACCTTCCTGAGCCAACAATGGGCCCACCAGGTCAAATGCCTGAGGTCATTTGTGGCTGGCCTGATTGGTCCTGTTCTTTTCTTGCCTCCAACTCTTCACTACCCCTGGGAGTGGGGGGGGGGGGGGGGAGAGGGGAGGTGAGAGGGGAGGTGGGAGTGGGGGAGGAGAGGATGCTGCACCAATGCAGGAGAGGTTTGGGCCCAACGGGTCCACTTGGTCTTTTAAATGTTGTTATAGTACCTGCCTCATCTACCTCCTCTGGCAGCTTGTTCCATACACCCATGACCTAAGTGTATGTGTGAAAAGACTGCCCGTCCTGTTCCTATTAAATCTTTCCCCTCTCATCTTAAATGATGATTAATTCTCCCTTCCCGTTAACTCCTCTTCGTCATCTCCCTCCTTCATGTCCTGACTTTGGTTCCGGCTTTTCCCAAATGGTGCATTTAGTGGAGCTACTGCCTCATAGATCCATCAACCTGGATTCAATCCAAGCCTCCATTGTGGAGTCTCCCTGTGACTTTGTGAGTTTCAGTTCAGTTCAGTTCAGTTCAATTCAGATCAGTTTAGTTTATCGTCACTTGTACCGAGGTACAGTGAAAAGCATTTGTTGCGTGCTATCCAGTAAACTGAAAGACAATACATGATTACAATCGAGCCATTTACAGTGTATAGGTACATGATAAGGGAATAACATTTAGCGCAAGGTAAAGCCAGCAAAGTCCGATCATGGATAGTCCGAGGTCATCAATGAGGTAGATAGTTGTTCAGGACTGCTCTCTGGTTGTGGGAGGATGATTCACTCCTCTGAGTAATCTGGTTTCCCTCCCACAGCCAAAGTCATACTGGTGAAGGGGCCTCCTCCATCTTTCAGTCTGATGAAGGGTTCCAACCCGAAACATCCCCTATTCCTTTTCTCCAGATTTGCTGCCCGATCTGCTGAGTTACGCCAGAATTTTGTGTCTATTTAATGCCTGGTGGTTGAGTTGGTCACTAAATTGTTCCCAGTATATAGTTGAGTGATAGAATCTGGGATGAAGTTGATGCAAATGTTAAAAGAAGGGATTAATGTAAATGGGTGGCAACAACAAATTGCTGAAGGAAACCAGGAAGTCAGGCAGGACTGATGCACGGTTTTAACCTGAAATATCACCCACACCTCTACTTCCACAGATGCTGCCTGACCTGCTGAGCTCCTCCAGTAGTTTTGTTCTTTGCTCCAGATGACAGCAGTTTCAGTGTTTCGGCTCGAGGCCCTGCTTCAGCCCTTCTTCAGGTGACGTTTCAGGTTGGGATCAGTAGTAATGGCCAGCATTAGTGCTGGACCTGTTGAGTTACTCCAGAGCTTTGTGCCTTTTTTTGTAAACCAGCATCTGCAGTTCCTTGCATGGGGGTCCTGACCCGAAACGTCACCTATCCATGTTCTCTAGAGATGCTGCCTGACTCTCTGAATTACTCCAGCACTTTGTGCCCTTTTTCGTAAACCAGCATTGTTTGTTCTGTCTCACCCCAGGAACTGGCTTGGAGCTGTGTAGGAAGGAACTGGTTTACACCGAAGATATACACAAAATGCTGGAGTAACTCCGTGGGACAGGCAGCATCTCTGGAGAGAAGGAATGGGTGATGTTTCGGGTCGAGACCCTTCTTCAGACTTCAGGCTTTGAGCTGATGGGCTGAATGGCATCCATATATTGTATTAGATGAGGGACAGGTAATCTCCCGATACTGTGGGATTCTGATAATATCTTTGATCAGAGCAAACTGTAACATTTAAGGAATGCTTTGAAAACATTTTCAGGAAAGGAGTGTATTTAATAGAATCATCACAAGAGACAGAGTGGAAGAGGTGGTTTGACCCATTGTGGCCCTCTGGCCTCTTTGTTAGAGTTATCCAACTAGCTCCCCCTCTCTCTCTCTCCTGGTCTTGCTCCGTAGCCCTGCCCCTGTGACTGTATACCAAGTTGGATTATGCAGTCCATTAAGTGTTTGTAGCAGGCAGGCACTGAAAGAAAAGTTTGTCTTCCGGCTGACAAAACCTCAAGGGTTAAAAGAAGGGGCTGATCTGGGAGACTGAATTAGAGCCAAATTCTTCAGATCGAGATGTTTGCTACATCTGTCTAGTTGCTGTAATCGGCAGACAACCATCTCTGTGTCTGCTGTTGCTGAGGTCATGTGTCTCTGTACAAAGAGAAGGAGGATGCATTCTGTCATGTAAGACAAGGAAGTTATTCTGATCGGCTACTTTCGACTTTGGAGATGCAGTGTGGAAACAGGCCCTTCGGCCCTTCGGCCCATTGAGTCCACGCCGACCAGCGATCACCCCTGCACTTACACAATCATACAAAACTAGGGACAATTTTCAATTTTACCGAAGCCAATTAACCTACGAAACTGTGCGTCTTTGGAGTGTGGGAAGGAAATGGAGCGCGTGAGAAGAAAACACACGTGGTCACAGGGAAAACGTACAAGCTCCGTACAGACAGCACCCGTAGTCAGGATCGAACCCAGATCTCTGGCGCTTCACCTGATGTCTATTAACTTGGTCGGCTCGATTGTAATCATGTATAGTCTTTCCGCTGACAGGTTAGCAGGCGTCAAAAAGCTTTTCGCTGGTACACGTGACACCAAACTAAACTAAACTAACCTAAACTTAGCTAAACTAAACTAAACAAAACATCATGTGTAGGAAGGTTGTGACCCGGAACGTCACCTGTTCCTATTCTCCACGGATACTGCCTGAGCCGCTGAGATGCTCCAGCACTTTGTGTTTCAACTAAACATCATGTTCGGCATGGACGTTGTAGGCCATTCCTGTGCAACACCTTCTGTGCTCTATTTGCATAAATTTAAAACAGAAAATGCTGGAAATATTCATTATGGCAGGCTGTATCTGTGGAGGAGGAACAACGTTAATATTGCAGGTCGAAGATCCTTGTCAGAACTGGCTCTGGGACAAAAGTAGCTTGTTAAACTGCAGGGAGTGTGAGGGGTGGCAGTCTCTGAGAGGGTAAAGCCAGGGAGACCATGGTGATAAGCTGTAAACAGTGTTTATTCACAAAATGCTGGAGTAACTCAGCAGGTCAGGCAGCATCTCAGGAGAGAAGGAATGGGCGACGTTTCGGGTCGAGACCCTTCTTCAGACTGATGTCAGGGGGGCGGGACAAAGGAAGGATATAGGTGGAGACAGGAAGATAGAGGGAGATCTGGGAAGGGGAGGGGAAGAGAGGGTCAGAGGAACTATCTAAAGTTGGAGAAGTCGATGTTCATACCATTGGGCTGCAAACTGTCCAGGCGAAATATAAGGTGCTGTTCCTCCAATTTCCAGTGGGTCTACCTTCGATTTGTACCAGCATTTGCAGTTATTTTCTTATATACCTTTGATTTGTACCAGCATCTGCAGTTATTTTCTTATATACCTTTGATTTGTACCAGCATCTGCAGTTATTTTCCTATACTACCTAGTTGCTCCACTGCGATTTCTCCTCAAGGTATGTTGTGAATAAATACCTTTGATTTGTACCAGCATCTGCAGTTATTTTCTTATACTAGCTGTAAACAGTGTTATCTGCTCAATGAATGAATGAGAGGGGCTCCCAGTCCCGTTTCCCATTTTGTAACTCCTACGTTATTTTGCCTGTGTTCTCACACTGTAATTGAGATTCGCAGTCAAACATAGCATTTTATTGTCCGTACCTGCATCCATTGGCCCTCCATCTTTCCGGTTGGACCCTTCTTCAGTCTCGACCCGAAACGTCACCCATTCCTTTTCTCCAGAGATGCTGTCTGACCCGCTGCGTTACTCCAGTTTCTTGTGTCTATCTTTGGTTTAAACCAACATCTGCAGTTCCTCCTCACACATGTCAGCCTAACCGGGTGCGGAGCTCCAGAGCCCCGGACGCAGCGGGCAAATTTGACTCGCCGACCGGCTGTGGAAGTCCCGATGAGGCCAAAATCGGCAGCCTCGCCCAGCCTGGGCACCACATTTCCAACAGGACCTCTGAGGGGGATTTCAAGTGCGCTCTCGTAGTTTTGTCCAGATTAAGGCAGCACAGTGGCGCAGCGATAGAGTTGCTGCCTTACAGCGCCGGAGCCCCGAGTTCGATCCCGACTACGGGCGCTGTCTGTGCAGAGTTTGTACGTTCTCCCCGTGACCTGCATGGGTTTTCACCGAGAAAACTTCAGTTTCCTCCCACACTCCAAAGACATACAGGTTTGTAGGTTAAGGGGCCTGTGCAACTTAGGCGATTTTTAGACGACTGCCGGCGACTGTCATAGTCGTAGCAGGTTGCCGAAAAACCGGCGACTGGATCCCACCTACGACAATGTCTACGACAAGCAACAACAGCCTACCACCTAGTCGACGTCAAGCTACGGCAAGCTACCGACAACCGGCGAGCCAATCGTCGCGACTTAGGACGTCCATCTATGACCGCGCCTACGACAACCTACGACCACGCAGGCAACAACCTACGACTACTGAAGTCAACCTTCGTCCAATCGTGACAAGCTACAACAAGCTACGACCATGTCGGCGACAACTGAAGACAACTGAAGACATTTCACGACATGTTGGCCTCCAGTTTTGATGCAGGTACCTGTCGCCAGTTGGCGTTGGTAGTCGCCAATGGAATTCACCGAAGTCAGCACCGGCGACATCCTACGTCACCTGACGACAACCTACAACAGCACCTACGTCAGGAGACGTTAAGCTACGATCATTAGCGTCAAACCAACAGTTGACAAATATGTTTAAACGTTTCAAAATCCAGCAACGACCAGAAAAACGCTACGACTCTTTGGAGACGACTCACGACCATACAGGCGACACCCAAGTGACCGTGTGGCGACAGCATAGTCGCCTGTAGTCGCCTAAACAATCGCCTAACTGGGACAGTGGTTTAAATGGTATAAATGAAAATTGTCCCCAGTGTGTGTGGAAGTGTAATTATGCGGGGATTGCCGGTCGATGCGGACTCGGTGGGCTGAAGGGCCTGTTTACGTGCTGTATTTCTAAAACTAAAACTAAAATCAAAGGAGGTTCCGAACCACCAGTTGCCAGAAAATCGACAGTGGAGCTGCATCATCGGTGTGTGTGTGTGTGTGTGTTTATGTTATGTTAGGTCTGTTAAGCTGCAGTGGTAAGGATTTCATTGCTCTGTTGTTGGTACAACATTAAACACTCTTGACTATTGATTCTTGTTCCAATAGCCTTCGACACCTTTCAGTGACCCGCCACATTGTGAAGGGGGGAACTGCAGATGCTGGATAACACCAAAGATAGACACAAAAAGCTGGAGTAACTCAGCGGGACAGGCAGCATCTCTGTAGAGAAGAAATTTGTTGGAGTAACTCAGCGGGTCAGGCAGCATCTCTGGGGAAAGAAATAGGCGTGAGGAAGGATGTTTCGGGTCGACACCCTTCTTCAGACCTATTCCTATCCCCAGAGATGCTGCCTGACCCGCTGAGTTACTCCAACAAATTCTGTGTC
This sequence comes from Rhinoraja longicauda, assembly GCF_053455715.1. Lineage (NCBI taxonomy): Eukaryota > Metazoa > Chordata > Chondrichthyes > Rajiformes > Arhynchobatidae > Rhinoraja > Rhinoraja longicauda. The sequence goes on from NC_135955.1 coordinate 15,508,821, forward strand.
TATCCAAGGCTACCACATTATCCATCCTGCAATCTACCAACGTCATAACTGGATTCAGGATTCAGAATAACATAGTCAGATCTATGTTATTTATTTTCCCTTCGATTTTTAGGGGAATCGCTTCAAAGTAATAAGGGTGGAGCAGTGGTATGTTCACAAAGAATTTCAATATATATGTTTGCATGCATGAGTAGTCCCCGTGGGTGCAGTGATTTTACGTGCTAATGGCAGATTTACTCAGCTGGACAATTGTACTCAGCAGTCAAAGTGGGGAGAGCTGAAAAGTGTTGTTTGGGGGTGAAAACTGGCTGTGAGAGGCCAGGGGAATTCGACAGAAGCAGCCGATATTTTGTCAGCTTTGCGGGTTTGGACCAGAATTGTTTAATGGTCTGCTCTGCCTGTTGGGCCGGGCCTCGGCCCCACCTCTGGGCTAAGCTGATGCCAAATTCTAAGCCTCGCTGACTGGATAGCACGTAACAAAACAAGATGTGTAGGAAACTAACTTGATGTGAGGAGGCTAACCGGGTGAGGAGCTCCAGAGCCCCGCACGCAGGGGGCACATTTGACTCGCCGACCGGCTGTGGAAGTCCCGATGAGCCCAAGATCGGCAGCCTCGCCCAGCCTGGGCACCACATTTCCAACAGGACTTCTGAGGGGGATTTCAAGTGAGCTCTCGTAGTTTTGTCCAGATTAAGGCAACACAGTGGCACAGCGATAGAGTTGGCAGCACAGTGGCGCAGCACAGCGATAGAGTTGGCAGCACAGTGGCGCAGCACAGCGATAGAGTTGGCAGCACAGTGGCGCAGCACAGCGATAGAGTTGGCAGCACAGTGGCGCAGCACAGCGATAGAGTTGGCAGCACAGTGGCGCAGCGCAGCGATAGAGTTGGCAGCACAGTGGCGCAGCGCAGCGATAGAGTTGGCAGCACAGTGGCGCAGCGCAGCGATAGAGTTGGTGGCACAGCGGCACAGCGCAGCGATAGAGTTGGCAGCACAGTGGCGCAGCGCAGCGATAGAGTTGGCAGCACAGTGGCGCAGCGCAGCGATAGAGTTGGCAGCACAGTGGCACAGCGGCACAGCGCAGCGATAGAGTTGGCAGCACAGTGGCGCAGCGCAGCGATAGAGTTGGCAGCACAGTGGCACAGCGGCACAGCGCAGCGATAGAGTTGGCAGCACAGTGGCACAGCGCAGCGATAGAGTTGGCAGCACAGTGGCGCAGCGCAGCGATAGAGTTGCTGCCTTACAGCGCCAGAGCCCCGAGTTCGATCCTTACACAAGATGTGTAAACAAACTAATCTAAACTAAACTTTAAGCTACCCATCTAACCTATCAAGGCCCCTCATTATATTGTGTATTTCTGTCACGTCTCCACTCAGTCCCCATCAAGTCTCATTCAGAGTAAAGTCGTGACTTTTTGAACTTCTTCACGGAAGTCTGATTTGAGGTAATTTTCTGGTAAACCTGGTATCTGTTTTCATTACAAAGTGAGGAGTTAGTGGGTTGTAGGTTTAGTTTTAGGTTTAGGGATGCAGCACGGAAGCAGGCCTCGCGGCCCAATGTGTCCACGCTGACCGGTGATCACCCTGTGCACTAGATCTATCCTTCAGACTAAGGACAATTTACAGAAGCCAAATAACCTACAGACATGCACGTCGATGGAAAGGTGGACGGAACCGGACCACCCGGGGAAAGAACGCGCGGTCACGGGGAGAACGTGCAAACTCCGTACAGGCAGCGGCTGTAGTCAGGATGGAACCCGGATCTTTAACGCCGTAAGGCAGCAACCCTACCTCTGCACCACTGTGCCGCCAATTATAATACTGTATAGCGAGTCCGAAACTTGTTAGTTGTAGACGAAGTTTATTGCAGCCGCAATACACGAATACAAAGTCAAAACAACAAGTTACAGGACAACCAATATAAACTTACTGTCTTCCTTGAAGACTTCGCCGAACTGGCTAAATCGGGCGCCAAACGCGCACCTGACATCGCTGGCCAATCAGCGATGTCGTTCCCTGGACCAATCCCCATGGTCGCGTTCCCACGTGACCTCGCTGGCCAATCCGAGGGTTCGACGACCTGGACCATTCTCTATGGTCGCTACATGACCCCCCCCAGAACCCGAGGTGCGGAACCTAGCAGGGAGCCGGATTTCGCGACCATAACGAGTACGGAGAGGGACAGCCTGAACCACAGGAGCCGGAGGTTCCGGACTTGGTGGAACAGCCGGAACGGGAGGTTCTGGAGGAACTACCGGAACGGGGGGTCCTAGGGGAACTGCCGAAACTGGGGGTCCCGGAGGAACTGTCGGAAAGGGGGTTTGTGGACTGGGCGGAACCAACGGAGGTCGGCCTCTTCTAGGGGTTTGACCGACCAGGACTGGTTGATCCGGGTCCAAATGGGCAGGTTTGAGCCGGGACACCGAGACGAGTTCACTCTTGCCGCCCATGTCTAAGGTGAAAGTAGCCGTTCCCTTACGTAAAACCCGGAACGGCCCTTGATAGACCCTCTGCAACGGGGCGCGATGGGCATCTTTACGCAAAAAAACAAACTCACAGTCCCTCAGGGAAGACGGTTCATGTACCATGGGACACCCATGACGTGAAGTCGGCACTGGAGCCAGGGAGCCTACCCGTTCCCGGAGAGATGCTAACGCTGATGGGACTGTAGGGAGCAGGGCTGAAGGGTCCGAAAACAGATCTCCGGGTACTCGAAGGGTCGAGCCATATACCAGCTCTGCGGACGACGCACCGAGATCTGGCTTAGGAGCCGTCCGGATGCCCAAAAGAACCCAAGGGAGTTGGTCTACCCAGTCTGGGCCTTCAAGCCTTGCACTGAGGGACGCCTTAAGTTGGCGGTGGAACCTTTCTACGAGTCCATTTGCCTGGGGGTGATATGCAGTTGTGGGTTGTAATTTGGACCCGTACAGTTCCGCCAGCGCGGCCCAGAGGGACGAAGTGAACTGTGGCCCTCTGTCAGTTGTAATAACTGCCGGGACCCCGAAACGAGCTACCCAATGAAGGGCCAAAGTCCTAGCACAAGACGCTGACGAGATATCAAACAATGGGAAAGCCTCTGGCCACCGGGTGAACCGATCCACCACCGTGAGGAGGTGGGTGTAGCCCCCGGGAGGAAGGCAAAGGCCCGACCAAATCCACGTGGATGTGGAAAAAACGAAAAGCCGGGACTTCGAAATCCTGTACGGGGGGCTGGACGTGGCGCTGGACTTTAGCGGTCTGACAGGGCACGCAGGAACGTGCCCACCCCGCTACCTGTTTCCGCAGGCCATGCCAGACAAACCTCGCTGCCACCAAGGCAGAGGTGGAGCGGATGGACGGGTGCGCCAGCCCATGAATGGCATCGAAAACCCGGCGCTGAAGGGAGGGCGGTACTACCGGCCTGGGACGAGGAAGAGAAACATCGCACCAGACTTTCGTGCCCTCCGACCCACAAGCTACCTGGCTAAATCGGGCGCCAAACGCGCACCTGACATCGCTGGCCAATCAGCGATGTCGTTCCCTGGACCAATCCCCATGGTCGCGTTCCCACGTGACCTCGCTGGCCAATCCGAGGGTTCGACGACCTGGACCATTCTCTATGGTCGCTACAACTGCATGGAATCGCTTCCCGATTGAGGGCTAATGGGAGTATCAGGAGGCAAACAAAAACATGGACATCATGTACCCCTGTAAAATTCATGCAGCATGCTCTTAGCATCCAATCACGTAAAACACATGCAGGCATACACATTCACACATAAACTGGTGCAACGTGGAAGCTGGGTGCTCCATCTGCAAAATGTATCGCACCAACTCAGCGAGAGCATTTCAACAGCACTTCCCACTTGTCACCTGTAAGTGCCCCTTCTAACCGTTCACATCACTGATCCTTTATCACTGTGTCTAAATACTGGAGCCTCTACTGCAGCAGTTCAAGAAGACGGCTCGTCACTATCTTCTCAAGAGCCGTTGCAAATAGAGCAGTAAATATTGGCTTTGCCAGCAATGTCCATGTCCCATGTTGTGCTCTTATGTGATCATTAGATTACCCTGATTTCCGTGATGTAGAAACAAGAAAGTGCAGATGCTGGTTCATTTATTACTCACCACTCTTTGTGCTACCCCTCCTCTTCTGGCTTTCCTTCCAAGAGAGAGAGAGAGACAGAGGGAGAGACAGAGGGAGAGACAGAGGGAGAGACAGAGGGAGAGACAGAGGGAGAGGGAGAGACAGAGGGAGCGACAGAGGGAGAGACAGAGGGAGAGACAGAGGGAGAGGGAGAGAGAGAGAGAGAGAGAGAGAGAGAGAGAGAGAGAGAGAGAGAGAGAGAGAGAGAGAGAGAGAGAGAGAGAGAGAGAGAGAGAGAGAGAGAGAGAGAGTAGAAACAGGCGCGAAACAGGTAGGAAACAGGCCCTTTGGCCCACCGAGTTTGCGCTGACCAGCGATCAAACATACATTAGCAATATCCTACACACTAGGGACAATTTTTACAAATTTTACCAAAGCCAATTAATCTACAACCCTGCATGTTTGGAATTTGGGAGGAAACCGGAGCATCCGGAGAAAACCCACGTGGCCACAGGGAGATTGTACAAACTCCTCCGTACAGCCAGCACACGTAGTCATGATCGAACCTGGATATCTGGCGCTGTAAGGCAGCAACTTTACCAGTGCAGCAGTGTGCCACAGTTCTTATGGATGAAGAGATCAAGAGAAACGGGGAGAAAACAAAAACAGAGTACTGAATTTGGATGATCCGCATCGATTACATTAAATGTTTGAAGGACTGAATGGCCTACTTCTGCTGTTATCTATGTTTGTACTTATTGTGATGGGTAACCATATGAACAAACAAGACAGAGCCATTACTGTCAGTACTGTCAGACTGTCAGTACTGTCAGTACTCCAGGTGCGGTCTCACTAGGGCCCTGTACAACTGCAGAAGGACCTCTTTGCTCCTATACTCAACTCCTCTTGTTATGAAGGCCAACATTCCATTGGCTTTCTTCACTGCCTGCTGTACCTGCATGCTTACTTTCAGTGACTGTAGGAAACTGTAGGAAAATAACTGCAGATGCTGGTACAAATCGAATGTATTTATTCACAAAATGCTGGAGTAACTCAGCAGGTCAGGCAGCATCTCAGGAGAGAAGGAATGGGTGACGTTTCAGGTCGAGACCCAAAACGTCTGAAGAAGGGTCTCGACCCGAAACGTCACCCATTCCTTCTCTCCTGAGATGCTGCCTGACCTGCCGAGTTACTCCAGCATTTTGTGGAGAATAAACTAACTTCTTTCCAAGATTGTGTCAGCAATATCACGAGTTCTTGTTTGGCTGGAAAGTGCTCTTGGATTAGTTGTGAAAAGCATCTTATAGGTGCAAAGTCATTCTTTTATCATTAAATTCTGAACAAAACTGCAGACACTGGTCTTTCACCAGAAAGATTATGTTTGTTTCTCTTTCCACAGAAGCTGTCGAACCTTTAGTTTAGTTTGGTTTAGTTTAGTTTTATTTCATGTGTACCGAGATACAGTGAAAAGCTTTTGTTGCCTGCCAACCAGTCAGCAGGAAGTTAATACATGATTACAATTGAGCCGTCCACAGTGGACAGATTCATGATAAAGGGAATAATGTTTAGTACAAAATAAAGTCCAGTAAAGTCCGATTAAAGATAGTCAGAGGGTCTCCATTGAGATAGGTAGTAGCTCAGAACTGCTCTCTAGTTGCTGGTTCAGTTGTCTGATAGCAACTGGGAAGAAACTATTCCTGAATCCCAAAGTGTGCGTTTTCGCACTTCTGTACCTGTTGCTGATGTGAGAGGGAAGGAGAGCGTGTGGCCGAGGTGCGATTCGTCCTAGATTATGCTGATGGCCTTGCCGAGGCAGCATGAAGTGCAGATGGAGGCAATGGAAGGGGAGGCCGCTTTGTGTGATGGTCTGGGTTGCAACCAGACACCACCTGTTGTGCATTTTAACCATTTTCTGCTTTTATTCCATTCTTTCATTCTATCATTCACTTAGAGTGTCACAATATAGAGAGAGGTCCAAGTGGAAACACTGGAGCCTATTTTAGAGTTCCTTTCCAAAAGTGAAGCACATATGCGCAGAACGCCCAAAGACCAAAGACCTTGTGTGTTTTATTTTAATCTCCCAACCATAGCACAGACCTTCTGTAACATTCGAGAATCTCCAATAAATACAATTGCTTTTTGCAATCTTGATACTTCTAAGCTTGCACATGTGCCAGGATGGTGCTGGAAGGTAATAAATAACAGATAGAAAGGTATTGTGCGCCAGAATTTGTTATGGTGAGCGAGGAGATCGAGTTTATACTGAGTTGTCAAATCTCTGTATAAGCACCTTCATCTGAATCATGCTACATTCTCATAACATAGTCACAGACATGTGCAGAATAGAAACAGGCCCTTCGTCCCATCTCGTCTATGCCAACAATAATGCCTACCCATACTAATCCCAATTGCCTATATTGATTGCACATCGCTCTATGACTTTCTCATTTATGTACCTGTCCAGATGGAACTTAAACATCATTACAGTTCCTACCTCCACTACTTTGTGTGGCACCACAGGTACCAGCTACACTGTAAGAAAAATCTACCCTTCAAAACTCCTTTAAACCTTTTCCCTTTCACCGTACACCCATGCAGTCTAGTTTTAGACACTGCTACCAAGGGAAACGCTCTCTGGCTATGCATCTAATAATTTTATATCCTTCCATCATGTCACCTCTCAACCTTCATTGGAAACATCTTCTCCACATCCAGTCTAGCCAAGCCCTTCACTATTAAGTAAGTTTCAATGAGGTCCTCCCCTCATCATTCTAAACTCCAGCGACTACAGGCCTAGAGCTACAGGCCAGAGGAAGGACATGAGGAGCTTTTTCTTTCGTCAGAGGGTGGTGAATCTGTGGAATTCTGGCACAGAAGGCTGTGGAGGCCAAGTCAATGGATATTTTTAAGGCAGAGATAGATAGATTGTTGATTAGTACGGGTGTCAGGGGTTATGGGGAGAAGGCAGGAGAATGGGGTTAGAAACTAAAGATAAATCAGCCATGATTGAATGGCGGAGTTAGATGATGGGCCGAATGGCCTATTTCTCCTCCTATCACTTATGACCTTATGATCTTATGAGTTATCATACGCTCATCACACGTTAATCCAAACCCAGAATCATTCTCGTAAAGACACAAAATGCTGGAGTGACTCAATGGGACAAGCAGCATCTCTGGAGAGAAGGAATGGGTGACGTTTTGGGTCCAGACCCTTCTTCTTGGAAAAACCTCCTTTGGATCTTCTCCAATGCTAGCACATCTCTCCTCAGAAGTTATCTGTCCTTAAATCCGCCAAACCAGATAACATCCTTCTGAATTTTTTTCTGCACCCTTTCTAGCTTAGTCACATCCTTCCCGAAGTGTGGTGACTTGAACTGCACCCAATACTCCATGCGTGGCCTAACCAATGTTTTGTACAGCTCAACATGATGTCCCAGTTCTTACACTCAGTGCCCCAGCCAATGAAGACTAATGTGCTATACACCTTCCGCATCATCCTGTCTACCTATGTTTCCATTTTCAGGGAACTTGTACATCAAGCTCTCTCTGTTCAACAATCCCCTGACATTCATTGAGTGTATCCTGCCGTGGTTTAACTTCCCAAACTGCATCACGCTCGTCACTTCACTGAGCTAAATTGCAATCTGTCATTCGCTTGTTCATTGCCTCAGTTCATCTAACTTATTTCGTAATCTTCTTCACTGTTCACTGCACCGCCAACTTTGGTGTCGTCCACTCAATTACCAACCATGTTAAATTTAGACCTTAGACTTCAGACATGCAGTATGGAAACAGGCCCTTCGGCCCACCATGCCCCTGCCTACCAGCGATCATCCCATACACTAGCACAATTCTACCCGCCAGACAGTTTTTACAATTATAGACGGCAATTAACCTACAAACCTGCACGTCTTTGGAGCGCGGGAGGAAATCGGAGCATCCGAAGAAAACCCACGCGGTCATAGGGAGAATATATAAACTCCATTCGGATAGCACCTGCAGTCAGGATCAAACCCAGGTCTCTGGCGCTGTAAGGCACCAACTCTACCACTGCGCCACTGTGCCACCCTAACATTATCACAATAAACACGACAGAATAATCTGTTGCTTGAACACTTCTTAGGATGATGGCATCGTTTGCATCACCTATCTGCAGTTGCCCTTAAGAAGGTAGTGTGAACCACTTCCTCGAATCATTACAGCATCTGTGGGCAAACCTGCTTCTATCTGCCACTGTAGTCAACAATGCCATCTGCACATGGGTATGTATTCTCCTTCATGGGGGAGGATCCACAGTCTAGGGTCCTTCTGCTGCAGGACATTATTGGAAATTGACAGATGCTTGATTAGTAAGAGTGTCAGTGGTTATGGGAAGAAGGTAGGAGAATTTGTTTGTGAGGGAAAGATAGATCAGCCATGATTGAATGGCAGAGTTGACTTGGTGAGCCAAATGGCCGACTTCTGCTCTTATGACATCAACTTATGACATTGAGGGGCAGTGTCCGGTGCGGACACCCCTCAATCAAGAGAAGGGATATTACCCCAGGGGGCATAGAATGGCAAGGGTGATTGGTTTAAAGATAGTTGCAAATACTCATGAAAATGTATAGTCACTGAGAATGTCAGAAGAGTTTTTGCACTGTTCTTGTTTTGTATTTATTTTTTATTTTGAATCAAGCTTATTTTTGGAAATTTTTAAAAGTGCATTTTCTTCCCTGCAAAATCCATTTTCACATCCGTGCCACCAGCTAATACTGTGTGTGCTAAGTTCTTATTCCAGTAGTGTGCAGAGCCATCAATATAATGAATCACAAAGGGACATGAAGAACTATTAACTCATGTGCATCTTACTTATTCCATCCTATGTAAACACACCTATGGAATGGCGTGGGGAGGGAATTCTGAAGCTCGGGACAGTTGGCAGACCATTGGTAGATCTTGGATGGAGAAGGGGCCAGAAATGAAGAATGCAAGAATTTTACTGGTTTGCTGAGAAGATGAATGTTGCAGACATAGGAGAACAAGAGCCAATTTGTTTTGCACTTGTTCTCGCAAGTTAACCCTGCTATAAGCGTGAAATATGTGGTGAATAACCTGAGAATTACTGAAGCTAACAATGCCTGACATGGAATTAATTCCAAATCCTGCCAGTAATCTGAGAGCAGAGAGCAAAGTCCCACTCACTCGAACGAACCCCATTTTGGAGTAATTTTGAATCCAATGTAGTTGATAAATCTTTCTCTCTGCCTTTCTTGCAACATTGGTTGCACTTTAGGTCTTTGAGTCGAGTCCTTGACACTTCCAAACAGTTAATGTTAATAAAACTAACACATTGCTGGCTGTTGCTCAGCAAGTGTTTGAGCTGGCAAAGGTGTTAAAGTCTTAAAGTGTCTTAGAGGTTTGTTTATGTTAAATCCATTTTCAAATGTCCGCATTGTGCCAGTATAAATATTTGCAAACACAATCGTAATTATTTATAATTGAACATAAAAAATGAAATATATATTTAAAACATCCTGAGGACCGTGCTTATTTCCCCATGAATATCAGCGAAGAATTCTTCTTTTCAATTATCTTGTAGAATAAGGAAAAGTGGGTAAAATTTGCCTTGGATCGGTGGATCTAAATGCACGTGAGATTCCCTCCACTAGTTTTACCCATTCAGTAACCATAGCACAAATTCCTGATATGAATACCATTGGAAACCACCAAATCCAGTCTGAAGAAGGGTCTCGACCCATAACATCACCTATTGCTTTCCTCCAGAGATGCTGCCTGACCCACTGAGTTACCCCAGCATTTTATGTCTATCACCTATTCCAGACACATGTTGTACCAGACTCTTAATGCTACTGACTGTCCTGCGGTCTAGGCTTAAGCTCAGGGGTGACCGCGCTTTTGCGGTTACAGCTCCTAGACTGTGGAACAGCATCCCACTCCCCATCAGAACTGCCCCATCCATCAACTCCTTTAATTCCAGGCTCAAAACCTACTTCTATTCCCTAGCGTTTGAAGCCCTCTGAGGGGGCGCTGTAAACTGTTTATGTATGTGTTGTTAGGTTTGTGTGCTATTGTATGTTCTTTTCTAGTACCTGCACTGATGTACAGCACTTTGGTCAATGTGGGTTGTGTTTAAATGTGCAATAGACAATAGTTGACTTGACAACGTTATCCCCCAAGGTTGTCCTATTTGTATAGGAGGTTATTCGTCTTGGTATATAAGTGACACCCTGAATAGCCAACCTCAAAAGTTAACATTTGTGGAAAACCTTTCAATGAGCTGATTTATTTTCAAGCCATCCAATTTCTTATAACCGACGACTGAACAGAAAAGACTCAAAAGGAATGATAAGCAAAATTGGCTCATACTGTAAGTTTATAAGTTCTAGGAGCTGAATTAGGCCATTTGGTCCTTCAAGTCTACTCTACCATTCAATCATGAATGATCCATCTTTCCCTCTCAACCCTATTCCCCCGCCTTTGCCCCATAAACCCTGACACTCTGCTGTTAACACTTGCTGCTGACACCAGCATTTGAGGCCCTCTGAGGGGGCGCTGTAAACTGTTTATGTATGTGCTGTTATGTTTGTGTGCCATTGTATGTTCGTTTCTTAGTACCTGAACTGATGTACAGCACTTTGGTCAACGTGGGTTGTTTTTAAATGTGCTATATGAATAAAATTGACTTGACTTGACTTGACTTAACAAAGTAAATCTTAATTTTACCAGAAAGGCCTGTTGTCCCAGTGGTGGCACTGAATTTGAGCTGCTAGGTCGGCCTGGACAGGCGATGTTGCCAGTATCCTCCACCTTTGATAATTGATTTTAAAAAAGGGTGTAATACATAAAACCATCAAAACATATGAGGGAAAGGAAAACTTACAATTCGGGATACAGTTCATTAACATGAAGTACTTCAAATAATAGTACAGATAATATAACATTATTTGAATGTCAATAGAAAACAGCATTGTCAAATGAACGTCTCCCTTATTGTCAATATTCCTGACTGTCAAGTTAAGAATCAAACTCTAGATTTGAGAGGTTAAAAAGTGACAGAGTTAGAAAGCTTCAATGAACCTGGTTAAAATCACTTGCACCTGGCGAGATAATGATGCCAGGCCACTACTTATTTCATGAATGATACAGGAAATCATCGTGGACGTGAAAGGTTCGTAAGGAGGATGTGTTGCATTACAGAGTTGGTTTAACCCTAATGCTCAACTAAGATTGTGTCTTCCTTCCAACAAGGACAGATGAGTTCCCCTTGTGTCCCGGTCAACAAATACCCCCAACCAACATTACGAGAAAACATTATCTGGCCATTTTATACTATTTTACTCTATAAATATTATACTATTTCTTTTTCCCACTGTATGCTCATTGTTGCTCTGTTTCCTTCTATTTAGTTTTAGTTTTAGAGATATAGCGTGGAAACAGGCCCTTCAGCCCACCGAGACCGTGACGACCAGCGATCACCCCATATACTAGCACTATCCTACACATTAGGGACAATTTATAATTTTTACCGAAGCCAATCAAGCCAGAAGATAATTAACCTACAAACCTGCACATCTTTGGAGTGTGAGAGGAACCAGGAGCACCCAGGAAAAACCTACACGGTCACGGGAAGAATATACAAACTCCGTGCAGACAGCACCCGAAGTCAGGATCGAACGCGGGTTTCTGGCACTGTAAAGCAGCAACTCTACCGCTGCTCCACTGTGCCGCCCGAGTTTTTGAATAACTCATGAGAAATTTGTTAACTGTGAAATATTCTGAGGTTCCACAAGGCATTATCAGTCTCACTGAAATATTGAGTCATAAATGGTGCATGCAGTGAGTTGTGGATGCAGACCAGAACATCACACAAAGCAACCTCCCCTCCATTGACTCCATCCACACTCTATGTTGCCTCGGCAAGGCCGCCAGCATAATAAAGTACAGGTCTCACCCTGGTCACTCCCTCTTCTCCTATCCATGCTCCCCAGAGATGCCGCCTGACCCGATGAGTTACTCCAGTACTTTGTGATCTCTTGACACTGTGTTCTTTAACTAATTGTCAATCGACTATGGGTGCTGTCTATACGAAGTTTGTACGTTCTCCCTATGACGGCGTGCTCCGGTTTTCTCCGGGTGCTCCGGTTTCCTCCCACATTCCAAAGACGTGAAGGTTTGTAGGTTAATTAACATCTGTAAATTGTCCCAGGTGAGTCGAATAGAACTAGCATGAGCAGGTGATCGCTGGTCAGCACGGACTCGGTGGGCAGAAGGGCTGTATCTTTCTAAAACTAAGAAGGTCGATGCGGCATTTTCAGAGGGAATCAGGAAAAGGAATTGAGACAAAGGATTTAGTCACAATTCCATGGAGAGGCAGGGCAAGCTTGAGGGGAAGATCGGCACACCCTGCTCCTATTTCTTATGGTCTTGGCTGTACAGCAGTTTGCACAGAAAATCAGGGCACTCTAATGTCTACAGAAAAGAATGAAAACAAGGAGAGTGGCTATTTTACACCAGGAAATAGAGCAACAAACAACATGAATGCTCAATAAGAATGAAATTCCGACCCAGAATCTTCATCCCAGCCAAGATGCAGGTCAGTGAAATTGGCCTTGTCTTTTTAAAGTAAACCTTCACTTGGTAAAAGGAGCCCTGGCTACTTGCCATCAGTCCCATTACTGTAAGGACTGAGCTATGGATCCTCACTCTCTTAGTCATTGTGTTCTCAGCCAACGCTCTCGTAAATGGTGTCACTGTTAAATAAGTAAATGGGGCAGACCAATTTGTTTCATTTCTCTCCTCCGCTAAAATGAAACATGACAATAGTTATTTCCAATAACTTAACGTAGGAACTCTAAAGCTGCCACATTCCACTCGAGGCAAATGAGCCTCATCCTTCATGTCGGGAAATATAAAAGAACATCTCGGAAATATGTCTTCATTCTTGTACTTGTCTGTGCAGCCAAATATAGCAAAGTGGAATATTACTACCACTTCATGCGAAGAGAGCATAAAAGTTCAGTTCACAAGAGGGAGGGGAGGGGGGGGGGGATATTTAAAAAAAATAATCCCATGGACTTTATCCAGAAGCCAGTGTCAATTTTAATCTGCTTGTTATCAAAATGTATAAACATGTGGGATGCACAATGCACACAGTAAAACAATGTAGAACTTCAGTGTAGAGCAGTAAATTCTTCTCTCGTATTCATTTAAAATCCTACTTGAAGAATTACGCTTTAATTAAATTCAGTTTTGTGTTAGTTCTGCCACTTTCCACTGGTGCCACCCCCGTCAAGATCCCAGTGCCTAAGCGTGGTCGAAGGTGAAAGTGGCCATGCAACCTTGTAAAATTATGATCGGTGGATTGGCCACAAAAGAGACAAACACTTCTAACTGGGTAGTGTTAATTGTGATTTGCTAACTCGTTAAACGTCTCCTTGGTCTGGCTTAATGTTCAGAGAAGCTTTTTATGACAACTGCTTTTTATTGGCATATTAAATGCTGGATATGATTATTGCCTACTAGTTTTCTGCCTTTTGTCCCCCACATTTTGGCTCATCGCCTCCTCTTGAAGGAGGTAATTTATTTTCTTGTATAAAATCTGGTACCTTACCTGACCACAATTTCTTCATTTGAGTACCTAAACTCATAAAATCATCAGACATAGGAGCAGAATTCGGCCATTTGGCCCATCTGCCTTTTAATCATGGCTGATCTATTTTTCCCTCTCAAACCCATTCTCCTGCCTTCTCCCATATCCTTTAGTGTCCTTACTAATCAGGAACATGTCAATCTACGCTTTAAAAACACCCAGTGACTTTGCAATGAATTCCACAGATTCACCACCAAGAAATTCCTCCTCGTGGTCATGTGTCTCCAAAACAAAGGGAAGAAGTTTAAAGAAATGTGGTTATGAGCATTACAACCAGTTATTCAAGATTCAGGTGCAGGAAGGAACTGTAGATGCTGGTTTACACCGAAGATAGATGCAAAATGCAAGAGTAACTCAGCGGGACAGGCAGCATCTCTGGAAATGGGTGATGTTTTGGGTCCTTCAGACTGAGAATCAGGAGAGAGGGAGACTAGAGACATGGAAGGATAAGGTGTGAAAATGACAGATCAAAGCAGATCAAGGTTTAGCGGTGCCTGGTATAATGTCAATGCATTCATACCTTCGATGTCATGGGCAGCAGTATTGCGTTGCTAATAGAGCTGGTATTCCTCAGATCCAGTTGCCCAAATTCAATGCGTGGAGCTTATACGTTCTCTGTGTGACTGCAGGAGTTCCCATCTGGTAATCAAGTTACCTCCCATGCCTTAACGACTTGTTGTTTAGTTAATTAATTTGCCTTAGTGTGCAGATGAATGTTGAAACCTGGGTGGAGTTGATGGGGGAGAATAAAAAATGAGAATAATATTACAGGTAGCTCGATGGTATGGTAGGCACTGACTACCTACCATGCCTCCCTCCTCTCCCTGCATATCCAAAAGCTTCTTAAGCACCACAAATATATCTGCTGTGTTTTATTCTCATATGTCCCGAAGAGGAACAATGACATTTTTACTTACAGCACCCTGACAGATGTGTACCGCAGTACTCAGTAAATACCATAAAAAATAACAAAAAGAGGTTCAACAAATTTGAAAAAACAATATAGTTGCAAAGGCAAAAACAAAGTCTGAAGTCCTTAGTGCAACCCAGGCAGTTTGAAGTTTGGTATTTAGTTGGAGTTCATTGTGTTCAATAGACTGACGGCACGGTGGCGCAGCGGTAGAGGTGCTGCCTTACAGCGCCAAAGACCCGGGTCCTGACTACGATCCTGACTTCGATCCTGACCCTGGATGCTGTCTGTACAGAGTTTGTACGTTCTCACCGTGACTGTGTGGGTTTTATTCTGGTGCTTCATTTTCCTCCCACAATCCAAAGACATGCAGGTTGGCAAGTTAATTAGCTTAAGTAAATGGTAAATTGTCCCTAGTTGTAGCATAGTGTACAGGGATCTCTGGTCGACGTGGACTCGGTAGGTCGAAGGACCTGTTTCCGCGCTGTATCTCTAAACTAAACTAAACTAAACTAAACTAAACTAAACTAAACTAAAGACTGATGTTTATTGGGCAGAAGGATCTTTGTATAGCATTATTTTTATTTGTTATTTTGCAAATAATTTATCAGTTAAAGCACCAATTTAGAACTGTTAAATTATGAACTACAAACCAGTGTGAAGGAAATGAGATCACAGAATTATTGCTATGGAATGCCATTGTTTACCATTAATTATGCATTTATGGTTTGCCAGCAAAGTAGATTTAAATGGTTTTCAGCCAATTCCCAGTGGGAATGTGAACAAAATTAGAAAGGGCCCTCACATTCAATGCGCATTGTACACATTAAAGACTTTCACTTTGGGAGTTTCAGGTATGGCTATTTAGAAATCAAAAGGTCATGCAAATATAAGAAAGGTATATTTCAAAATGTAGAGCTCATATACAAAGTAGACTTGTATTCACACTTGTATTCCTGTATTCACAGTTCACAGCTTTGTAACCTGGTCCCTTCAAACTGATGCTGTGATCAGGAAAATCCATCAGCATATTTACGTCCTTATGCATCTGAGAATATTCAGCATGACCATTCCCTCGAACTTCTAGAGATGCTGCCTGTCCCGCTGAGCTACTCCAGCATTTTGTGTCTATCTTCGGTGTACGCTCTGTCTGAAGAAGGGTCTCGAGCTGAAATGTCACCCATTCCTTCTATCCAGCGATGCTGCCTGAACTGCTGAGTTACTCCAGCATTTTGTGTCTATCTTAAACTAAGGTGACGTTTTGGGTCAGAACCCTCCAGTCCCAAGATGGGTCTTGTCCCTTAACCATGTTCTCCAGAGATGCTGCCTGACCCGCTGAGTTACTTCAGCACTTGGTGTCTTTTTTTGTCCCAACTTAAGAATAACTTCCCAGCAGTGCTGCCACATACTCTTACTCATAACTCTACCTCATTCGCTTAGTCTGTCATTTTTTTTCAGGTCTTCAGATTGCACCACAATCTTGCACCATTCTGCTGTTTTGCATTCATTGTTGTATTTATTGTTGTATTTTTCATTGCTGTAGGTATTCTGTTGACCCCAAGAGCTTCATGTGAACAGAGAATTTCATGGTACCCGGGTATATGAGACTATGATCTGATCTGATCACACTAAGCAAACTTCAAAAAAATTAAAGGATAATTTGACCAAAGTACAGAAATGTTAACAGGTTAGAGAGAAATTATTTCCTTCGTTTGGGAGAATGGAGAAACATTACATTAATTCTAATCCATTTAAAAAGGGAAATTGGAAACATTTTTTCACTGAAGGATCATAAGAACTCTGAATTTCAATGCCTTCAATATTTATAGATTGTAGAATATCAAAGCTATCATGATTGAAATTAATAATATTTTTATGCATAGCAGGGAGATAAGACACAGTTCAATCAATTTTTCACTCCTAAATTCCAAGTACAGGACTTCCACCGATTTTCTGGCATCTCTGGTTCCAGAGCCTTTCTGGACTGTCTGTTTTGCCAGTCCAACGTTCCCGGAACGATCCGCTTAGGCAGCCAAGGTGTCGGGACATGGGCCTGCCACATCGACCTCAAAAGTCGACTCAAGTTCCTATTACATCACTCCCCCCCCTCACCTTAAACATATGTCCTCTGGTTCTCGATTCCCCTAAAATTAGGGGATGCATTAGGCAGCATCTCTGAAGAACATGGATAGGTCGGGACCCTTCTTCGGATATGACGTTACTCAATTTAAGATAAATTTATACAATAAATTTTAAAGGAGAAACAATAACGTGCAGGGACACAGAACGTTCTTCAGCTCACGCATACGTGCACACTGCCTTGTTTGGACCAGAATCGCTGTCACATTAAATTGAGCAGCAGATTTTTCCTTCTCTCATTGTGCTGGGGTTCTGTCCTTTATACTCTGAAGAGTAGGTAATCACATCTGTCTAAACAATTTCCATCTGGGAAAATGGAGCACTTCAGTTCTTTGCGTCCAATATCGGAGCTATTGTTTAGTTCCCCAAAGACACCCCTTGTATTGTGTCCCTGCTTTTAGCGGGTTTGTTGAGATTTATCACCAGATATTTTTCATATGTCTTCACTTAATGTTAGTGCTTCCCAATTAAAGAACAAAAATCCAAATGTTTGGAGGGTTTTACATGTGGAATAGATTCAAACATGTGGAAAATGTTGTAATTAGCATGTGTTCAATTGGTCGTTAGATACAAATTGAGAACTTACATATTTTACATGAAGTGTGTTAAATCTCGAATGGGACATAAATGACTGCAGCCTCTTTGGTTTACAAATCATCCTTTGGAGGGATTGGTTCAATGCAAGCAAATTAGCTGAGGTTCTGTGCAAAAGGAAGAAAAAATAAATAGCTTATTTTGCAATAAGTACAATTTGAATGTTCCATTAAATACTTTGTGTGATGGAGGGGGGAAAGAATAACAACTTCCCTGTGATTAAGCTTTTGAAGTCAGTGCTACATCTGTTATAATAGGCTCCTTTATGATCTTTGATTTATGCTTTTTTTTTGCCACTTGTCAGGATATCCTAATTCTGATATTGCCATCAATGTGCCTGCCTGTTTTATGAGTCATTTTAAATGGGTCATTCAGCAGATTCTGGACTTTCTGAGGAAGGTTTTCATTAAACATGCTGTTTGAATCCTCAAATGGACATTCTTCAAAAAGTAATATATATTTCAGACTGACCCCCCCCCCCTCCCCTTCCCCTCCCCACCCCTCACCCCTGCTCCCCCGAAATCAGCTCTGTGATGGTGTGTGGGCTTACACTTCATGTCCAATTAAGGGTACAAATATCGCCTTCTATTTATTGGTAGTCTTTACCAACTCAAACAACTTGAGCCAACGCCTGACATAATCACATTGCCTCAAACGGCCAAGAATCCTTTTAAATAGTAAGGGACTGAAAATTGATCCCTGTTAGATAGATTTGTGGAGTCCGAAGAAGGGTCCCGACCCGAACGCTCACCTCTCCACGTTCACCAGGGATGCTGCCTGACCCGTTGAGTTACTCCAGCACTTTCTGAAGTCTAAAGAGTGGCTTGACCTGAAATGTCACCTATCCATGCTCTCCAGGGATGCTACCTGATCTGCGACGTGACTTCAGCACTTTGTGTCCTTTTTTTAATAGAAAAGATCAATGTTTTTTATTACTACTGATATCCAAAACAGCTGCACTGCCAGTAGAAGCCATCTACCTGACAAAATAGGTTCTCGTTGTCACTGAGGAGGGTTCAAAGGTGGCAGGGACACAAAAATGCTGGAGTAACTCAGTGAGTCAGGCAACATCTCTGGAGAACATGGATGGGTGATGTTTTGAGTTCAGACCACTGTTGGAGTTGAGGATGTGTGAGGGTTAGACCTATATCCTGGACACCCCATCCACCTCATCATTATGAGCATTGTTTTAATGTCTCGGTCATTTAAGACACTTGGCGGGTACATGGATAGGAAAGGTTTGGAGGGAATATGTAGGAGGTTTTACTGCAGATGCTGGTTTATACCGAAGATAGACACAAATTGCTGGAGTAACTCAGAGAGACAGGCGGCATCTCTGGAGAAAAGGAATAAGTAGCATTTCGAATCTATTAGCTGAAGAAGGATCCCGACCTAAAACGTTACCTATTCCTTTTCTCCAGTGATGCTGCTTGAACCGTTGAGTTACTCCAGCATATTGAGCTTTAGAGGAGCATGGGCCAAACGCGGGCAGGTGGGAATAGCGTGGATGGGCATCTTGGCATGGGCAAGTTGGGCTAAAGGGCCTATTTCTGTGCTCTAAGACTATGACTATTTTCCTGACAGAGCAGTTTTATATAAACCTGGTTTGGAAGTGCAGATTGAACCCATGACCATCTGACTCAGAGACAATAGGTAACATTGGCGAACCAGGTTGATATCTTGGCTTTTGGGTAGTTATTATATCGAGTCATAGAGTCATGCAGAGTAAAAACAGGCCTTTTGTTCCAAATTGCCCACACCAACCAACGTCCCATCTACACTAGTCCTACTTGCCTGTGTTTAGCCCATATCCCTCTAAACCTGTCTGACCTTGTACCTGTCTAAATGTTTCGTAAACATTGCAATATGACCTGCCTCAACTACCTCCTCCGGAAACATGGTCCACACCCCCACCACCCTTTGTGTGAAAAAGATACCCCTCATGTCCCCATTAAATCTTTCCCCCCTCACCTTCAATCTATGTCCTCTGGTTCTCGATTCCCCTACTCTAGGCAAGAGACTCCATGCGTCTCCCCGATCTATTTCCCTCATGATTTTGTACACCTCTACAAGATCGCCCCTCATCCTCCTGGGCCCCAAGGAATAGAGACCCAGCCTGTTCAACCTCTCTGAACCGGTGACAATATCTGTGCCTGTGTTTCTGCTTTCTGCAGTTGTATAGAATGAATGAATGAATGAATGAATGAATGAATGAATGAATGAATGAATGAATGAATGAATGAATGAATGAATGAATGAATGAATGAATCAATCAATGAATGGATCAATCAATCAATCAATCAATCAATCAATCAATCAATCAATCAATCAATCAATCAATCAATCAATCAATCAATCAATCAATCAATCAATCAATCAATCAATCAATCAATCAATCAATCAATCAATCAATCAATCAATCAATCAATCAATCAATCAATCAATCAATCAATCAATCAATCAATCAATCAATCAATCAATCAATCAATCAATCAATCAATCAATCAATCAATCAATCAATCAATCAATCAATCAATCAATCAATCAATCAATCAATCAATCAATCAATCAATCAATCAATCAATCAATCAATCAATCAATCAATCAATCAATCAATCAATCAATCAATCAATCAATCAATCAATCAATCAATCAATCAATCAATCAATCAATCAATCAATCAATCAATCAATGAAGGAATGATACGTTATTATCACATGTGGCATATCTCAGTGACATTCTTTGTTCTGCATACACAAGGTATGCAAAGAGTTGCTACAGACAGGACGGTGACAGAGTTACAAAGTATGCCATTTAGTCCACAATGGTCTCCCATTGTTCTTGGTGGTCTCCCCATGCCAGGTCCCCCTTTGTTCTCTCGGCGGCCCCTGCCACGCCAGTGAAGAACCTCAGTGGCTACACACCTCATTTACTTGCAGCATTAGCCGAGTGGCCACACATCTGTTTTGCTCAGTGACCAAACAGTTCTGCAGGTGTTCTCCCTGGTGGTCCACTGACTTTATGGCTGCTCTCTGTGACAGTCTGGTGGAAGCAGTGCATCGCGGTGAAGTGTGCTCTAGGCATTCAGCTCCTTGCTGGCTCACATCTGCTCCCACCGAGAGAAATACTGTCAATTCCCTGGTGGTCCAGTGCAGGTCAGGCCATCTGGCTCCCTACGGTTGCATCTCCAGCTGACGGCCTCACAGCTGATTGTCCTGGAGTGATAAAAATGGCTTGGGATGTTAGTGGCACCAGATAAATACAAGACATTGTTGTGCATCGTGGCGATATCTGGCCCATGCTGGCAATCCCCCCACAAGAGCTTTGTCCAAAATTCCACCGCTGGCTTTTTCAATTCAATCATCGTCGACTGGCACGTAGTTTTGTACTCGGTTTATGAGGTGCGAGAGAGGGAGATGAATGTAAATCCTAATTGATCTGAATGCTCATCATTAATTACTGCCATTCCCCATTGTTAATACTTGACGCCTGCCAGCCCTGTTTCTGAACTCCATTCAACCGGCGAAGGTCTCTCCCCACACAATCCGACTTGATGATGCAGTCTGCTTCAGTGTGTGGTCCAAACCAGCGCACAGCGGCACGAGGAAAACTCAGAAGAATATGGCGAAATAAACTATAAATAGCTTCGAAAATTCTGCAAAAGATCCCGCTGTAATAAATGGTCCTTTTTATTGGTATTTTGTTTGCAGCGAGATCTAATGAGAACATTTCTTCAGTAACACAGAAACATCTGTAAAGGAAATCATTAACTGAATTCCCAAAATATATTGAGTTTTTTTGCCAAGACAAGAGAATGTACAAGCCTTTGGGGCGCTATTAAAGTTTCGCTTATCCAAAGGAGGCTCATTGATCCAGCATGATTGTTATAACATACAGTATGATTTTTTAAAGTGCTTTCCCTTGGAGAACTCATTTATTTCCATCAAAATTTATTTCCAGGTTACACTGTAAGATCCATTCCACTCGGAGATTGATTGATTTGATTGAAAGGTACAGCCTGGAAAACGGTGCCTTCGGCCCACCGAGTCCACGCCGACCAGCGATCACCCGTTCACACTTATTTTGATGTTATCCCACTTTTGCATCCACAAGGTGTAATTTATAGAGGCCTATTGATTGATTGACTTGACTGAAAGATATAGTACAGAAAGAGGCCCTTCAATTCATTGAGTCCACGCCGACCATCAATTACCCACTCACACTCATTTCTCAAGAAGGGTTTCGACCCATTCCTTCTCTCCAGAGATGCTGTCTGTCCCACTGAGTTACTCCAGCTGTTTGTGTCTATCTTCGGTTTAAACCAGCATCTGCAGTTCCTTCCCTACACACTAATTCTGTGATATATTGATTGATTGATTGATTGAAAGCTGCAGCGTAGAAACAAGCCCTTTGGCACACCGAGTCCATGCCGACTAGTGATCCATTCACACTAATGCTATGTTATCCCACTTTCTCATCCACCCTGCACACGAGGGGCAATTTTACAGAGGCTAATTAATCTGCAAACCCACACGTCTTTGTGATGTGAGATGAAACCGGGGCACCCACAGGGAACCCACGGTTCACTGGGCAAACAGGTCCTTCGGCCCACCGAGCCGGCGCCGACCAGCAATCCCCGCGCACTAACACTATCCTACAAACTGGGGACAATTTACAATCTTTATCAAAGCCAATTAACTTACAAACCTGTACGTCTTTGGAGTGTGGGAGGAAACCGGAGCACCCGGAGGAAACCCACGCGGTCACAGAGTGAATGTGCAAATTCCGCACATGAGGTCAGGATTGAAGCCAGGTCTCTGGTGCTGTGAGGCGGCAGCTCTTGCAGCTGCGTCACTGGGCCACCTTGGCTCCGATGTAACAATGTGTTTCTGTAACTCTGTCTCCATCTAGGATGGAGTGACAGCTCATTCCGGACCATCATTAATCAGCTCCTCCATGTCAAACGCTCTGCTGAAGTTATCACCCTTGGTTTGATTGTCAGTGGCATCTCTCTGACAGCGTTAAGACCAGTGCCAGTAACTTATATATGTACAGAAGAAAAATCAGTGAGAGAGGCAAAGACTGAAAGGGGAAAGAACAACAGGATAGACAGAAACTAAGGAAAAAATAAATAAAAGGAGAAAAATTAAGAGAAATTACCAGACAGAAAAAGAAGAAAGAATGACAGAAATAAAGAGAGAGAAACAAAGAGGGCAGCACAGTGGCACAGCGGCAGAGTTGCTGCCTTACGGCGCCAGAGACCCATGTTCGATCCTGGCCAGGGGTGCTGATTGTGTGGACTTTCTACAATCTCCCAGTGACCGTGTGGGTTTTCCCTAGGTGCTCCGCTTTCCGCACACGGTCCAAAGACATACAGGTTTGTAGAACCATACACGTTTGTATTGACTTCAGTAAAGATTGTAAATTGTCCCTAGTATGTATGACAGTGTTAGTGTTTGGGGATCGTTGGTCAGCGAGAACTCGGTGACCTGTTTCTGCGCTGTATCTCTAAACTATACTGAACTAAAAAGAAGAAAAGAAAGAAGCAACTAGTTTTGGTCACCCTGTTATCGGAAAGATGATATTAAATTAGAAAGGGTGCAGAGAAGATTTACAGTGCCCTCCATAATGTTTGAGACAAAGACCCATCATTTATTTATTTGCCTCTGTACTCCACAATTTGAGATGTGTTATAGAAAAAATCACATGTGGTTAAAGTGCACATTGTCAGATTTTAATAAAGGCCATTTTTATACATTTTGGTTTCATCATGTAGAAATTACTGCAGTGTTTATACATAGTCCGCCCATTTCAGGACATCATAATGTTTGGGACACAGCAATGTCATGTAAATGAAAGTAGTCATGTTTAGTATTTTGTTGCATATCCTTTGCATGCAATGACTGCTTGAAGTCTGCGATTCATGGACATCACCAGTTGCTGGGTGTATTCTCTGGTGATGCTCTGCCAGGCCTGTATTGCAGCCATCTTTAGCTTATGCTTGTTTTGGGGGCTAGTCCCCTTCAGTTTTCTTTTCAGCATATAAAAGGCATGCTCAATTGGGTTCAGATCAGGTGATTGACTTCGCCACTCAAGAATTTACCATTTTTTAGCTTTGAAAAGCGCCTTTGTTGCTTTGACAGTATGTTTGTGATCATTGTCTTGCTGTAGAATGAACCACTGGCCAATGCTTTTGGGGCATTTGTTTGAACTTGAGCAGATAGGATGTGTCTATACACTTCAAGAATTCATTATGCTACTACCATCAGCAGTTGTATCATCAATGAAGATACCTTCAGCAGCCATACATGCCCAGGCCATAATACCCCCACCACCGTGTTTCACAGATGAGGTGGTATGCTTTGGATCTTGGACAGTTCCTTCTCTCCTCCATACTTTGCTCTTGCCATCACTCTGGTACAAGTTAATCATCGTCTCATTCGTCCACAAGACTTTTTTCCAGAACTGTGGTTGCTCTTTTAAGTACTTCTTGGTAAACTGTAACCTGCCCATCCTATTTTTGCGGCTAACCAATGGTTTGCATCTTGCAGTGTAGCCTCTGTATTTCTGTTCATTAAGTCTTCTGCAGACAGTGGTCATTGACAAATCCACACCTAACTCCTGAAGAGTGTTTCTGATCTGTCGGACAGGTGTTTGAGGATTTTTCTTTATTATAGAGAGAATTCTTCTGTCATCAGCTGTGGAGGACTTCCTTGGCCTGCCAGTCCCTTTGCGATTAATAAGCTCACCAGTTCTCTCTTTCTTCTTAATGATGTTTCAAACAGTTGATTTCGGTAAGCCTAAGGTTTGGCTGATGTCTCTAATGGTTTTATTCTTGTTTCTCAGTCTCATAATGGCTTCTTTGTCTTTCATTGGCACAACATTGGTCGAAAGACTGGGGGAAAGACTAGATGCTGAGAACTCTCTTATACCTGCATTAAGGAGGCATTTAAACACACCTGAGCAATTACAAACACCTGTGAAGCCATGTGTCCCAAACATTTAATAAAATCTGACAATGTGCACTTTAACCACATATGATTTTTTTCTATTACAAATCTCAAATTGTGGAGTACAGAGGCAAATAAATAAATGATGGGTCTTTGTCCCAAACATTATTGAGGGCACTGTATGAGGATGTTGTCAAGACTCAAAGGCTTGAGCTATAGGGAGAGGTTGGGCAGGCTAGGGCTGTATCCCTTGGAGTGCAGGAGGATGAGGGATGATCTTCTAGAGATGTATGTTCATGAGGGGAATAGATCAGGTAAATGCATGGAGTATTTTACCCAGAGTAGGGGATTCAAGAACGAGGGAGCATAGGTTTAAGGTAACAGAGGAAAGATTTAGTAGGTACCTGAGAGGCAACTTTTTCACCCTCTTTTTCAGATGGTGGTGGGTAGATGGAATGAGCTGCTGGAGGAGATAGTTGAGGCAGAAACTATAACAACATAAAAGACATTTGAACAGGTACAAGGCTAGGAAAGGTTTAAAGGGATATGGGCCAATCATGGGCAAGTGGAACTATTGTAGCTAGGGCATCTTGGTCAGTGTGGACAAGTTGAACTGAAGGGCCTGTTTCCATGCTCTATGACTCTATGACTCTGTAACTTTATGACTCTATGACACTGAGTCATTGCACACATACTTGCATACAGGTACAAACTTGAACACTGATGGGAACACATACAGTCCACATACACATACAGATACACATACATACAGTATACATACACATACAGAACACATACATGCTTACTTTGGGCAACACACTTGCCTTTCTTCGTCATAGTAACCTGATGAAACTCTGCTTCCCTGCCTCTTACCTTTAACTTATCATTAATCTACAAGAGTCGCTGCCTCAGAAAAGCAGCCAGCATCATCCGAGACCCACACTATCCTGGCCATGCTCTCATTTCACTCCTGCCATCATGGAGAAGGTACAGGAGCCCGAAAACTGTGCCGTCCAGTTCTTCCTATAACCATTAAACACCAAATAGGCTCCGAACTAAAAGTGATTGTGGCATTATTTTTTACTTTGCACTATCATTGTTTATTTATTTGTCTGTTTTTAAAATATATTTTAAAATATTTTTTAATTTATATTTTTGTTTATTACGGGTTTTACAGAGTACTAGGCTTACACATCCGTTGTGCTGCTGCACGTAAGAATTTCTTTGTTCTGCTTTGGTACAATAAAACACTCTTGACTCTTGACTCATGAATTGTTGCCAACTGTTTTAGGGAAGCAAATAATTGAGTCTACGTTGCCACCAGTGGCTGTGATGTGCTTATTTTGTCACACAACTTGCCAATGGCAACTTGAAGGCCACACCATATATTTACTTGCATCTCTCCCAAGTATGTTATTCTAGCGATAGGAGGCTCTGGGCCTGTGCCACTGGAGTTTAGGATGAGGGGGGACCTCTTTGAAACTTACCAAATAGTGGAAAGCCTGGATAGAGTAAAATAAAAGAATAAAAGGACGTACCTTTAGAAAGATGAGCAGGAATTTCTTTAGTCAGAGGCTGGTGAATCTGTGCAATTCATTGTCAGAGTCGGCTGTGGAGACCAAATCAATAGATATTTTTAAGGCGGAGATTAACAGATTCTTGATTACTAAGGGGGTCAGAGGTTATGGGGTGAAGGCAGGAGAATGGGGTTGAGAGGGAACAGTGGAGTAGACTTGATGAGCCGAATGGTTTAATTCTTCTCCTAGAATTTATGGACTTATGAACCTATGAACTATACAAATCACAAAGTGCATGAGGAACTCAGTGGGTCAGGCAACATCTGTGGAGAGAATGATTAGGCGATGTTACCTGTACCCACCTATTACTTATCAGGCTTTGTCCTGCCCCTGCAATTTCTCTTTTTCCAGTTATCTAATTCCCTACCCCTATCGTCAGAAGAAAGGTCCCGATCCGAAACGTGTGCCTGTCCATTCTCTCCACATATGCTGCCTGAAAAGGACTGCTTGATCTGGTCCCATTTTCCAGTACTGGATCTATAGTCCTGCGACTATTCAAGTGGCCTTCGCGATCTCCCGGTTGCCAAACACATTGACGTCCCTTCCAATTCCCATAGTGACCTTATAGTCCCATAGTCCTGGGCCTCCTCCACTGTTAGGGTGAGAACAAACGCAAATTGGAGGAACAGAGCCTCATATTTAGCTTGGGCAGCTTACACCCCAGCGGTATGAATATTGATTTCTCTAACTTCCCTTGCATCCCCTCTCTCTCCATCCATGTCCCGCCCTAGTCCAGGCTCAAAACCTATTTCTACTCCCTAGCGTTTGAGGCCCTCTGAGGGGGCGCTGTGAACTGTTTATGTATGTGCTGTTATGTTTGTGTGCCATTGAATGTTCGTTTTCTTAGTACCTGAACTGATGTACAGCACTTTGGTCAACGTGGGTTGTTTTTAAATGTGTTATACAAATAAAATTGACTTGACTTGACTAGTCAATGTACTAGTTTCACTGTCATCCTGCTGAGTTTCATTGTTTGTTTCACTCGTTATCACCTTCCTCCCAGCTGACAATGGACCATTGTGGGCTCCACCTTTCCTTGTTCATCGTTGCTGGCTTTGATTTGTTCTTTTGCATACGTTTCATCCACTTTTTCTATGTACCATTTCATATCTCTCGTTTCCCTTTCCCCTGACTTTCAGCCTGAAGAAGGGTCTCAACTCAAAACGTCACCTATTCCTTTTCTCTAGAGATGCTGCCTGACCTGCTGAGGTACTCCAGCTTTTTGTGTCTATTTTTGGTGTTAAACCAGCATCTGCAGTATTTTCCTAAACATCCAAGTACTACTTAAATGTATTAATGATTTTTCTTTCAACTATTCTTTCAAACAGTGTGTTCCCTCCCGCCACTCTCTGGTTGAAAACATTTTCCTCAGAGCCCCTCTATTCTTCAATCAATTATTTTAGACCTATGTGTAGGAAAGAACTAGAGATGTCGGTTTAAATCGGAGAGACAAATTGCTGGAGTAACTCAGTGGATCAGGCAGCATCTCTGGAGAGAAGGAATGTGTAGAGTTTCGGGTCGAGACCCTTCTTCAGACAAAATCAGACTGATTTTGTCTGAAGAAGAGTCTCGACCCGAAACGTCACCCATTCCTTCTCTCCAGAGATGCTGCCTGTCTCATTGAGTTACTCCAGCATTTTGTGTCTATTTTAGACCTATGCCCCTTTAACCTCTGACGCCACAGCTCAAGGATAGTGGGTCCTGACTGTCTATTCTATGTAAGCTTTTCATAATTTAATACACCCAATTACCTCTCCCTCTTCTTTATTCCTAAGGAAACAACCTCATATTATCTCATGGGTCCTCAGAGTTAAAATTTACAG
This sequence comes from Rhinoraja longicauda, assembly GCF_053455715.1. Classification (NCBI taxonomy): domain Eukaryota; kingdom Metazoa; phylum Chordata; class Chondrichthyes; order Rajiformes; family Arhynchobatidae; genus Rhinoraja; species Rhinoraja longicauda. The sequence goes on from NC_135955.1 coordinate 15,536,532, forward strand.
TCCTAGTAATAGCTTTGTAAATCTTCACTGCACCTTCCTTAGTACCATCACATATCTCCTGTAATATGAGAAAGGAAATGTATGTATTATCCAAGAACTGCTCCCTGATTCAATATTTTACATCTTTCATAATCTGCTGCATATCTGTTCCTCTACCTCCCATGGGCTATTGGGAAGCAACTAGCTTAGCTCCATCGTAATGATGGCACCGTACTTATTCCTGAGCTCCACTCATATCACCACATGGGATCAACCCACCAGGTTCTCCTCTCTAAGTGCCACCATGACATTCTCCCTGATCAGTAGTGTCACTCATACTAGTTTATTTGCATTCCTCTTCGTTGCATCTGAAAGATATGAATCCTTGAATGTTCAGCAGCTAGTCCTGTCCTTCCTTCAACCAAGTCTCCTTAATGGTTACAACCACATAGGTTCCATGCCGATGCCAAATGCCAGATGGCAAACGATTGGGATTTTTGAATAAGAGGATAGCAGGTTATCGCAATATCGGTGCAGCACGGTGGCACAGCGGTAGGATTAGTGCCTCACAGAGCCAGAGACCCAGGTTTGATCTGGACTACAGGTGCTGTCTGCGCGTAGTTTGTACATTCTCACGGTCTCAGAGTGATCCAGTTTCCTAAAGACGTGCATTTTGTAGGTTAATTGGCTTCTGTAAATTGTCCCTAGTATGTAGGATAGAACTAGTGTATGGGTGATCGTTAGTCAGCGCAGACTCCATGTTTCCATGCTATGTCATAGACTCATAGATTAATACAGCGCGGAAACTTGCCTACAGCAACCAACATGTCCCATCTATGCTGGTCCCACCTTCCTGCATTGGCCCATATCCCTCTAAACCAATCCTATCCATGTACCTGTCTAAATGTTTCTTAAATGTTGTGATAGTACCTGCATAGTACCTAAACAAAACTAAACTATCATTGTTACAGTTACTAAACTATACAGTTTTAGTAATGTTAGTTGAGCGTTAAGCTTCGGCTTGGACGTAGAGGTGAGTCTCTGGTTTTCTTTAGTGTATCACCTGGACCTCCCTGATCTCCCGGTTGCTAAACACTTTAATTCTCCTTCTCATTCCCACACTGACATTTCTGTCCTAGGTCTCCTCCGTTGTCAGAGTGAGGCTAAACGCAAATTAGAGGAACAGCATCTCTTATTTCGCTTGGGCAGTTTACAGCCCAGTGGTATGAATATTGATTTCTCTAACTTCAAGTAACCCCGGCATTCCCTCTCTCTCCATGCCTCCCCCACCCAAGTTGCACCAGCTTCTCGTTTTCACCCAACAAACAGCTAACAATGGCCTGTTTCCTTTATCATCGTTACCTTTTTGCATACCTTTCATTTATTGTTCTTTGTCTCTCTTCAACACCATCTATATCTCTCGTTTCCCTTTTTCCTGACTAGTCTGAAGATGGGTCTTGACCCGAAACATCTTTCCAGAGATGCTGCCTGTCCCGCTGAGTTACTCCAGCTTTTTGTGTCTATCTTCAGTCAACCTTAGAAGACTGGTATGGTTTAATATACCACTTGGAAGATGGTACTACCAACAGTGCAGCCTTCCCAGGGCATCAGCCTTAATTATTGTGCTGAAGATTCTGACTCGGATGCCTGAGTGTTACCAGCTGAGACACAACAAACACTTACTTGTTCTTGCATTTCTATAGCCCCTTCATGGCCTCAGGTTATCAATCTTTTGAAGTGTAGCCGCCATTGTAATATAGGAAGTGTGTTGTTTGTTATCATTGTTCCTAAATCCACATTAACATTCCATGTCATCCAATTTTTTTATCTCAACATTTGCCAATGATATTTAGTTCCTCGCTGAAGGCACATTGTACTGATTATAAACATTTCTCAGCAGCGAGCTGTTCTGTTTATACTGATCAAAGATGGAAAAATGTGCATGTTAATTGCAGACACATTTTGAGCGTGCACAAAATGATTTCCCATTTCAAGTAATTGAAGACCTTCTTTTATGTTTCTTTATCCTGGGCAGTTGTTTTATCTTATCACAAACCGAACCCCTGTTAGTGACTTCCTCCCAAAATATGCAATTCTAATTCACCATGTCAGTTGTTTGGGATTCAGAAATGAGTGGGTCTCGGTATTGTGTAACCAATTATTCATGTGACGAAAGAAGGCACACATGGGCAGAAGACGTTGGTTTTCCTCTTTGTTGCCCGACCATCAGGGTGCAGGCTTTAACCAGAACTCCAAGTTCGTCCCACATCCCAAACATGTGCAGGTTTGCAGGTTAATTAGCTCTCTGTACTTTGACCCTCGTATGCAGGGAGTGGAAGCAAATGTGGAATCAAACAGAATTAGGGTGAACGGGCGATCGATGGTCGGCATGGACTTGGCAGGCCAAAGGGCCTGCTTCCATATTGTATCAAAAAATTTCAAAAATTTGGTTATTCCTTCTTCTCCCTGCTGCCATACAGCAGAAGGTACAGAAGCTTGGAAGTGCGCACCACCAGACTCAGGAACAGCTTCTTCCCCTCCATAACCAGGCTTCTGAACGGTCCTTTCATAAGCTAGGGTACTGTCTGGTTCACCTCCACCTCCACCTCATTGAGGACTGGACTTTGTCTAAGGAACTGATGCACTACAATGTGCTACAATGCTGAGAACTATATTCTGCACTCTGAATCTTCCCCTTTGCTCTATCTATTTAACTTGAGTTTGGACTGATTGTATCCACATATGGTATAACTAATCTGTTTGGATAGCATGCAAACAAAGCTTTTCACTGCACCTCGGTAAATGTGACAATCATAAATCTAAACCTAAACCTATCTTTCAATCGATTTAATCAATGCCTCAGTCCTTTTTAAATAATTTCTTCCTCAAAAGTTGCTAACCAGGACTCGAAAGCTTGAACTCTCCCTCTGTTTCTTTCTACGTCGATGCTGCCAATTTTGCAGTGCATTTCTACCAATTTTATTTCAGATATCCTGCATTCACTGTACGTTGCTTTTGCCAGTGTTTAATTGTTAATTATTATGTCTTTGTCTTGAATTACACAAAGGGAGTCTGGCTTTCAGGAATTCCTAATGGACCAAGGATGAGGGAGCTGGGTTCATATTCCTTAAGATAAAGAGGAGGATTATGTTCTAGTTGGGCATTAAGGGTTTTGTGGTCTGCAGGTGAGATGCCTTGCCATTGTTTTACTGCCATTTTGCCAACTCTACCTCCTCTATATTTAGTTATAAAGCAGGAAGTAGTGTTAAACTGTCCGGTAGAGCTGTAGATTAAACCACTTTTCTCTAAATAGTCTGTAAACCATTACACAGCCTTTCACAAGGTTGGTGCTATTGTTGGCATTAAAGATGTCCTGAATCCTGAGGAAATCCTTTCATCAAAGTGCATTTTGATCCATAAGTGATGTCGCCTATCCTCAGCTTCCCATCCTCCACTCACTCCTCCCCTATTCCCACCGTCCCACCCTCTACCCACAACAAGCCCAAACCTGGAAAAATGGTGTGTAGCAGGGATCAAAATTACCCAGAGAACAGACACTGTCTCCTAAAAGGTGGCAAGGTGGCACAGCGGTAGAGCTGCTGCCTTACAGTGCTTACAGCGCCAGAGACCCAGGTTTGATCCCGATTACTGGTGCTATCTGTGCGGAGTTTGTACATTCTCCTGGTGACTTGCGTGCGTTTTCTCCGAGATCTTCGGTTTCCTCCCACATTCCAAAGATGTACAGGTTTGTAGGTTAATTGGCTTGCTATGAATGTAAATTGTCCTTCGTGTGTGTAGGATAATGTTAGTCTGCGGGGATCGCTGGTCGGCAAGGACACGGTGGGCCGAAGGGCCTGTTTCTGCGCTGTATCTCTAAACTAAAGAGGGGAAAATTTTACTACAGTAAATTGAGAAGAGTTGGCTCTGGTACATTAACAACGTCAAGCACTGTCCAAGACGAAAACTGCATCAGAAAGAGCAAATTCACCAGCAGCAGAAATCTCATGGTCGACAGTTTTCAAACAAAGGGTGGGATTATATGCAGAGCTTCAAGATTCTGGTAAATCTCTCACTCTAAAGATGCACGGCCCAATTTTAACCATGAACAGTTGATGTACTGTAAAACACGTCTTCTTGCTCGGCCATTTAGGAGGGAATTTGGGAGGAATTTCTCACACAAAGGGTTGTAGAAAAGCTAGAATTTTCTTCCTTAATACCGAAACAATTGGTGACTTCGGGAATTGAGTGCCACTTTTATATTCTCCATATTTCATGTATACCTCTCTTTTACATCAAGAAGCATGGGTTGAACTAGGTTCAATGGTTCAATGGTTTCTTTATTATCACATGTATCAAAGTACAGTGAAATTCTTTGTTTGCATACAGATCAGTGAAGTTATTGCCATACAGAAGTCCAATACCCAGTTAGCACACAATGCAAAGAAACAGCCCACTGAGTCTATATCGAATAGTCGCCTGATTTTGGCACCATTTCACAGTCCCCACTCAAGCCGGCTATAAAGGCCCATTGCAGATGTTGCCTCCATCCGGTGGTCCAGTGAACCATCGTCCTTCCCCTCGTCCAGCCACCTTCAACCTCCCACAGCCGACCTTGAAGGTAAGAGCCCCCTCCCCGGTTCATACTAGCATCTCTTGATGCCTTCATCTGCCTTCACCAACTCCCTCCACCTCCTCTCTGGTTTCTGGTCTTTGAGGTGAGTAGGGGCTGGTTTGGGCTCGGCGGCTTCACTCTCCCAGTTCCATGCTGGGCGACTCAGGCCTGCCGTCGGTGTATGGCACAGCTGGCCATGCAGGCAAAGACAGTTCTTTGCTACAGAAGGGTGTCAAGCAAGGGGAAGCAAAGGTGATTACATGGAGTGGAGGCTTCAGACAATAGCACTTTAATAATACAAAGCCCAAGCACCTGCCCTCGATGTCCAATGTATTAACAATGTCGAATTCCACCATCAATGTGGCCACCATTGAGAATGAACTCAGCTGGCTAAGCCATACAGGCACTGTGACTGTCAGGATAGGACCGAGGTTTGGGTTTCCAATGGCTAATGATGACTGATATCCAAACCCTTTGTCCGTCTACAAGGCACAAGTTGGGAATGTGATGGTATAGCTCCACTTGCCTCATGAGTGTGGCTCCAGCAACCGTCCAGCAGCACCTGCGGTGAAAAGACCACTTTATTAGTTCTTCATCCATCCTTTAGAAAGGAGACGAGGAGGAAGAGGGTGGTGAATCTGTGGAATTCATTGCCACAGAAGACTGTGGAGGCCAGGTCAATGGACATTTTTAAGGCAGAGATAGATTCTTGATTAGTGCGGGTGTCAGGGGTTTTGTGGAGATGGCAGAATGGGGTTAGGAGGGAGAGATAGGTCAGCCCTGATCGAATGGCGGAGTAGACCTGATGGGCCGAATGGCCTAATACTGCTCCTATCACATCTGAACTTATAAAGTTATGAACTCCACCATAAGAGAGGGTGATTGGTGCCTGGAAGGAGCTGCTGGGTGTGATGGTGGAGGCAGATACAATAGGGGCGTTCAACAGGCTTTAAATCGGCACACGGAGATATAGGGAATGGTGGGATGTGGATCATGTTCAGGCAGAAGAGATTGGTTTAACTTGGTGTCATGTTTGAAGCAGATGATGAGGGCCAAAGGGCCTGTTCCTGTGCTGAACCATTATGTGTAGGAAAGAACTGCAGATGCTGGTTTAAATCGAAGGTAGACACAAAATGCTGAGGTAACTAAGCGGGTCAGGCAGCATCTCTGGAGAGAAGGAATGGGTGACATATCGGGTCGAGACCCTTCTTCAGACTGATGTCAGGGGAGGGGGCAAAAAGTCCAGCCCCCTCCCTGACATCAGTCTGAAGAAGTGTCTCGACCCGAAACGTCACCCATTCCTTCTCTCCAGAGATGCTGCCTGACCCGCTGAGTTACTCCAGCAGGTTGTATCTACCTGTACCATTATGTGTTCTATGTTCTAGAAAATTGGATTGGATTTGATAAACCTTGTGCACTCCTTCTGTACCCTGGCTCCTTCCACCCACTGCTCCTTCTCTTTACCTTTTCCCCATCAACCCAGCCAACACCTGCCGAGAAGATTCTTCGTAGACCCTCTACCTCCTTACTCTTTACTTTGAAGCCCTTCCATGAACTAACTGTGTCTTAACACTTACTCAGAGTCCAAACAAATTGTGCACTTTGTGCAACATTAAGCACACAATAGAAATAGGGTTGCGGAGTCATACAGTGGGGATGCAAGCCCTTCAGCCCACTCAGTCCGTACCACCCACTCTTCTACACTGATCCTATGTTCACATTGATTCCCACAGATTCCATCACTCTTAGTTAAGTTTAGTTTAGAGATACAGCGCGGAAACAGGCTGTTCGGCCCACCGAGTCCGCGCCGACCAGCGATCCCCGCACATTAACGCTATCCTATACACACTAGGGACAATTTATGCATACACCAAGCAAATTAACCTACATGCCTGTAGGGCTTTGGAGTGTGGGAGGAAACTGAAGATCTCAGACAAACCCCACACGGGTCACGGGGAGAACGTACAAACTCCGTACAGACAGCGCCCGTAGTCGGGATTGAACCCGGTTCTCCGGCACTGCAAGCGCTGTAAGTCAGCAACTCTACCGCTGCTCCACCGTGCCACCTGCAAGTTTGGGGTGGTTTAAACTGCCCAATTAACCTAGCCTTTGGAATGTAGGAGGAAACCAGACCACCCAAAGGAAACAGAGAGAGCATGGAACTCCTAAGAAAGAGCATCCAATGTCAGGATCAAACCCGGGTCTCTGACGCTTCAAGAGTCAAGAGTGAAGAGTCAAGAGCGTTTTATTGTCAAATGTCCCTAAACGGAACAATGAAATTCTTACTTGCAGCAGCACCACACGTATGTAAACATAGTATTCTGTAAAACCCATGATAAACAACAAGTTCAGTATACATTAAAAAACAGACAAATAAATAGTAGTGCAAAGTCAAAAATAACTCCAACTCTAAATGGTTCAGAGCCTATTTTGAGGTTAAAGGTAATTAATAGCCTGATGGTTGTAGGGAAGAAGTGTACCTTCTTCCCGGTGGTAGGAGTGAAAAGAGAGCATGGCCAGGGTGTTATGGGTCTCTGATGATGCTGGCTGCCTTTTTGAGTAGCATTTCTACTGGCTGCCCCATGAAGAAGGGGCTCCACAGGCATCTAAGAAAATTGTGGTTGCGTCCATTTCCCACTCCAGATGATCCTCCTTAAATCTTGCATTCCTTCACTGTCCGCTCCTCCAATAATGAGCCCACCTCATCTCAACTTAAGATGTAGATGCAAGGAACAGCAGATGCTGGATTACAAAAAAAAGACACATAGTGCTGGAGTAACTCAGCGGGTCAGGCGGCATCTCAGGAAGACATGGATAGGAAACGTTTCAGGGCCCAACTCAAATTCGACAATATCCAATGTTGTCTATCCACTGGATAGACATAAAATGCTGGAGTAACTCAGTGGGTCAGGCAGCAACTCTGAAGAAAAGGAGTAGGTGATATTTCGGGTCGAGACCCTTCTTCAGACTGAGTCAGGGGAGAGGGAAACTAGAGGTATGAAAAGGTGCAAAGAACAAATGAATGAAAGGCATGAAAAGAACAAGTTAGAGCCAGCATTGAGGACCATGGAGGTCCAATGGTCCATTGTTGGCTGTGGACAAGGTGATAACGAAGGAATATGAACAATGAAACTAGCAGGATGACAGTGAAACTAGCAGGATGACTGGAGTTGGGGAGGGACAGAGAGAGAGGGAATGCAAGGGTTACTTGAAATTAGGGAAATCAATATTCATAGCAATGGGTTTTAAGCTGCCCAAGCGAAATATGAGGTGCTGCTCCTCCAATTTGCTTTTGCCCTCACTCTGACAGTGGAGGAAGCCCAGGACCGAAAGGTCAGTATCGTTCAACCCACATTCGGTGATATCCCATGTCATCTAGCCATGTTCTCCAGCGATGCTGCCTGACCCATTGAGTTACTCCAGCACATCCTTGCAACTTAACTTGCATCGACACTGAGCCCTAATGAACAGTTGATTTAAATAAATCCAAAATCTTTATAATCTAATAGTATCATCAAAGTCGTTTTCTGTAATCAAAGGGATTTCAGAACAGCCCAAATCACACAACTTTACCCTAAAAGTAATTCAGAAAATTGTTTTGCTAAATTGGAACTTGGTCTACGTTCTTTAATGAGTGATAATTTGCTGCTCATAAACTTTGAAAAAATAGAAGTTCCTCCCTTGCAGTGCGGTTTCCTGCAATCAATGCATTGCTTGATGGTTTTAGTCAGAGATCTGTCCTTTAGCAGAGCCTGAATCAATAAATAATTCATTGTAGGAAATCTCAGTTCCTTTGAGCTTGTCTGCTTCATAATGAGTGGCGATTACTTTAAATTAAGGATCAGCGCAAGGAAATGGTCGTGGGCCCTGCTTTCTCCAGAATGTTAGTATTTCCTCTGTGTGGAATAATAGGCCGGGACTTGGGGAACCTGAGGTGCTGTGGGGGCAGACTATGTCTGAGCAACTACACAAATTCCCCGCTTCACGGTTGCACCTAAAACCCACAATTAAGGGGTCCATTCTGTTTAGACATGGAGTCATACAGTGAGGAAACAGACCCTTTGAACCAATTTGCCCACAAGCCCCATTAACACTAATATGCTCCATCTACACTAGTCCCACCTGCCTGTGTTTGGCCCACATCCCTCCAAACCTGTCCTATCCATGTACCTATCTAAATGTTTCTTGAAACGTTGTGATAGTACGTACCTCAACTACCTCGCTGGCAGCTCGTTCCATACACCCACCACCCTGTCTGTAAATTTTTTTTTAAAATTATTTGCTAATTATTAATGATTTGATTCCACAAAATAATTAACGGCGACACGAAAATTTTCTCACGACTTTACGCGATGAGCCATAGAGTCATACAGTATGGAAAAAGGCCCTTCGGCCCAACTGATCCATGCCAACCAAGATGTCCCATCTAAGATGAGCATCTAGGAAGTTTGAGATGCTGGGTTTGTTTCAGGATCTGTGCTGAATTATCTAATTGCAGATGGGCATGCCAGTTCCCATTGCCCTCCTCCTGGGGAGAACGTACAAACTCCGTACAAACAGCACCCGTAGTCGGGAGCCAACCTGAGTCTCTGGTGCTGCAAACACTATAAGGCAGCAGCTCTACTGCTGTGCCTCCGTGCCGCCCTTGGCACAGAATTGGCAGAGAAGTAAATGATCAGTCGTGATCTTATTGAATGGCAGAGCGAGTACAATAGGCCAAATGGTCTGCAGAAGGGTCTCGACCCAAAACGTCACCCATTCCTTCTCTCCAGAGATGCTGCCTGTCCCTCTGACTTACTCCAGCATTTTGTGTCTATCTTAGGTGTAAACCAGCATCTGCAGTTCCTTCTTACGCAAATGGTCTCACCGTGATTCTATTTCTCTTGAGCAACCTGAACAGCTACTCGATATAGAGTGGGTGAGAGAGAGGTCCGGATGGTCTCTTGTTTGTGTCTCTGGTAGTAGAGAATGTTGGCACACCACGGACTTATCTTTGTTTGTTTATACCGTATCAGTTGGGCGATAATAAGTTGTTTGCATTTACTTTGGTGCTGGGGGAAAGCAGATGACAGTATGGTGCCGCTGAGCAATAAAAATGGCTTGTTGTTGATGATGGGAAGGCAGACTGTTGGGAAGGCTGCGGTCTGAAGGTCCACAGTCCTGGGCCTGGAGGCTTATGGAGGATTAGTGTACTTATGTAAACAGTAAAGGCTTGGTTTATGACACGATAAATCAGCAAGCTCCATGTGTCTTTGTCACCCACTCTGGAGGATGAACAGACACTGGGCACCTCGCCGTTCCCACACGGCAGAAAAGCCTGCGCCAGATAAAATGT